>NW_027206180.1:5882876-5917876 GCF_024711535.1 Dipodomys merriami
CAGCTCCCAACAGAAGCCCTGAACTGTCAGGCTCTCCCAGGGCAAAAGATCTCCCTCTCCTCCCTCTCTCCAAGTAGTCAGGTCCAGGAAGACTTGGCTTTTTGGAATCAGAACCCTGGGCCCTGGTGGGACATCCTGCGATTTCTCCCAGAGGAAGGACGCTGATTTGGCATTCCCGACAGGGCCTGCACTGCCCCCTTCCCCCCCCCCCCCGCCCCATGTCCTTCTTGGAGCTGGCTGCCATGTCCCCAAGAGCCCCATGTGGCTGGCTGGGGAGTGGTGATTTGTTTCTGTCCTATTAGCTTTCTTAAAGGACAGAAACAAATTGCTGGGCTGGCAGGCCGGCCTGGGAGGAATACGGATGAGGAGCCCAGGGCGGGAGGCGTGAGCAGGAGGGCATCGAGAGCGGGTCCACACAGCACTCCCCAGGGTGGATTTCTAGTCCAGGGCAGCAGGGCCACGGAGCAAACGCAATCACCATCACTTCCCGCAGCACACCCCCTCTGAAATGAGTCTTTTCACAAAGACACAGTTGTTTGGGGAACTTTCTTCTCCTCCATCCCTGTCTCCTTTCCCTGAAACTCACCATCTTCATGTCCCAGAAAATACACTTCTGTCGCTCCTCCATTCACCAGGGGAGGAAGAACTAAGCTTCTACCAAATGCCCATCAAGCAGCAAAAAAACACTTAAGAGAGCCGGATGCTGCTGGCTCGTGCCTGTCATCCTAGCTATTCAGGAGGCTGAGATCTGAGGATCATGGTTCAAAGCCAGCCTGGTTAGGAAAGTATGTGAGACTCTTATCTCCAATGAACCACCAGAAAACCAGAAGTGGCACTGTGACTCAAAATGGTAGAGCGCTAGCCTTGAGCAAAAGAGCTCAGAGACAGTGCCCAGGCCCAGAGTTCAAGCCCCATAACAAAGAAAGGAAGGAAGGAAGGAAGAAAGAAAGGAAGGAAGCAAGCAAGCAAGCTAGCTAGCTAACTTAGAGTGATCCAGGGCTGGTCCTAATAAAGAAACCATGACAATAAATTCAAATTTGTTTAAATTTAAATTCATTCCTGCCTCCCGTTAACCAGGTCTACCCAGAAGCACCTTAGGAAGGTGCTGGACTTGCTAGAATCTTCTGAGGCTCAAATGAGCCCTGCTTGAAACAGGACTTCTAACATCAGGAACAGCAGCCTTCCTGTGAAGAGGGCTCTAGGGTGTGTTTGTTTCTGGTTTTGTGTCCCTAAGGCTTGAGCTCAGGGCCTTGCACACGGTAAGCAGAAAACACTCCTCTCCTTGAGTTGTGTGCCAGTTCCTCCATGTGTATCTTCATTTGGACCCAGGGTCTCATGACCTTTGTCACGACGCATCTCCTACCCGAGTGCTGAACTAAAGTCTCAGCCTTTAGGGGAAGATGCGTCAGAGGTCTAAGCAAGATGGCTCTGAGATCTTTCCAGACCACAAGGATCTGCCTCCCCTCCCTTCCCCCAGCCTGAGAGCTCAGAGTTTAGAGGCTACTTCTTAAATTCCTAGACTTCTAGAAAAACTGTGAGAGAGAAGAAGGAGGAGGAGGAGGAGGAGGAGGAGGAGGAGGAGGAGGAGGAGGAGGAGGAGGAAGAAGAAGAGGAAGAGCAGGAGCAGGAGCAGGAGCAGGAGGAAGAAAAGCATCCATAGCTACAGAATCCAAACTGGTGACACTGTCATGTGTCACTATCTACATCTGCCTGGGGATGGGCATTCACAAGTGTCTACAATCCACTGGACAGAGATACGTGAGACCCTTGCCGACTGGCCAGTGTGATGAGGGGCCTGTAGCAGCCTTCCCAGCGAATGCCCACCCCGCTCCCCCCCCCCTCCGCCCCGTAGGAGGATCCACCCTGAGCTTTGTCTCTGTCCCTGGTACTGAATCGGGCCCGCCCTCAATTGGCATTTCTCCGCTCTAAATCCCAAGAAACCACTGAACATGTTCCCTCCTGTGTGCCTGAGGAGCTGCCGCTGAATCGCATGCGTTACATGGCTCCCTCTCGCCTTTCCTGCAAGCCTGCGATGGGAAAGGTTTTGCATTTGACAGGCCCTGAGGTGGAAGGGCACAGATGCCAAGGGATGGGGCCTGGAGGAAGATGATCTGTGGGCGTGTGAAGTGTTGCCTTTGACTTCAAGGCAAGGGTTGGGGGAAGGGGGAGGAGTTTCAGAGGAAGCTGGAGGAGGAGGAGGGGTGGGCAGGGGGCAGAAGAAGAGAGATTCTTCTTTGAGCAGCTGCAGAAAAGGAAAAGAACCTGGGACTTCTCCGGCAGTGTTTGGGGAGAGCACACCCGATGCTAGGTGGGGCCTTCCTAAATCCTCTCCGCAGGAAGAGCCCTGCCCCCCAGACACAGGGCCTTGGGGGACCCCACCTCCACCACCAGAGAAGCTGAGCCTGGCCTTTCCCACCCTGGTTTAAACCTCAGTCACCTGCACCCTGGCTTGACACACACCCCACACCTCGTACGCCCTGCATCTCGTAAGCTCCTTGCTTCTTCGAGGTGGCTGACGGCACTGGGTCCACACTAGCTATGTCTGGGATTCGAGGCCTTTGCCTGGGCTCTCTGTATCACGTTTCTTTTAGAAGTCTTCTCCCAAAGGAAACAGCCCCAGACATGTATAACAAGAATCTCTCCCCAGCTCTGTTTCTGGGGAACACAGGCCTACTGTAACCGCTCTTTATCCCTCAGAACCACAGCCCTAAGGCTGAGATAATATTCTGAGTTAGCTTTAGTGTTCAGGGGAAAACTTAAAACACACACACACACGCAGTTAAATAGCTTCTGGTTTGTAATTAAAATGGAAGTCGTGAGGACATGTCCTGAATGTCTGTCCTCAGGGCTGTCTGGGGGGAGCTGTGGGCCTCCTGTGGCTGAATGTTTGCCACGGCCCTAAGAGAAGCTGTGGCTTCCGTGTTTAAATGAGGAGGAGACGGAGTACAAGAGGAAGCCCAGCCGGCTGACATCACATTACGTACTGATTGCAGACACGGCAGGCCGGGTTTTCTAAAAGAACCCTTGGTGTCGCCACTGTGGAAATGGGTATGAGGACCTTCCAAATAGTGAAAGTGGAAATGCAATATGACCCTCGTAGGCCAGGTCCGGGGAGATTTCTGAAGGACTGTCACCCGCACACTTGGTGTGTCTCCTGAGAGATGGGCTCGGCCCGCGTGTGTGTCAACTTAGGAATCGGTGGAGAACACACGGTATCCGAGCACAGAGGAGTATTGCTGAGCCATGAAAAGGGACTGGCATCGTGCCTCAAGTTGGAAAACAGATGGAACCGGAACAAGTCAGATTCAGAAGGCAAATCGCATGCATTTTCTCTCCTGGGCAGAATCTAGGCTTTAGAGGGATAGGAATAGAAAAGAACTATTTCAGGGGCTAGGGAGACCAGGAGGGAATGAGAGAGAAGAGAACATGATCAACTAAATACTGTATGAATGTACTTTTAAAGACATAACAGAGAAAGAGGGAAGGGGTGACATTATCCCCCCAAAATGCGCTCTTTACCTGACTTACATTAACTAACCCCTCTGTGCGTCGCTTTTACCACAACCATTTTTTAAAATCTAAAAAGCAAAAAGACACCATGAAACCTGCTGACATTTTTGGAGAAAGCTAAACCTGGAGGTGAATGGAGGAGGGGAGGCTAGGAAAGAGCAATAAAGGGGGTGAAGAGAGTCGGTGTAAAAGCTATGCCTGCCTGGCATAGAACGCAACACCTCACCTTGTGCAATTAATAGTCATTGATGGGAAAAGAAAGCATTTTTAAAACGGAACAACCCCAGGCGCTTCCTGTACCTTGGGCCCCATCAGCCCCTTCTCCAGCTGGATGAGAATAAAAGCCAAGGTGCGCCATCCCAGCCTTCCAGAGTTCTGCAGAAGCCGGAGGCCCTGGGCCTGGCATTCGGGACATGTCCGTTTTCTTCCTGGATGACGAAGGGTCATCGAGCATTCGCTCCAGTCCTGCCTTGAGCTGACTGAAATCCAGCTTCTCCTCCCAGAGCTGCTCCGAGAAATCTAATATCGGAGACAGATAATGGAGCGAGTGCGTGAGTCACCCTGCCCTGCAATTCTCTCAACTCCCGTCATGTATTAAGTTAGAAAGACAGGCACCTGGACCACATTTTCCCATCTGCCACAAAGCGGCTCTAACTGAGTTAAGACGACACAATGACTGCAGCACTTAAAGCAGACCAGGGAAACACCTTCCCTTGGGAGACGCTGCCTTGTTCTCAGATACCCTCTCCGGGGCTCCGCCCTCTCCCGGGAGGGTGTTCCTGCCCGCTGTCCCTTCCTATGGATGAACTCTGTGTCTCTTCTACACTGCACAGCTCAGTGTTCCGCATTTTGCCTTGGCTACCAGGAAGCTCAGGGATTAACGGTAGGAGCCCATCCTCTTAGGATGTCTAATCCTTGTAAATGTTTCTGGATCGTTTTGAAGCATCCTTGTTTTTTGTTTTAGTTACGCCTGACTGTATCAGATCACCTCACGTTAAAAAAATGGAGCGTGGTAAGAAAGAAAAGAAAGAAAGAAAGAAAGAAAAACAGTCGAAGCGAATCAGAGTCCCGCTTGGGGAGAAGATTCTTGGATTTGGTAACATTCGCGATGACCGCGCAGACAGGCACCACCACACCTGGCCACTGCCACCATCATCTGAGTCTTCAACCTCGCTCACGCTCTGCACCAGCACAGTCAGACACCTCAAGAACCACAGTGACCATGACGGCGGCCCTCTTAAACCCTGCAGAGCCCTGAGTGTTCGCCTACGAAATATGATCGCAACACAGGACCACGAAGATGGCGGAGGGTGGCGCCAACGGTGAGAGGCTGGCGTGGACCTAGTTCTGGAGCCTGAGTTGGACTCTGGCATGAGTCACTTAGACGCTGGTTGGATGTTTTAGAATATGAGAAAATACAGCGTGCGATCGAGTGGAGGTAGAGGGTTGACAGGCATACCTGTCTTCCTCCCTCCCTCCCTTCTTTTCTTCCTCCCCTCTTCCTTCTCGTCCCTCCTTCCTCCCTCCCTTCTTTCTTTCCTTTTTTGGCAGTACTGGTGATCACCTTACAGGGGCTCTACCACCCAAAGCCACGCCACCTCCCCCAGATCGTTTATGCGTTAGTTCATTTTTCAGATGAGATCACCCCCGGAGACTGGCCCTCTTCCTTCAGCATCCCAAGCAGCTGGGATGACGGTTCACCTCACTCTCTGCCCTCGACACACACACAGCTTGGAAGTTATTTCCCCACGGTGCTGGCTCACAGAGATCTCCGGATGCTTGAACACCTGTCTGTGCCCCTTCTCTACCCCCCGGGGAGGCTTTGTGGGATCACGGAAGGCCTAACAATGTGACAGAGCTCAATGTGTTCAAGGCCTGCGACCCGCCGGCCACACAGACATCCTGGCCCCACAGCCCGGCTCAGCCCACGGCCTCTTCCCAGTGCCTCACCTGGCCGGGGTTCCCGCACCTCTTGGTCTTTAGGCCCCGTTGGTTGTCCTAACTGGAACTCCACGCCTTGATGCCCTGCCTGCCCTGCGGGGCTGTGAAGAAGCATTGCTACCGGGAAGCCATCTTTAACCGTGTGACGGGACCATCTCGGGGACCCCACCCCATCCCACACTTAGCGTGACCCCACCCCGTGCCCCGGGGCCCGTGGTCTTCCCGCTGACCCCCTCTCTGGCTTGTGAGCTCCGGCCTCTCCGTCCTCACCCCAGGCCGGGCACCCTGCAAGCACCTCCCGACTTCATCCGGCCTCCACACCGCAGACACGAGGGACTGAAACCGAGGGAGGCGCAGACCGCGTGCCCTGTGCACCCAGTCACCCAGACCGGGAGCGATCAGAATTGGAATTCCCACCCGGATCTGCTCTGATGAGACTCAGAACTCTTAATCACTCCTAAGCACACTTAATCTCCACCAGCCCACCAGGCTGATCTCCTCGGCCCTGTCAGGGATGTGTAGCCAGCCCGGCCCGCCTCACCACCTCTGCCTCTGAGCCCCCACCCCCTCCCTTCCTGTCCTGCTCAGTCACAGCCTGCTTGTCACTCACGGTTAGCTTTACCTGCTAAAATGCAAGCTCTGTAAGGACCGGCTGCTGTGGCGTGCGCTGAGGCTCCTAATGGAGATGCGATGAACACGCATCGGGTGATTGCATATGGGTCTCTGTTCCCTGTCCTCAGGGGTATCGGGACTCACCCAGCCTAGGGACAAAGCAAAGTGGAAATCTGTCCTTGGCTGAGGGACATCTGCCTCTCAAGGTCATGGAGGAAATAGCCTACAGCCCTGTGCCAGGGTGTGCCGATCCCAGAACCCCCTCAGAACAAAAGCCCGTCGAAGTCCCGCCTGGCTGTCAGAACACAGAGCGCCGAGCTCTGCACGCAGTGGACCTCAGCAGCCGCCTCCCCTGGGCTCATCCCTGGCCCCTCCAGCCCAGACCCTGGGCCCCCTGGGTTTCCCTCAGGACCTCCAGTCCTTTACCCGTCCTCGAAGAGAGGGAAGGAACCCCCTCCGCCATATTTTTTTTGCCACCTCTACCTCCAATTAAGTGGGCTCTCCGTGATGGGAGAAATCTGGCTTGTTTCCTTGACAGCAAATACCCAAACTGACTGAAACAATTAGTTTGTCTATTTTAAAACTGAATTCCAACGCTTCCATGGCAACCGAAGTTATTAAAAGATGTAAATTAAAGAGTGGCGCGGGGAAGATGGCTTGGCATGGAAGGCACTTGTGTGTGTGTGGGGGGGGGGACAGAAAGAGCCCCCGGCCAAGGGCATTGGGGCAGTTCTGACCCAGGGCCCCTGCCAGCGGCCCCACTTTCCATCCCAGCCTCCTCTCCTACGGGACTGAGAGAGACTGGGGGCTTTGCACTTCCCGAAGCCCTCGGGCCAAGAGACGCACCTGGGGCAGGTGGACCAGGTGGAGAGGTGGCACAAGCCCTGAGCTTCGTCACGTTATACCCCAATCATAACAACACGGCACTGCCAGGCGGCGAACGGTGATCACAGCCCTGGCACTGCGCACATTCATTCCCTCAAAGGCCGCACCTCTCGAGATGACAGATTCCCAGTTCGTTCCCATTTCGCAGATGCAAAAATTGAGGCAGCCCAAGGAATCACAGAACCAGCAAGAGACCAAACTGGGATCTGAGTCCCCGTCAGTCCAGCCATCTTGGGATTTCTGCACGCACACCAGACTCTGCCCCTCCTTCTCGTAACCCCGGTGACGGTACAGCACCGGGCGGCAAGCTCAGCTTGGAGGAGGGCAGGGGTGGAGGCTGACTGTGCTGTCCTGTGTGGGCAGCCTACCAAAGCAAGATCCGGAATGGGGTCGTCTCTGAAAGCGTCACAGGACTTTGGTTGCCAATAATTCCCGTGCAAGCCCACTGAGTGGCATGTGGCCACTGACCTTTGATCTTCTCAGCCTGGGGAAGAGGGAAATGATGTGTGTCCTGTGAGCAGAGGCCAGCGAGGCTGCTGGACAACCTCCCAGAGCAAAGAACAACCTGGGCACGAGGTCAACCACACTGACCTTGAGAAACCTGGTCTGCAGGAATGGGCCACCCTAGGAGAGGATGGATGAGAGGAAGGGAGAATGGACAGATGGATAGATGGATGGGTGACAGGCACAGTAGATGGGAGGTTGGATGGATGATGGATAGTGGAATGATGGATGATGGATGGATGGATGACAGATGGGAGGGTGGAGGATGGATGATGGATAGGTGCGTGGATGATGGATGGGTGGGTGGATACATGAATGATGGGTATAGATGGAGAGTTGAGCGGATAGATGATTGATTGTTGGATGGATGGCAGATAGATGCACAGAAGTTGGATAGATGGACAGATGGAGAGTAGATGTATGGATAGATGGACGGGTGGATGGGTGGATGGTTTCCATCACATGAGCTACCCAAACATTAGTGACTGCTGTTTGGATTAAAACGACCACTGTGAACCCACAGGGCTCATGAGGACATAAAGCTCCCATTTCCCACAGCACACATCACCCAAAGATTATTTCCGACCCTTTCTACAGAACACCTCTGGTGGCGGGTAATGACCAATGCTTTCCCTCCATGCACACTGACCTCGTTAATCCCTTGGAACCCCCCTCAACCCTCCTCCAATGTGAAGAAAGACGGAGACACCACCTGCAATAACTTCTTCCTGGGAACAGGACCAGCAAGTTGGGGGGGGAGGCTCAAATCAGGGGCCCCAGCCCCCTCCCCCGCAAACCACAGCACCTGGCACCAAGCACATTCCCTGAGAATGTTTGTTCATGAATATATAAGTACCAAAAAGAAAATTACTTCCTGCCTCCTGACTCAATGGCTAAGTATGTGATTCTTTATGGTGCCTTTCAGAAACCAATCTTCCCTGGGAAATACGAGCCTGGAGAAAGATTGAGAAAACAAGCGTAGCATTGAAAACTAAAATCAAGACAGGAGCTTCGGGGGGGGGGGGGCAGGGGTCAGTAACCGCCTCCCAGACCCTCTGCCCATCACTCAGAAGGGAGCAATGGAGATTCTGGAAAGCCTTGTGATATCTCTATAGGCACCCGCTCCAACTCCACCCCCCAGGCTTGGGAAAGCTCATGTTTTCAGCTCACTTTTTCTTATGTGATGCTTTTTCTTCACCTTGTAAGTTAAGATTTCACTAACAGCTTCCTTTTGGGGCATTAGATGGCAGATTGGATGATTTAAGGGGGGAAGAAATGTGGTTGTATTTGAAGTTTATTTTTTTTCAAAGCCTCCAGGAATCCACTGTGACATGCCAGGGAAGAGCACAGCCCTGTGTTGGCACAGCTGACATCTTTCTTAATGATGTCTGAAATCTCTTTATGGAGCAAAATCGCAGCCTAGCAGGAAACCCGCCGCAGCCTGGTTCACTGTTGGCTGCCCTCCTCCCTTCCTCCCCTTCTGAGGGAGGTAGAAAGGTCTGGAAGTTTCTCCATTTGGAAGATGCTCATCCATCAGAGAATGCTATCTGGCTCAGCAGCCAGGCTTCACAAGACAGGGTGTCACGGGTATGCGGCTCTGAAAGGAACGTGCTCAAATCACCTCCATCCCGGGGCCCAGAGAGAGAGAAACTTCTGGCTCCACAGGGGAGGATGCAAAGGAAGCTGGGTACGTGGCAGCGTGGGGAAAGGAGAGGAAGATGTCCCCTCCGGGCCTGTGTCGCATTTAAGTTCCAACACACCCGGATCCCTCACGGAGCCTTCGTTCGTATCTGCCAGGCTCGCTCATTACCTGCCAAGGCCTCTCTCGAAAACAGCTCTTCATCTCTCTACCTACCAGGGCTCAGATGAACAGATGAGGAAACTGAGGCAAGGAGGTCTTGAGAGGCGGCCTCACACAACCCAGTGATGGAACAGGAGGGCCACAGGCAACCGTGGGAAGGATGGACGGGCCGATGTTGGGGAAGAGTCCCAGTATCAGTTCTACCCGTCTTCCCATTGGTCAGAACTCAGTCACCTGGTTCTCCACCCTGTCTGTCATTCGCATCAGGCACTCCAGTTCACAGATCAACGTGGCGGATGGGATGCTAAGACACAGACCGCTCTCCGGAGTTGTCTACCAGCCTCGTTCATGCTGGGGGAATTGGAGGAAAAGGATTATGAGGGGCCGGATTTGGTTGTTGTTGTTGTTGGTGGTGGTGGTGGTGGTGGTGGTGGTGGTGGTGGTGGTGTTTACTGTAATTTGTTTTCTCTTTGGCAGGGGAGGGCGTCGGGAAGGTTTTCTTCAGGGTGAACATGCACCTATTTTCTAAACACATATTTGAAATACTGTAAATGTCTGTGAATCAATGTGTACATTTAACGTTGCGCTGCCTTTTTGTCTTTTTATGTATCTTCCTTCTCCAGAACCCCTCTCTCAAAGAAAAAAAGAGCCATTAAATTGACCCTGAGAACTACAGCTAGCTCACAGTGGGTAAGAATAAAGGGACCATAACTACGTACCACAGGACTCAAGTACACCCTTTTCTTGCCCTGTGATGATAAACTGGCCCCTTGAAGAGGCTTTGAGCAGAAGATGCAAAGGCCCAGGGGTGGATCCAATTAGAAGTACAAAACTAACCAAAGGAGGAAAAAGCCAACAACCACTTTCCTTTACGACACGGGACCACGTTTTAAATATTCATCTAAATGTATAGTAATAAACCATTATATAGTTTAATCTGTTTTCTGTTTGACAATATTTCATTTGCAGACTCTCCATGGCTTATAAAAATAGACCCAGAGTCCAAATGCCCACAGCGTGAGATTTTTTTTTTCCCTTTCTCTAATTTGCAGTAATGTATTTGTGTCAGATTCAGCCTAATGCCCCCCTGGGGGACAGCGCTGGAACTCTGTGCCTTGGGGAAGGCAGGCTCAAGTCTGATTCCAGGCAAGCACCGCTCAGGTCTGTGCACCAGAGCTGGGGCTGAGCCCTGTGGAAAGGTCCCCTCGTACACCCAACCCGACCCTGTCAAGTTACGGACACACTCTCTCTGGCCACAGAGCAGAGCTCTCCAGGGTCTCTGCTTAAATACAGCTCAGAGAACACTAAAGCTCTCTGCTGCCTTTCCCCTCTTGGGTATACAGCTAGACTACATTTCCCAGCACCCCTTGCAGCTTGGGGAGCCCAGTGATTTAAGTTCTGGCCAATGGGAGTAGATGCAAATGCCAGGTGACCTTTCCAAGTACCGCCCACTAACAGTTCTGGGGGATGGATCACAGATTCTAAGCCAACTTTCTTAACCTCTCTACACCAGTCCCCTATGGCTGCTGAGAGTCCCAGGACAAAGTAGACGTGGTTAACATGCTTCAAGTGTTGATGTGTGTTGACGCAAAACCTGTCAGATGTTTGAGCGCTAATTAATATTTTTGCTGGCAAATTACATTGCAATGACAAGTCCAGATGAACTAACAGTTTCCTGACTGTGTTTCCCTCCTCTTATTTAAATGGTTGTCATGGATTTACCACTTGATTCCATTTTGAGGGTGAGGTGGTTGTTCTGTTTTTTTTTTTAATTTACCAGAAACAATCTAAACACAACCCTACTTCACAGCTATCATTATTTATTCATAGCTCAATACAGGAAGCTGGAAGAGCAATCATTCTTTTTTTTTTCTTCTTTCTCCTTAGCCCTAATTGTCATTCTGGTGAGATCAGAAGGCTGCCAGCTCCGAGTCAAGCTACATTAGCACCGAGAGTCAGGCAGAGTCACCAAGTTTCTCCGGAGTGTGGAAGCATCATTTGTCAGGAGAGTTTTGTGCTGAGCGGTGCACACTTGGAGCCACGGGAGCCTGCAAGCATGTTTCTCCCATCTGAGCCGCTTCGGGGGGCAAAATGTGGCATCAAACGCTCACTCCGCCCGTGGCCATATGTCCTTAGGTAGCACCATGCTCTCTCTTCTGAGCTTTGCTTTTATCACCCGTTAAATGAAGGCTGGAGGAACACCCTCCTCCCAACATTGTTAGAGGACATAAAAGAGGCAATGCATAGAAAATGTCCGGCCTGATGCCTAACATGCAGAAGATATTCAGAACGTTGACTGTCTTTCATGACCACCGCCACCACCACCACCACCATCACCACCCTCACAATAATCACCTTCAGCACCTTCTAATTACCTATGAGGAACAACCCCATATTTCTCTTCCATTCCACAGACACACACACACATACACACACACACACACACACACACACACACACGTATATAAAACAATGGTATTGAGCACAGTGTTTAAGCTTCTGGGAAATGTAGGTTCCCCCTAAAAGACCCATCTGCAAATAAGCACGTGGGTGGTCTGTGGAGACAGAGATAAACCACGGCCCTTTTCTCCTTGAACCTGGCCACAGCCAGAGCTTTTATTCCTGCTGAGACCACCTCCCCCAGACCCCTCTCTGTGCCATGACTGGGCTTAAGCGGGGGCTGGACTTACACTCTGCTTCTTAGCACTTGGCTGGTGCTCTACCACATGAGCCATGGTGTTTTTTTGCTGGCTCAAAAGTCTCTCCGACTCTTCTGTAAGGGGCCAGCTTCCAACTGCGGTCCTCTGACCTCAGCCTCCCGAATAACTAAGATTTCCCAGTGTGTGCCACTGGGTGTTCTGCCTTCTCTCAACTCCCTGCGAATCTTTTCCTCTCGACCTGGAGCTCCCCCACGTCCTAGACTAACGTGGAACGCTCCAGCCGCCTCCTTCAACGGCCACATCTCCCATCTCTCTGTGGAAGTCCCACCTTTGTTCGGAGAGTCCCCCTCCCCACCCACCGTTCATAAAACACGACAAACCCTTGGAAGGGCGCACCCTCACAGATGGCGACAGGCTGAAGCCTCTGCCGCTCCCTCTACTTTGGTGCACAGCCCGAGAGCCAGAGTGAACTACGAGCAACATCTTTTGATCTTAAACAGTCAGAAGGTTGGAATGTATAATGGTATGGAAATAAATGGTGTCAAGACGGTAGGAAATAATTTATGGCGTGGGAACGGGTTTTGTGATCCCACCGCACGGAGGGAAGTCTGGAAACGGAGGCGTTGACAGCGAGGGCGGCCTGGGGAGAGGAGAGTCGAAGACAAGAGGCCGCGGCCTGCTGGTCCCATCCGCGGCCGGGCAGACAATGTGGGGGCTGACTGGGGATTTCCGGCCGTGGGTGTGATCTTGACCTCCCTCCTCTTAGCTCTGTGACTCCACTAACCACACCAAACCTCGGTTTGCTCCTCTGAAAAAAAAAATGGGGGGTGGGGGGGTGGAATAACACCTAAATCAAAAAGACCAGAATCTGAACTGGCAAGGTTATCCACAGCCACGGCAAGGTATGCAAAAGACCTCAGAGAGCGCCTAACGCATACATACATGCAGGTTCCAATTTAAACGATGAAGAGAGGACATGGGGGGGATGGAGGGGGACAGGAGCATATCCTGCCAAAAAAAGTGAGAAAATTGAGGGGAAGAAGGGGATGGGACGGCAGACAACGATGAAAGAGGGGACATGGTCAGGATCTATTGTATGCAGAAACTGCTTTGTGGAACGGCAACTCCTTCGTACAACTACTTCAAAGATGTGTGTTCAAAAAATAACATAAAATAAGAGTAAGGGAGCCGGGCCCTTGTGGCTCATGCCTGTCATCCTAGCTACTCAGGAGGCTGAGATCTGAGGATCGCAGTTCAAAGCCAGCCCAGGCAGGGGAGACCGTGAGACTCTTATCTCCAATAAACCACCAGAAAACCGGAAGTGGCGCTGTAGCTCAAGTGGTAGAGCGCTCGCCTTGAGCTGAAGAGCTGAGGGACAGCGCCCAGGCCCAGAGTTCAAGCCCTATGACCGACAAAAAAAAAAAAAAGAGTAAGGGGTTTCTTTTGTTGTTGTTCATTTTATGCTTTCCACCCCCTCCCCCAGCCATGCAAATGGCCGTCCTCCTCACCCATCCTCAAACCACGCTGCGACCGGGCAGGGAGGAGGCATCATCACGGAAGCAGGAGCTTCTGGAAGCTTCTGCTTGCTCCCCAAGTTCTACGTTAGTTCTAGTTGATATGTGTTTTCTACACAGCTGGCCTCCAGCGAGCAACACGCCACCGAAAGTCACAACCATGCTTGCTTGGCTGCAGAGACACCGGCAGCCACCACCCCAGGTCCCGGGGCACAGACGCGTAGTGGCGGCACTGGGGAACCGGCCGAGGTGCCGTCTGGAGGTGTGGGGAAGGCACAGAGGAATAAAGGGGGTCAGTCTACAGGCACGCTCAACGGAGGAAAAAGGCCTGGCCTGGGATCAATTTTTTTTTCCAGCAGGAAAAGAGAAAAATCTGTAAGAAGGAAGCTCCACCTTGTGTTCCCCCACGCCACAGTGTTCGCTCCCTGTGTCGTCTCACTTGCGATTATCGGGGACACAAAAGCGGAACGGGTTGCTATCCGATTGCTTTGCCACGAAAGGGAAGCGGCCCAGCTGGACCGGCACCAAGGCCCCGGGCCGCCTGCGTGCCGCCATTCGACTATCAACAGGAAACCATGACGGCGAAGCTAAATAAGACAGCAAATGAGAACTGGAAAGAAGTGATTCCCCTCCACCAAACATCCTGGCTGCCAATCTCCTTTATTTGACAATCGGCCCAGCCGTCCATGGCGGTGGGGCTCGGATCCTTGTGTTCATGGACAGTGGGTGACAGAGAGATCTCAGACATAGGCATGACCATCCCATACCTGTGCCCAGTTAGTAACTGGGTCTCTCTCCCCCACCCCCGTGCATGAGGATAAATAGGGGGACATGTGTGCTTCTACATTTGCATGACGAACAGAAAGAGGAAAAGGATACCACAGACCTGAGGAGCAAAATGGAACCGAACAGGCCCAATTAACGTGCAAATACGTGTGTGCTGAACTTGCATGCCTTCCTCCTGCACACACGGGAGTTTATCTATTGTATTATGTACGTGTGACATCTTAGCTGGTTCTTACAGGACAAAGGGCCATGTGCTTTGTGGCTGGCAGGGAGGGCAGGAACATAAATCCTCAGGCTGTCAGAATCATTGCTGGGCAGCATTTGGTGGGAACACACTGCTCTTTGCCTCTGAAGGTTCTAAACATTCCGGGGGGGGAACTATCTTATTAAAACCGCGTGTGGTGGGGGACAGGGTGGCATATGCCAAGAAAAAGGACTGGCACAGAGAGCTTGGCTGTCGTTTTTTCTAAGGCCCAATTTAGCAAGTACTCAGCACAGATTTGCTGTCGATCTGCAGAGAGAAAGGGAACTGGCAGGGCATCTCTCTCTCTCCTCTCTCTCTCTCTCTCTCTCTCTCTCTCTCTCTCTCTCTCTCTCTCTCTCTCTCTCTCTCTCTCTGTCTCTACCACAGGCAAGGCTGGATCCACTCAAGAGACAACTGTTTGTCTGTACTTAGGGGGAAAAAAAGAAAAGGAAAGGAAAAAAAAATCAAAGGTGATTTGAGAAGGAACGCTTGGCTGAGCTACTGTGATTTACCTAACAAAGTTGGCCATGAATATGGATCCTGCTCTAAATAATAGTGCTGACTCGCTTTGATGAATTATCATTCCAAATTCAATTAATAAAAGGTTACCTCCCGGCTGTAATGCAAAAAAAAAAAGAAAAGAAAAGAAAAGAAAGAAATCTGGCAGCAGCAATGGCAATTGAGCCTCAGAAACAATGGTTAGGAGAAAGAAAATGGTTTTCGATAAAAAGAGATCCCTATTTCCTCCGAGAAATGGGGAATCCAGAGTAAGAAGGTGAACGAATGAACAAGGGAAAGAGTCAGCAAAGGACCGAGGGGATGAGTCTGTGAGTTGTACAAGCACCCTGCTTTTCATCTGGCCCAGCACATTTCTTTTCCATAGGACACACTATGAGCATTACATCTTGGTGGGCCCAGAGTGGTCCCCAGCCTTGCCAGCCAGCAGGACACCAAGCGTGTACCCAGACAACCTCGTCTCATTTTTATCATCCAATCTGGAAGAGGTCTGACATCCGGGGGGGCGGGGGGCGTGCAATTGTCCCAAGATAAGCCTGAATTTTCCTGATGCTTCTCTTGTATGAGGCCTCTGGTTCACAAGGCTGTTTGGCATACGTCTGGCTAGTTCTTTTTCATTACAGTCTTGTACTCCATTACTGCCTTCCCCTCCCCACCCCCCCTCCCCACACACACCTATGTATCCCATGGCTCATTGGTTAGTGCCCGGGAGGGTTGCAGTAAATAAAATCTTTCTGACAGTCCTGCAGTGTCTCACCAGACGTAAGCATCGGTTGTCCCCGACGCCCATAAGGGAAATGCGCTGGATTGTTAAACATTGTTTCCTCAATGTACAAAGCAGTAATTCAATTTTCTAAGCCTCTGCTTTTCAGTCTGTACAATGGGAACAATGAACACAGAACAAAGCAAATGGTGGCTGTGAAATCGATGGGCTGTAATGCAGACACGGCTGAAGGGGAGTTTCTTGTTGGTTTCAAACTACCAGACACAGCTACCACAGGCAGCCCGACTGTGGGAAGGAAGGAAGATGGACAATCTGAAGCAGGAGAGAGATGGGGACAGTGCGCCCCAGCTCTACCAATCATGAGGCTTCATGACTGTAGGAAAGTTCTAGAGCCTTTCTGAGCCTCAGTTTACCAGTCTGTAACACAGACATCCCAATTGCCATGACAGAGAACACACACAGGGCTTGGGCTCTAGTCTGCTGACACGGGGTGCGTGTGATTTGCGTCTCACACAAAGGGCCCAGCTGGCACCCAGTACCCAGAAACCAGCGCCCTGCTCACTGCCTCCCCCAAGCCATCACCGCCTCTGCCTTTTTGTGACACATGCTGAGTCTGCCACACACACAGAAAACAGGGACACGGAATCTGCAAGATCCAGAACCCTGGTCCCGAGAGGGTTGGGAACAGACACAGGCGCCTTCTGCTGATCCACGCACCCCCCAGGCCTCGCCGGCCCCGGGCCAACCACCTCCTACCGACGCACGACGCCTCTGGAACACTGCCAGGGAGCCAGGGCACCCCACAGCACCGGTGTTCAAGCTGCAAATCCGTGTGTCTCAATGACCTCAGCCTGAGGAGGGCAGGGAGGTGAGGTTACCCCTGCAGTCAACCCCGAACCCAAGACCCTGTCGGCGCCCAGGACCTGAGAACCACACTCTGTGGCGCCGGATGTCATTTGGGGGAGTGGCGGTTCCAGCTACTGTCTCCACACCTGCCTCTGTACCCTTCAGGGCTCCGAGGTAGAGCAGGGAGGGCCACAAAGGGGACTCGAACGGGAGCTGGGACTCAAGCCCGCAGCTGCCCACTGCGCACCATGCCGGACTGCAGCGCACGCTGCACACACACACACACACACACACACACACACACACACACACACACACACACACACACACACACACACACACACACACACACACACACACACACACACACACACACACACACACACACACACACACACACACACACACACACACACACACACACACACGGGAGTCCCGGCTCCCAGGCCCCCTCCAAGCCATCCCCAACGTCAACTGCTCCAAAATGTCCTCCAAAGAGAAAGATCTGGCTGCCTACCTCAGCTGGCTCCATAGCCGAACTCCCCAAAACCTAGGAGGCGAAGACAAAACAACAACAACAACAAAAAGACATTAGCATTGATTTCAATCAGAAGGTAATTGCATTAATTGTCTTCTCAAAGGAACAGGCATCAATAATTAGCTATGACGTGAGGGGACAAGGAGACCACGTACATCACACACACAGAGCACACACGTACACGCACATACATAACATTCATGTGCACACGTACAGGCGTGCACACACACGCATCAGTTACTTTTCTTCTATCAAGCACAGTAACACGGTTTGTTTTTCCGGTCCTGCTTATAAGGTGAAGAGGATAATTAGTATTTTCAACACATTATACCACACTGGCTAGGAATAAAACCACACCGGGGGAGGAGGAGGGCCATGTGCAAAGCCCGTGCAGGGATCCTATTGAATGAATACTGAAAAGCAAAGGCACGGAAGAACATCGCCCTCCTGTTCTAAGTCTGCTCAAGGAGAAGCCATGACCTCGACATCTTCGGCGCTGCCTACAAATCTCCTCAAAGGGCCCTGAAAGGAAAGGGCGGGCCAGGATCCGAGCCAAGTGCTTCCATTTTATTTGGGTCTATTTTAGTCCTTCAGAACGATTTTCATTATCTCCCATCCAGAGAGGGGAACCTCGGGGCTGACAAAAGCTAGATAACCCCCAGGATCTGAAAGCCGTGAAGCAAAGGAAAATTCTATTCAACCTCAGCTGCAGACGTGAGGTCTTCAGACCCACCCACCCCGGGTGACAGGACCAGAGAGGCCCACCGCTGTGTCTGCCTTACCTGAGGACACCTGGACACTGAGATGTGTTTGTATAATCATCATCACCATAATAGTAATAGTAATTATTATTATTATGGTAACTTGCGGAGTTTTCTACCCACAGCTCCCCTGTCCCCAATCCAAGGTTGCCTCAAACCACCTCAGGCTCCTGCCTAACAGCTGGAGATGGGAGGATAGCAGTTAAAGGCCAGCCCTGAAAGAAAAGACTGTGAAACCCCCTCCGAACCCAGAGCTGAATACAGTGAGGTGTGTCTGCCATCCCAAGCAGGAGGCTGAGACAGGGAGGATCGTGGTTTAAGGTCAGCCCAGGCAGAAGAGTCCATGAGACACTGTCTCCACAGCTGGAATCAGCCACACATGCCCATCACCCCAGTGGTGGTGGGAAGCCTGGAAGGAGGTGGATCTCAGCCCGGGCTTGAGCCCTGGTAGGGAGGGAGACGCAGAACTCGAGGTGTGGTGCAGCAGCATCGACCCCACATGGAGACCCAGCAACCCGAGGGGGGCCCTCCACCTTGGACCCCCACCACCGGGACCCAGCTCCCCTGAGCCTTCCCCTCCCCGACACAGAGCAGGCAGGGCCCCGTGCTCACTCCAACAGCCTTCACAGCCCATTACCTCCTAACTGAGCCCGGCCTGGCGGACCCACCTCCACCAGAACGGGTCATCAGCCATGGCCGGAGGCCAGCGCTGGACACACATCACAAGGTGGGGCAGACGTCGGAGGCCAGAGCCCTCCCTCCCCTCTCTCTCCAGAGGCCTTTTCAGAGCAGCTGCCCATGGCCAATGGCTACATCCTTAAAGTACAAGAAACCAGTATGTGTGTGAGACAGACAGACTACGACCCTGGACAGCTGCAGACAGCAGTGTTCTGACTCTGCCTCCCGCAGCACCCCGGGCTAACTTTGTGTGGTTTGTGTAGCATCATTCATGACACAAAACCACATGGGTGGAAGGCGGGGTTTAGATCCTCAAGTCTCTGTGGGTCACACCCAGGGAGCAAGCGGAAAAGGCCGTCCGCTCCATGTGAACCCATTTGCATCCAACTTTTCCCAAGACGAACATGGTCCCAGCCCAACAAAACCCCAGAGGACTCCAGTGCGTCCGAGGGATGGACTTCCACTTGGTGCCACTTAGGCCCAGCCAGTCAGGACACACCTGCGGCATTGGGTTACTATCGGGCACAGAGAGAAGCGCAGTGATCTGACAAGGAACCCGCCAGCAGTACCCAGTCTTAATGAACAGAAGGAGACGTAGCACAATTCACATGCAGTGGCGCTGATCCCCAAAGAACATACTTACATACTTACATATACTCACTGGCCTTCCCTCTCTCTCTCTCCCTCTCTCTCTGTCTCTCTGTCTCTCTCTGTCTCTCTGTCTGTCTGTCTGTCTCTCTCTCTCTCTCTCTCACACACACACACATCAGTTATGTCTGGGGAAAAAAATGTCCAAGGGGAAACACGCCAAGGTGACAGGGGGTTCACCTCTGAGGAAGAACTTGAGGTCACGGGGGCCCCCTCTTTGAATTGTCTGGAACTTTTACCGACCAAGAGAAGCTGTCCGTCTAAATTTCAAAGCAAGTTTATAGACTGGTAAGCACGAGGCTTGACGCCCTCTCGGTGTGAATAGGATGCATCCTGTTCAGGAATGCTGGCTCTTAAACTTAAAAGGAAAAAAAAAATTTCACTGCAGGAGAGACTGAGGATAGCCCGGCCGTGGCTACCACCCGCCCCTAGAAGATGGGAGAAATAGAAGCACGCGGTGACGCAAGAGGGAGCGATGGGGCTCGTGGCCAAGTGCATTGACGGTGATTGATAAATTCCACATACTGGATAAGTATAGGAAAAGCAAATGCCGGGATGTCCCGAGGGTGGCGGGACCCCTTGCAGTACTACATGGAGAGTCGGGTGTCTTACTCATAAAAATTATGCCACACTCAGAGACTCATTTCCAATGCACGGAGTTCAGGCCCTCCTCGGGAGTCTGAGCACACAGACAGTGGGGAGGGCCCGTACCCTGCAGAGGGGCTGGACGCGGGCTGGGCCAGCTGGCCTGGACAGCACAGGCCGGCCAGATGGGGGCCAGGGCTCTTGTAGAGCTACGGTGCCAGGCCCGGCAGTCAGCACCAGGCTTTGATCTTGTCCCAGGCAGCGGCCATCAGAGCGGCGGCAGTGGGGGGGAGGCTGTGATTAGAGCCCTTCCAACGACCAGCACGGGGCCCAGACGGGACCTGGGAAACTCCCAGCGGGACCCCGTTCTTGAAAGCGGCTCCCGCACGTCTCAAACCTTTAATCATGTTCCTTCCTCTCCCCCAGGGTCTGAACCCCCGACGGAAGGCTGCGTCTCTTCCCTCAGGCCGGGAACTTCATGTCCACGATTTCCTTTTCATCACCCCCCACAACCACCTCCGCCTCTGCTCTGGGGTCACTTTTTCAGAGGGGGAAACTGAGGATGCGTGAAGCACCCGGGCCTCTCTGTGAAGTGTGCAGGGCCTTGGTGGATACCTGTCTGCGTGGTGTGGGACAGAAAAAAAAAACTGAACTAGGCTTGGGTACTCAGCAGAACAGACTGGCTTGCTGGACAAAGCTCATCCTCAAAGGGAGTCAGGCCCCAGTCCTCACGCCTGTCATCCTGGCTGCTCAGGAGGCTGAGACCCGAGGATTAAGGTTCGAAGGCAGCTGGGGCTGCAGAGTCCATGAGACTCTTATCTCCAATGAACTACCAAAATGCCGGAAGTGGTGCTGTGGTTCAAGTGGCAGAGCACCATCCTTGAACAAAACAGCTAAGGGTGGGTTAGCACCCAAGCCCTGAGTTCAAGTCCCAGTACCAGCACCACAAAAAAGGAGGGGTGTGTCCAATGGCACCTCTGCCAGATGCCAGGGCGGCCGCTGTCACCTGGTGTGTGTGTGGTAGGGGAGGGGGAACCACACAGCAGTGAACTAACCATGGCCATAAATTCTTTGTCACTACTCCCCCTGAGCAGTGGGGCCGGGACTCCTGTCCCACACAATCCTGAGACTGAATCATCGCCGGTTAGCAGGCTGCAAAACTTTGTTCGCTCGCACAGCGCCGGCTGACCGTGCCAGAGGTGCTCAGCCTCATGCGGCCCGTCATTTCAGACTTGCGAAATGAAAATTACTATATTTTTACAGGATTGCTTTACGAACGAAGCAACACAACGTGTTCAAAGTGCTTGGCACAGATGCTAGCCTGGGGAGAATGGCAAATCCCGTCCTTCCTTTGCCAAGAGCTCATGTCGGCGCTGACCCCGGGGGAGGGGGGCTGGCCATCTCTCTCTGGGGTCCTTGCGTGGCATCCTGGGTGGCCGCCTCGCTCTACCATCGCTCCTGGTTTCCAGACACCCCGGCTTCACCTCCAGCCAGCGAAACACAGATGGGCTGTGTGGTCCCCAGGAAAGGGGCCTCATCTTGCTCAGCCTCAGTCTCCTCATCTGTGTTCTGTTGCGGGGGGAAGGGAGGTGGATTCAGGAAGAATGTCTGGTGCGGAGTTGAAGATGGAGGCGCAAGGCTGTGGCTCTGGTCGATGTTACACGGGGACCAGTGACCTCTGTCCATCCCCGGATGGTGAGCACCATCCCATGTCCCCGAGCACCTCCCAGAGACACGCGGCTCCCCCTCCTTCTCCTCCCTACCCTCCACCTCTGCTGGTGTTCGCCGCTCAGACACCAGCGACCATCCCTCATCTGAAATGTCAGTGCCCAAAGAGAAAGGGAACGGGCAAGAAAGCCCGTCATGGAGGAGAGACCTCTCCCACCCAACACCCCGGCCCCGTCCCAGATGAGTCCCATGAACGCAAAGCCCCTCAAACCCTCATCAAAGCACACAAGCATCTCCTTAATCACTCTCCCCGTCAGAAATGACATATCTGCTCGCCACGCTAACATTCCAGCAGCTTGTAAGACAACCACCTCGGGGTGCCCCCATACTGGGGGGGGGGAGCAGGAGGAGGGGGTAGGGTGCAGGGAAGAGACACAGAGCCTAGGGTCGGGGGGAGTGGGGGTAAGCAGGGGGCGGTGTGAGGGACCCCCACCCCCACCCTGGCCTTGCCCTTGGAATCATCCCAAGCTCATAAAGTATATGCGATATGCGGAATGATTTCCGTCTCTTCTGAATCTCCTGCCGGATGTGGTTTTAGAGAATACTTCTTCCCATATAGGCTGCGGGGGGGGGGAGGGGTGGCAGGGTTTTGACACCCGGCATCTCACTAGCTCGGCGAGGGGTTGGTGCTGATCCGCTCTGCCCTTTCCTTGCCAGGTTCTTCCTGATCCTGACTGACCATCCCTCTTCCACTCCCCCACAGCCGGGAAGGGAGTTTTCTAGGCAGGAGGAACAAAGTGGGCAGAGGCTTGGTGGTAGGACCTGCCAGGATTTTAGAAGGTCACAAAGCTTCCTACGCCATCTTACAGTGACAATATAAGCTCATATATACAAAAGGTTATATGGCGGGACCGTGAGAAATCCATTCTTGGTCCCTTTAATCCATTGCTGCAACCATTCCTGCTCACAGCCTTGGATGTAGATTCATTTATCATCCGTGTGTGTGTGTGTGTGTGTGTGTGTGTGTGTGTGCGCACGTGCGCGCACGCGTGCGTGTGCCATATCTGAACTCAAGAGCCTCGATTTCACTAGGAAGGTGCTCTACTACTTGAGGCACACCTCTAGCCTTCTGTGCATTCATTTTGGGGATACAGTCTTAAGATTGTTTTCTTTTGTTTTTTTGCCCTGGCTGGCCTCAGATCATGATATTCCTACTCCCCTCTCCTGTTCCACTAGGATTAAAAACATATCACTCACTCACACACACACACACACACACACACACACACACACACACACACACACACACACGGCTTGCTTTTGAGATAGGGTCTTACTAACTTTTATCACCCAAGTTGGCCACCATGGAACCTTGCCTCCGGAGTATCTGGATTACAGGCATGCACCACCATGGCCAGACCCATCATCCTCAACTTTTACAGACCGTAGACCAGACAGATGAGATGTCTTGGTCCCAGTGGCATGGCTCATGCATACTGGTCTAGGAAGCAGATTCAGGTAGGTGTGGTCAGTGCTGTGTGACCTGTGCTCCAACCACAGTGTCCCCTGAGCCGGGCATCCTCTCCTGGCATCACTGCTACCATACCCACCGGAACAATTGCCTTAAAATGCCCATCCACCGAGCCTGCGGCCTTCCTGTCACCTCTGAGGGGAGAGCAATGAGTCTTTCGGAAACGAGAGGGATGGTCAGAAGGGAGGCTCAGAACCTTGGACAGCGCCAAGATGACATAATTGACATCCCTCCCACCGGCAGCCTCAGAACTGAGGAGAAACTTGGTCATTTCCCCAGCTCAGCTGGGATTGCTGTTGTCTGTTTGCTTTTCTTATTACCTCTCCCTGTCTGGGGAGCTCCCTGAGGATTTCATCTTTGCCAGTGGATCTGAGGACCACACTGGCAGGATGGTGATATCTTAGAGAACATGGGAGAGAAAAGGGGTCGGGGTCCATGTTGGGGGGAAAGGCTCTCAGATGAACCTATTACGTGCTGTCTGCAGGGTGGAGACAGGGCACACACTGTGTACTGGGACCACACACCCGATGCCTGGCCCAACCAGGCCACACACCAGTCTGTCCCAGCCTCTGACAAGATAAGCTGGGCGCCGCTCCACCTGGCAGGTCAAATCCGAGCACCCCCACATCGAACTGGGGCCCTGGTCCGATGCCAGGGGGAGAAAGATGACAGATCCAGCTGGAGTTGTCCTAAGTGGACCTTCTCCAGACTATTCATCATCTTATCTGTTGAGATGGGGGGTTCGGGGGTGGAGGGGTCTCACTAACTCTGTCCTTGAACCGCCATTCCACCGTCTCTGCCTCCCGAGTGACTAGGATGGTAGATTTGTGCCTGGGTGTTATTTCTGTTGATTCTGCTGCCACTTCGGCACATACGAACTGTGCACTGCGGGTGCACTGCTGTGGCTTCACATCTATGCATCTACTACACTCCAATCGCATCCATCCTTCAATGATCTCTCTCACCCCCCCACCACCACCACCCACTTGTTCCCTCTCTTGAGACTTGACAAATGGCATTCAGCAGGACCATCGGGTGCCCGCACGCCGTGGGGCTTCCTGGCAGTTCATTTTCCACCCAGGTCTCCAAGCCACCTCTTGGATCCACCCATTCCCTTCTCTCCCTTCCTCCTCCTGGTCACAGCCCAGCTCCCCGGTGTTGGACAGAGAACCCTCCAACGGTTCACTGGAGTTCCTGTCCCCTCTTAGCCGCCTCCATGACAAGAGATCTCCGGCTCCCCACCTGAGCTATGAGTAAACAGGATCACCTGGGGTGAGGGGAACCAGCGGAGACAGAAGGTATTTCAAAACTTAATCAAAAATTAATTAGAAAAAGAAACAAGCCAAAGGACAAACATCTGTGAACAGATGATCCACAAAGGAAAACAAATCCGACATGTAACATTCCGTTTGAGTTAGAAGGAAAGCCTGCTGAGCTACCGCCCAAGAACCTGGGAACAACAACAAAAAAGAAGCCCTCGTGTTTACTTCTCTGTAGCCCGTGACAGCACACGTCCGGATTCCAACGACACAGGCCAAGAGGGGCGCCGCGCGGATCACAGGAGCACCACGCAGGGGAGGAGCAGAACCGACGAGACTGACAGGGCAGAACTTCCAGATGGCAATGCTGTGGACAGCAGGCCCTGACCACTGCCGTGACGCCGGACGGGGCGAGAGGCCCCTGGGATGGACCCCAACCGCAGGCTGAGGAAGCCATGTGGGGAGAAATCAGAGCTGAGATGGATTATCTTTTGTATGTGATCAGTGGCATGTGATTGGCTTCTGTTGTAAAAAATGTTGTCATGGGCGCATGCCCCAAGCTCACCCCCTGCTTCACCCCCACCCCCACCCCCAGCATGGGCCTCCGAGGTCCTCTCCAGGGCTTTCCTTGACTAGACGAAGTCTGTGCGTGGCAGGCTGGAAGGGATGAACAACCCGGCCTAGCCGGGGCCTTCAATAGGGAAGACTCCTCCCCTTCATGGAATGTCCCGGGCCTCCTGGCCTCCTCTCCATCCCCAGCCCCCCTGCCGTCCCTGCCCAATACACACTGTGCTTTCAGAATCTACCTCCCATCCAAGCTCTGCGCACACAAACCCCCATCTTGTGGTCCATCACAAGCACGGATTTAACCTCAGACAAGGATGCTAGCGGGGCACACGTGGAATGAAAGGCAAGTCTGGCTGCCGGCCCGACTCAGTAAACTTCCCTGTGCCTACACCCAGGGACTCCGGCAATCCCACAGTCCTGGTCACCTCGAGGACACTGCTTCCTACTGTTTTGTTCTTAAAGTCAAGCACCTCATCCCAGAAGGGAATTAAAACCAAACATCAGAGTACAAGGCGGCCTTGTTGCCCAGTCCATGGGAACTCCAGCGGGCCCCGCTCTCTCCTACCATGGACCTGAGAATTCCCATTTGGGCGCCTCTCTCCCTCTCTCTTTCTCTTTCTCTCTCTCTCTCTCTCTCTCTCTCTCCCTCTCCCTTTCCCTCTCCCTCTCCCTTTCCCTCTCCCTCTCTCTCTCTCTCTCTCTCTCTCTCTCTCTCTCTCTCTCTCTCTCTCTCTCTCTCTCTCTCTCTCTCTCTCTCTCTCTCTCTCTCTCTCTCTCCCCTGATGGCATGGCTTGGGAAGGGTTTGAGTGTGGGCTCCCACAAGACCCCCATATTGAAGTGTAATCCCCATTCTGAGGGATTAGGAGGTTGCAAGTTTAATCCAACTGGGGTGTTTGATACGGGTTCCAGGGGGCAGAGCTCTGTGGTTGAGTCCCACTGGCTTTGTAAGATGAGAGAGAGAGAGAGATGGAGATGTAACCATGAAATCCCCATTCACATAGAGCTAATAAAATGGAAAGACAAGAGAGACAGAAACAGAGACAGACAGACAGACAGACAGACAGACAGCACTGCCTCTTGCAGTGTGATGTCTGGCGCCATCTTGCACCCCCACCCTGCCTTTGCCATCCGCCTTGTCGACGGTGTTGTGTTTCTGGCCCGAGATGAATTATTAACACACTCAGCTTCACATGTTCGCTCTGTCCGCAGCCCGCTCTGCCTCCCCAGACTTGGGTTTAATAAAATGTTTGTTTGCATGCTCGTCACTGGCCTGTGGCCTTCCAGGAAGCCTGCCCTGCCCTCTCCCCAGTCCCCACAGTTGCCCATGCTTTTCCTGCTTCCACAAAGAATATGGGTGGCTTTATCCACAGTCCTAGACTAGGCCAGTCTTCACCTGAAAACCCTGACAGGTTTTGGGGGTGCCCAATCAGGAAGCATATGTAAGTGTGTTTCTTGGGTTTTCTGATTCCAGAAAACTTCAGAGACCTTTCGTGGACTGTGAATCTCTCCGAGAACAGGCAAGTCTTCCTGACCCTCAAACCTGCAGCCTAGTGCACCAAGCATGCCTGGAAACCTGTGGGCAATACTGAGGGATGATGGCATTCATCCCAAGCTGGGTGTGGTGGGGGAGGGGGAGAGGGAGGGCAGAAGCACCCTGCAGGTCTCTGTGTCACAGGTCTCCATGACAACAGTAAGAAGTTGGCTGTCTGGACCCTGGGAAGAACCGAGAGGAGACAGTGCAAGGAAATATCCACTCCCAGACTCACAGGGTGTCACACTGGGAACTAAGAACAGCTAAATCAGGGCTTGAAGTATCAAATAGCTTTACTGAAAACATCAAGGGAAAGAAGGAAATGTAGCTCATCACCCATTCAGCTGTCCACAGCCCTTGGACCAGCCAGCCCCTCCAAGAGGCTTTGGTAGGACCAGCATCCACCCTTCCCTCTTTCTTTCCTTCTGCCCTCTTTCATCCTTCCCTTCCTTCTCTCCTTCCTTCCTCTTCCCTTCCTTCTTTCCTTTCAATTCTTCCTACTCTTCTCTTCCCTTCCTTCTTTTCTTTTTGGGGTCCCAGAGATTGAACGCAGTGCACACTAGACAAGCTTTCTACCACTTGCACCATACCTTCAGCCCTTTCATTCGCACTTAGTCCCGTGATGGAGTTCCACTAACTCAAACTCATAATTCTCCTGTCTCTATACCTCTCACTTAGCTGGGGTTGCGAGTGTGCACCACAACTGGTTTTTCTTTACAAACGGCACATTCTTCTTCACAAGGTCATGCAAGTACGGGTGAAGGTCAAAGCCATGTCTGCTGGCTGGTTTCCATCCGTCCCACAATTCCTATGGCAGAGGGTAGGCTGGCTGAGGCCTCCTAAGAAACCCAGGTTGTGATGAGAACCCTGCAAAACCACCATATTTGGGGTGGATAATGGGGGTGGAAGACTTTGCAAACTGTAAAGTGCTGTGGAGTTGGAAGTTACTCACGATCCTCCTTGGTACGGAGTCCGTGGCAAAGCTCTGTCTTCTCTCCGTGCCCCTCTGCTCTGTTAATCGTTAATTAAAGCTTAAGGGATTTGGGAATATGGGCCTCTGAAATTTGGACTAAACCCTCTGTGTTATTGGAAAGAGGAAAAAAAATAAAATAAAGAATCCTGCATAATTAGCTTTTCTTTCCCTAAATACTTTCTGGGTCTCATTACACCCGAAGCTCTGGGCTAATATACCTTGTGTTGTGTGCACTCACAATTCCTGCTAATTGAATTAAGCCCCATTCTCGGCAAATAAACTCTTGGTGTTCTTAACAGCAAATAAGGAACAGAGCTGTTATTTCAGAACGGGTCATTACAAGGCCCTAATTATCAGCATCTCAATGCACAACTGCCTTCGTACGGGATCCGCAATGATGAGGCTCTGTCAGGATCAAAGTCGCGCCGTGCCCTTGGAATCAACTCCCCTTTTTCTTATTCCATTTCAAAATGTTTAATAATGACTAATCCAATTTCTAAGGCAGCAGAGAAAGGACAAGAGAAAACAAAATTGTGTGTGTGTGTGTGTGTGTGTGTGTGTGTGTGTGTGTGTGTGTGTGTGTGACAGACAGACAGAACACACCAGGGCCTGAACTCAGGGCCTGGGCACTGTCCCTTAGCCTTTTCGCTCGAGGCTAGCACTCTACCACATAAGCCACATCTGCACTTCCAGTTTTTTTTACTGCTTAAGTGGAGTGGTTCAAGTTGTAGAGTGCTAGCCTTGAGCAAAAGAAGCTCAGGGACAGCGCCCAGGCCCTGAGTTCAAGCCCCAGGACTGGCAAAAAAAAAAAGGGGGGGGAGAGTCTGACAGGTTTTTCTTGCCAGGCTGGTTTCGAACCATGGCCTTCAGCCTCCTGAGCAGCTAGGATTGCAGGCATGAACCACTGATGCCAGCTGTTTGGTTTTCATATGCAATTCACGAGTATTCTGAAACTAACACACTACTCATCTCCCCCTCTCTTCTTCCCGTGGATGTGGCACATTCTGAAATAGCCAGCAAATGGAAGACCCTTTGCTGGACCTGCCCGTGCATCCCAGGAGAACATGGGCACCTCTAGCATCATCCAATGCCAGGGGAAAAAAGGCACTCTTTCTTCCCTGTGGCCTAACACACTGATCAACCATGGAATGCTAATGACTTTGGGAACTCTGGGGGCCCCTGTGGGATGGGAACGTTATCCCAGAGCGTTTTAAAACAGCACAGGTAATCAGTCATGCAAATCAGGTTTGCAAATGCGGCATGCGCCATCTCTTGTTGGAAATTCTGCTCCGAGACACAGCGTGAGTCTCAGGCCTGAGCGTCCTAAGTCAAGTTGGTGGAAAAGAAAATAACACCCAGGTAAGACCAGAGCATCCACCATCCTTTGCCAGCTCCCACGGTCTACAGCACCCCTTCGGAAGGCCGCTTCTGTGTGCTCTGGTTGCATTTTGCCCTCTCTCCCTGGCACCTGCGGGAAGGTAGACTTGCTGGCAGATGAAAAGGGTAAATACTGATAAATCAGGACAGCTGCTTCATCAGAGGGTGCCACGGTTCCATGGCCCAAAATGAGACATGAAGACTGTGGATACGTGGTTTCCATTTGAGAGATGTTGAAGTTAAATCCCATCTCCCCCTGCGCGCGCGCACGCACACACACACACATGCATGCACCTGTTCATGACACCCATACGCATACACACAGGAAAACTGCTTTGAACCCCCCCTCCCTACACTGGGCTCTGGTGGGGGATCTTTGGTAGCCCTGGGCCAGCGATGTACTACAGCCCCAGCTCTCCGGGTCACCCCTCCCTGGGCTGACTTTCCTGGCCGCCCCAGGCCCTGGCTCCCAACCACGAGGCTCAAAGCTCCATCTCTTTGGTGCTGGTGGCAGAGTCAGACAAGCCGCCCTCCCCTTCCTCAGCCACCAGGCTCTTCCAGCCTCATGGCTAATTAAACATCTGCTTCCAGCTTCAATTTGCCAAATTGTCTCACACTCTAGCTTCTGCCAGAGAGCCGCCCGAGGCCTCCATCAGAGGCCCAGAACTCCAAACAGCCTCCGCCTCCCAAGGCCCGGGTCTTCCCCACCCGCCCCTGTGCAGGGTGAGGGGTGAGGGGTGAGGGGTGAGAGCAGACCACAGGCACAGGGGTCACGGCTGCGCGCCTGCCTTGGTGGGACCGGAGGCCCGTTCCTTCAAAAACCTGCAATCAATTGTGCCCACAAAAAGACTAGAGGAGAAGATGAATAAGAAATCAGATATAACGACATGCCAAATTGGGTTTAATCAAGAACTAAAATGGGTGAGACAGGAAACACGTTTTGTGGGGGTGGGAGACAGACTCTTCTCCTCATAAAACCTTGAGAGAGACGGAACCCCTGCTTCTCAAAGCGGGGGGTCCCAGCCGGTCCCTCGGGATCCCACAGACACCATCAGGGGTGGGGAATTCAGGAAGTTTCTTCCATCCTCTGGGACAATTAATGAGGATGTATGGGCAGGCACCCTGGGGCTAGCCATAATCCTAGCAACTCAGGAGGCAGAGATCAGAACAATTAGGGTTCCAGGACAAACTCAGGGTAGGGTGGGGGGAGGAAGTTAGCAAGACCCCATCTCAACTAACATGTTGAGCACTATGGCACATGTCTGTTGCCGGAGTTCCCGTCATCATATTTAATGACATGGATGCACTGAGAAGAGGCAGCCCAAGAAGAGCCAGCCAAGGGACAGAGTCCTGGGGACAGAAAGACAGAAAGAGTTGACAGTGCTCCTGCCTGCCTGTCCCCCCCCAAGGGCCGACATTACCCCCATTTCTTTGCTCCCTGTCCCCCCACCAACCCACCAGTTCTTGAAGTCTGATGAAGTCCCATTCTCCCCACCATGGTTTGCAGGGAGACAGTCAAAATGTAAGAAGTATGTTGATCTTAAACGGATATGGAACTCCTGTCTTTCCAAGGGACGCCAATCTTCCTAAGAAGTACCATCATTCAGACTGGACCGGGATTATAGAACAGACTGCCCAGGCTGAGACCGGAGGACAGGGATATCATCCCAAAGAAAGGGGGAACATGGAAAAACCCTAAGTGATGGGCTCCCTTTCAATTACAAGAACACAAACTCTTAACTGGCAACATTGTATCAGAGAAAGCAACTTCGGTAACTGAAAGGTACAAAAGCAGGCAATCTTCTCTACCTTCAAACTTCTGGTTATTAGGAGTCTTGCTCTTGAACTACCCCAGCCAGGGACAGGGCCCTGCCTTTGTCTAGGAGACTTGTTAACCAGCCCATTAAGGAACCGAGGATGGGTTTCTCTCTCCAGGACCCTTCACCACCACCACCACCCCGCCGCCACTTCCCACCTGGTATGGAAACAAATACCCTGAATTTGAAGGTGCAAGTGTGTTTATGTGTTGGGGGGCGCTCCCTGCTTTCATGTGGCCCCCAAAGTGATGTCACTACCATTGGAGAACATTCTAGCTAGAAATGCTTGCTTGGGGGTGGGGGGGAGGTACCTCAACGCCTCGAGGGGCCTGTCCCACATGACCAGGCTTGAGCTGTATCTGTCACAGCAAGGTGGTGGGCATCTCGGACGTGGCGGGCGCCCGGGTTTCCCCGGTCTTAGCTGGGACGATCAGACATTGGCATTCTCTTGGGAAAAGGAGGTCAACGCCCACGGAGTCCTGACTAGCTACATGGTGATGGGGAGGCGGGGAGAGAGGGGGACAGGTGGCACCAGGTGTTCTGGGGGGGAGATGGCCCCAGGGTGACACTTGAATGCCAGGCAGACACCGGGGAAGGCTGAGACCACATCTCTAACCGTGGTGAGGACCCACGGGAGGGGGGGACTGGACCCCCGCTCTCATCCCAGCTGCTCCACTTCCTCTCTCTACACAGTCCACACCCACAGGCCGCCAACACCCACTCCAGCTGGACTGTGTGTACCCCAGCCTGCCAGGGTGGCCCCCAGGCCCCCTCCCACCATCCAGGCCCCCCAGATACTCCTCTTCTCCCATCACTGCTGATCTAACAGACACAGAGATGTCGGTGAGTAGGGTCTATTTCCCCAAAACACAACGAAGAGCAGATGCTGGAACTCACAAAGGGCTCACAGCGGGGCTGGACGTGACCCCAGGCAAAGGATCCCAGATCCCACGTTGGATGAACACAAGTCACCACACCTGAACCACCAGCTGACGCCCGGGGACGGTTTCTTAGTCGACCTGCCAGCCTGTGAGATGGGTGTTAGACCACCCCGGCCTGAGGAAAAGCAGCAGCTGGGATGTCTTCAGCCCCTGCCATGAAAGGTCAGAGCTGTCTGACGCTGAGTAAAAATGGGAACGGGAAGGCAGAGCAGGGGAAAGGCAGACACCCCCAATCACACTCCCTCCTCACACCTCCAGGATTTTCAAGGGTCCAGCCATCTAGGCCAACAAGTCACCTAAAGAGGAAAGAAATCTTTTATTCTGCTTGTCTCCTCTTTGAAGCACTGAGGGTTTTTCTGAAAGGTTCCAATTTCCCTTTGATTCTGCGCTTGCTGTTGACGGTGCTCCAAGGGCCTGGGGGGAGGGGGAGAGGAGGGGGGGAACAGGTGCATTTGAAATGAGGGGAAATCACAAACAAATTGGATCCGGGATTTACAGCATTAGCAATGTCTTTGTTGTCTGGAGTCGATGCCTGGCTTACAGACAGCAGGCCTCCACAGCCCACGGGTGCCTAGGGAGAGAGCACAGGGGTATGCCGAAGGGAGAAAGAGGAGGTTGGTGTGGGTGGAGAGGCAGCACTCTACCCACCAGACTCCCGGCTCTGCCTCCAAAGTATGAGCCCCTCCCACGTTCCCTCAGCCCTGCTTGGCGCCAGCCCCTGGTCCATGAGGCTGCCCTGGCTCTCCTCCCTTGTCGCCCTTCAATTTTCCACACAATCATCAAGAGGATCTATGTCAAAATGCATAACCAACCCGGTGTGGTGGCGTTCACCTGTAATCCTGGGTCAAGCCCGGGAGAAAAGCTAGTGAGACTCTTATCTCAAAGAGCAAGTCAGTAGGATGGTTCATGCCTGTAACCCCTTCCTTGTGGGAGAGAGAGGTATGGGAATGGTGTCCCAGGTCTATCTTGGGCAAAAGCATGAGACACGACCAACCCCACCTCCTCCCCCCCCCAAAAAAAAATAAGGTAAAAAGGCCGTGGATCAGGCTCACCTGGTAGAGTGCCAGCTTTGAGAGGAAAAAGCTAAGGGGCAGTGCGAGGCCCTGAGTTCAGGCCCCAGGACTGGTGTGCACATGCGCACGCACACACACATGCACAGAAAGACCAAGAAACCATGGGCCAAAGAGGGCCCACCACCTGCTTCTACAAATAAAGTTTTATTGAAACCCAGCTATGCCTACTTGTTTGCATACTGTCCAAAGCCACCTTCATACTTTGTGACAGACGGTGAAAACACCCAGGTGACAGTCACGGGTCCCACTTGCCTCCTGCTTCCCAAGTTCTTATTTATGCAAAGGGACAAGCCGGGTAGCAGTGCTGGGGAGATCATCGAACCCAGAGGAAGAGGCCATGGGATTTGCATCTGAGTTGCCAGAAATCTTCCGGAACTAGAAAGCCCTGATGCCTGGCAGACTCTGCGAATAAACTTCACGGCCCTCCACAGGCCACATTAGATAGGTTCTTACAGTAAATCCCATATCCTATTTAGTTTTATTTTTAAAATGCCGGTCCTGGGGCTTAGGGCCTGGGCACTGTCCCTGAGCTTCTTTGCTTAAGGCTAGCGCTGTCCCACTTGAGCCACTTTCGGCTTTTTTTGGTGGTTATTTGGAGGTGAGACTCACGGACCGTTCCTGGCCTCCTTGAGTAGCCAGAGGACAGGTGTGAGCCACGGGCACCCAGCTCATGTGGGATTTTTAAGGAAAATGCATCCTACCTCATATAATGACACATATCCTTCTATTCGTTTCCCTACATTCTGTCCGTGAACTCTAGAACAAACACCACTGAGATGTTCCTGGGGCCACGTGGGGAGGGATGGGGAGCAGAGAGGTCTGCACAGAGGCCCTGATGGTGGGGTAACCGGAGCTCCTCTGAAGCTGGAGATCTGAGCTCCACCCCTCCCTCTCTCTACCAGGCCTTCGCACCTGCGGGGTCTCCCAGGTTGGGTGCCAAGGGTCTGGACTTGAACCTGGGTGCTTACCTCCAATTCTAGGCACTGGGCCAATACAATACCCTGCCTCCGGAACATACCCAAAGCAAAGTGTGAGCCCGGGCCTGGGAGCCGGGCCTCAGAGGCCCCGGGGAGGCAGGGGGTCTAATTGTGCGATACTCAATTTTGTTTTCATGGGAATCAATTCTGAGGGATTTTCATTTTCAATTATTCAACAACATCCAATTTTCCCTCTACACCTCAGCCAGACAGGAGGAGAGAAATTGCATATGTCAATCACCCTGGAAAGTAGCTGTGGGCCCTGAGGTCATGGCACAGCCCCCTCATTTGGAGGAGGTGTTCGTGAGGCCCTGGCCTTCCGGAAATATCCCATGGCTGTTAGCCCTGGGCTGGGGGATACTGCCTGCCACTCCTCCGCTCCAGACAAGGCAAAGTGTGGGAGTCCGATGTGAATAGCAGGGAGGGGAGGGAGCGGCCTTGTGCTCCTCCGATTCTCCTCTCCATCTCCACCTGCAGCACCCAGAGTCCCCGGACAGACCCCCGCCCACCTCCAAGGGCCTGACAGCAGGCCTGCGATCCTCATGGTGATCGTATTCATTGTGACTTGTGATACCGGGGACTGGACTCCATATCTGGCTCTCTACCGCCTGAGCCACACCGCCAGCTCTGCCTTTCCTCTGGCTGTCTCACTTGGGTATTGTTGTTGCTGTGGTTCTTTGTTTGGTTTGGTTTTTCTCTGTCATCTGCCCCTGGCCATCCACTACCCATGTTCCTGGGTGTCGGAGATGGCCAGCCCTGCCGTCAGATACCGGGTGACAATGGCAGGGTGGGGAGGAGGGTCTTAAGAATGTTTTCCCCAGACTGTGATGCTGGCTGGGCTCACAGGCCTGAGCCACAGGCCCCTCCTGCCTGTGTGTGTGTGTGGGTCTCAGCCAGCTGTTTCCTCCCGAGGCAGGGCCTCACTTTTGTGAGGCTTGAACCCTGTGCCACAGGCTTGTTAGGCTATACCCCTGGGCCTTTGGCTCTTGTACTTACTTATTTATTATTTTGGAACTTTTCCCAGGGGTCCCCTGGGGGAGGGGGGAACCTCCCAAGTGGCCAGGATGACGGGTGAGCGCCACCACGCTAGTACATACAGCGTGTTACCTGACCCCCACCTGGGTTGTCATCAATCCTCCCCTAGTTGTTATCGGTCACCCATTCTAAACTACCCATCAACTCTAAACTACCCATCACTTGCCCACAGATACCTGGTCTGGTGCCAGCTGGCCATACCTGGCAGATACCTGCCCGTCCTCTATCTGTCTTCCAGGAAGGGGCAGACACAGGAAGCAGTGGCTGTGAGGATGGAGGGCCCTCCCCTCTCCGGGAGCTCTGAAGGTCTGCCAGCCATGCCTCGCACCCCTGCGGCCCGTCTGCCTGCCCTCCACAATTAGCCCCCTGCAGCAACGTTAAGAGTCACGTCCTGTCAGAGGTGGTTTGGCCCCCCGGAGCCACAGGGCCCTGGCCTACCCACAACACTGAGTTCCTTCTAACAGGGACGGAGGGAAGTGGTCGGCTCCTTTTGCCTG
>NW_027206180.1:6522876-6917905 GCF_024711535.1 Dipodomys merriami
AGGATTGGTCTGTATTAATTGGCACAGGTCATCTTGGGCCAGAGGTCATTTGGTGGGTCTGGCCTGCGCACATGAGCCCCCCACTGCTGCAGAAGAGGAAGTCGGGATTGCAGACCATCAGTGGTCTTGGAGGAGGAGCTGGAGCGCCAGATGTGATGGCAGCCCTGGACCATGTCCTTCAGTCCAGCTGGCCCAAGGCCCCCAGCAGGACTTGTGCCTTCAAATGAATGACATTTTGAGACGTTTGAAAACAATATGAAAGGGTAACACTTTCAAAATGGCTTAAGTCACCTACACACAAAAATAGCTTTATTAAAGCTCACGCTGCTGGCTCTCGCCTATAATCCTAGCTACTCAGGAGGCTGAGATCTGAGGATCACAGTTCAAAGCCAGCCTGGGCAGGAAAGTCTGTGAGACTCTTACCTCCAATGAACCACCAGTAAACTGGAAGTGGCGCTGTGACTCAAGTGGTAGAGCACTGGCCTTGAGCTGAAGAGCTGAGGGACAGCGCCCAGGCCCAGAGTTCAAGCCCCATGACCAAAAAAAAAAAAAAAAGCTGTATTAGACAATAATTTAAAAGCCACATATCTATTCTATACAAATTGTATAATTTAGTGGCTTCTAGTATATTCAGAGCTATGCAGAATTCACCATATTCTTTTTGTCTCCTTTCCTCCCTCCTCCTTTTATTCTTTTCCCATCCTTGGCAGGGTCTTGCTATGTAGCCTAGGTGGGCCAGGACCTCATGATCCTCATGCTTCAGCCTCAAATGCTGGGATTGCAGAGATGCACATCATGTGTTTTTCTTTTTTTTTTTTTTTTGCCATTTGTGGGGCTTGATTTTAGGGCCTGGGTTTCTTTTGCTCAAAGCTAGCACTTGAGCCACAGCACCACTTCCAGTTTTCTGGTGGGTAATTGGAGATCTGAGTCTCAAGGACTTTCCTGCCTGGGCTGGCTTTGAACTGTGATCCTCAGATCTTAACCTCCGGAGTAGCTAGGATTACAGGCGTGATCCACTGGCACCCAGCTCATAATCTTTTTTTCTTTTTTTTTGGGTCCAGTCATGGGGCCTGAACTCTGGGTCTGGGCGCTGTCCCTCAGCTCTTCAGCTCAAGGCTAGCACTCTACCACTTGAGCCACAGCACCACTTCCGGCTTTTTTCTTTTTGCTTATGTGGTGCTGAGGAATCGAACCCAGGGCCTCAGGCATGCAAGGCAAGCGCGCTACCACTGAGCCACCTTCCCAGCCCTTCAATATATTTTAAACTAATGCCTACTAATTGTACTGATTATATTAACTGAAGTGCCTTGTCTATCATAGGTAATCAGTTTACCACTAAGCTACACCCCCAGGCTTAATTTCAGTTCTTTACAAACAATACTAAGACATGCTTTTTCTTCCCAGTTCCTTAAAATTGCACATCTCAAAGCACTCCAAGAATCAGGATCTATATGGGTCTGGAAAGATGCCCAAGAGAAAGGAAAAAGCATCTCTTCCCACTAGGAAAGACCTAGAATGTCACTTCTGGAGTAGAAAGGCAAAGGCACCGAGATGAGCAGGACCAAATCACAGCCCTCATTCTCTTTGAGTCTAAACTGGATCCGTTGAATTTCTGGAGACAATTCAACGTCACCTGTAACAGGTGAGAGTTCATGTAAATCCAAGGTAGGGCCTGTTTCTGATTTGTGTGTATGTGTTTGTGCGTGAGTGGGGTGTGTGTGTGTGTGTGTGTGTGTGTGTGTTGATAGAACATAAAAGCATTGGCTTACTCCCAGTACTCTGGTGGGAAAGGCAAGAGGATCTCCAGTTCTGGGCCAGCCTGGCTACACAGCCAGATCCTGTCTCAAAATCAAAACAGTGTTTCAGAAAGTCCTGCTTGCCTGAGAGAGGTGGCTCACGTCTGTAATCCTAGCTGTTCAGGACGTTGAGATCTGAGGATTGTGGGTCAAAGCCAGCCTTGGCTGGAAAGTCCATGAAACTCTTATCTCCAATTAACCAGCAAAAAGCCAGAAGTGGAATGGTGGCTCAAGTGGTAGAGCACTAGACTTGAGCAGAAAAAGCCAAAGGATAGAACCCAGGCCGAGTTCAAAGCCTGGTGCATGTGCAGCTAGCCAATTCAGCAGTCACCTGGTAGAGCTTAAGATGCTCCATCCATTCATCTTTGAACTCAGGGTTTTGAGTTTGCTGTCCAGATTTCTACTGAGCCAAACCTGCACACCTAAGGTTGCCACCTTTTTTTGTTGTTGTTGTTGGTCATGGGGCTTGAACTCTGGGCCTGGGCGCTGTCCCTCCGCTCTTCAGCTCAAGGCTAGCGCTCTACCACTTGAACCACAGCACCACTTCTGGCCTTTTCTATTTATGTGGTGCCGAGGAAATTGAACCCAGGGCCTTATGCATGTGAGGCAACCACACTACCACTGAGCCACCTTTCCAGCCCCGGATGCCACTTCTTAAATTTTAAGTCTCACAAGGACATCAATGTTAAATGGTCTGGGATCTGGTCTTACGAGAAATGGCCTAGCAGATTGCTTTGTGTGGGTGAACATGGGTTCGAACCTACCTGGCATCTACTTGGAGCCGGTAATACTGAATAACAACTGACACCATTGCTGCTAATGAGATAACTTCAGTGAGGAGGCGCGATCGGCGGCGGGGGACAGACGGGACTGGGCGAGGAGGCCGGCCCGAGGCGGGCACGGGCTTCCTGAGCCCGGGGCAGGCAGCTGGGGCGGGAAGCTGGCCGCGCCCGCGCGCCCCGCGCCCGTCACCACCGCGAGCAGGGCGCCCCCCGGCGGAGGAGCAAGTTCTCCAGTGGGAAGCCGCCGGCTCCGCGGCCCGGGGACCGGGGATCGGGGCCGCCACGCGGCTGCTGCCGGCTCCCGGGAGCGGCCGCGGCCCTGGCCAGCGTTCCCCCCGCCCCCCTCCCGGGCTTCCCGGGGCCGCCGAGGGGGGAAGCCCCGGCATCCCCAGGCTGCGGGGCTCGGCGCGGGCGGCCAGCCGCGCAGGACCCGCGGGGGAGGCCGGCCAGGCCCCGGTGGGCTCCGCCGGAGCGGCTCCCCGCCGCGCAAGTTGCGATCGCGGAAAGGAAAAAAAAAAAAAGCGAGCCCGGGGCCGCCTTCCCGCCGCGGCGGCTCGCCCCGCCCCGGCCCGGCCCGGCCCGCGCCCCGGCCCGGCCCGCGCCCCGCGCCCGGCCCGCGCCCGCCGGCCCTGCGGACCCCGGCCACACAGGCCGGGCTCCTCGCGGCGGCGGCGGCCTTTTCTTTCTTTCTTTCCTTTTTTTTCTCTGCGTCGCTTGCCAACCTGTCAGCTGATGGACCTCATCACCCATAGTGGCGCATGTAGCCGGGGCCGCATCTTGCTCCATTCACGCCGCGGCCCCCCGAGCCGGCCCGCGGCCTGGGGTCCCCGGTGCCCGGGAGGAGGCCCGCAGACCCAGGCTGCGGCCGGCCCCCGGGGGCCCGCGGCCCCCGTCGTCCCGGTCCCGCGCCGCCCGGGTTGGGAGGGGGGAGGAAACACTGCAAATAGTCCTTTGTTTACATGCAATTCCTTACTCCGCGGAAGGAGGCCGGGGGAGTGCTCAGTTTTCACCAGCTGTTTCCCGCCTTGAAACAGACATCTGATCAGCTGCAAACACACACACACACATACACACGCCCGGGGAGGCAGGCCGGAGAGACCTCCCTCCCGCCCCTCCCGCCCGCCTCCCTCCCCGCGCCGCCGCCGCCGCCGCCGCCGCCGCCGCCGCCAGCATCTGGGACCGGCCGATTCTGCACCTCCGTCCGGCGCTACCCTTTGATTCGGATTTCCATCTTGCATTCTCCAGCGGACGGCGGGACCTGGCTCGTGCAGAGGAGGGGGGCCGATCGCCATGGAGTATTTCATGGTGCCCACTCAGAAGGTGCCCTCTTTGCAACATTTCAGGAAAACAGAGAAAGAAGTGATAGGAGGGCTCTGTAGGTGTGTACTCCTCCTCTCCCCCACCCCTTCCTCCCACGGCAGCCCCTGGCCGGCCCGCCCGGGCGGGCGCGCGTGTGCGCACGCATGGCCCGCGCCCGCCGACCTCGCTCGCCTTTCTTAGCCGCCGGGGGCGGCTGCAGCCCCGCGGGGTCGGGCTCGCGCCGCCGGGGGAACCCTCTCCTCTCAGGCCGTGGGGGCCCTGGACGGCCCCGGTCACTTTTGTCCACTGCGGGCGGACGAGTCGCGACGTTTGTAAATTGCAAACAGACCCACGTGGTTCTGCAGCAGTCCCGGCCATGCTTGGTGTTGGTGGCTTCCCCCCTCCCCGCGCTTCCTCCACCCCCCTCTCGCGGCGGCTTCCTTCCTCTCCCCGCTTCCTCGCGCTCTCCGGGCGCCCCCTCCCGAGGGGGGTGGGGGATCGGGGCGCGCGTGGGGCCGCGGTGAGGGGGGCTACAATGCAGCCATGCCGCGGCTCCGGGCGCGCGGGGGGGGGGGAGCCAGGTGGCGTGCGTGTGTGCAGGGAGCGGGGCTGCAGCGGGGTTCCCGGCGTGGGGCTGCGGGGCTGCGCGCGGGCTGCGGCGGGGAGGGCAGCGCGGGGGGCCGCGGCCCCGGGCACGTTGGCGGCTGCCCGCCCGCCAGCTCGCCAGCCCCGCGCCCGGGCGCTGTTTACTAGCGAGGCCTGGACGTGACTCTGCAGCCCTCTTGGAGTAGGCGGACCTCCGCGCGCGCGGCCTCACGGGAGATGTAGTGCGCCGCGCCGCGCCAGTGTGGCATTGTGGGACTCGTAGGCGCTCGGAGCCACGCTTTCCGCTCACAAAGCTCGGCCCCCGCGGACAGGGTGGGCCGGGCCGGCCGCGTGGGTCCCCGGCCGGCCGGGGGGGGGCGCGTCCCGGCCGGGGGGTCGCCCCGGTGCCCGGCCGCCGGCTTCCCCGGCCGCTCTCCGCCGCACGTGGGTCTCCAGTGCAAACTTTGCCACCCCGCGGCCCCGCTCCCACCGTAACCGGAAAGCGGCGGCGCCCCGGGCCGGGGGCGCGGCGGGGGCCGCAGGCCTCCCCGGACCCGCTTTGCCAGCTGGGCCCTGCGGGGCTCCCGACCCGCCTCTGACCAAAGCCCCGGGCTCTGCGGCCACGCCGGCCGCGGAGTCGCTAGGGACGCTTGCTGAAGACACGCGCAGCGTGGGACTGCGCGGGCCGCGTGCGGGAGCGGGCCCGCCGGGCGCGGTGCCCTCCGGAGCAAGCGGACTTTGGGACCTGGGGCCCCTTTCCTGCTGCTTTGCTCCTGGAGCGCAATGGCTCCCCCGGGCCGGGGCCACGTGCTCCGACGCCCCGGGCCGGCGGCGGGGGCTGGGAGGGGAGGAGCCCGCGCCCGGGCCGCGGAGCGGGATCCGCAGGTGGTGGCACAGGTGGCCGCCGGGCCTCTAGGTCGCAGTCAGGAGGGAAGGCGGGCCTGGCACCTGGCAGGCACAACCGGGGCGCCCAGCGGTCCGCAAAATCACGGCCAACAAAACGTCCCGAGCCCCTTATGTGGTCTGGGTCCTCTCTCTGCCAGGATTTCTCTCAGTTACTAGATAATCCTCCTGTGAATGGAAGAGATCAGTTAGACAGCCAGTGGTGCTGGAGCCAGGATTGGAACTCCGAGTTCTGGGGCCCTGCTTTCCTGTGGTCTGCTGGCTGCCCCTGGCTGGGCTGGTCAGTTGGGAGGTGGGCTGGAGTTGCTCCTCCTGCTGGAGAGAAGGGTCCAGGTTCTGACCCTGTGCACTCAGGTGTCACGCCCCACGTGCTCCTTCAGGGGGGCGGCCAGCAGACTCCCCTGAAGGACTGAGCTTGGCCAGCTAAACGCTTGAAGTGGCAGGACCTGCCTTCAAGCCCACAGACCCTCAGCCTGCCCGCTGCCAGCTGTGCAGTGGGCATGGAGTCGGGGGTCTGAGTCTGCCCCTTCTCAGCAGGGGCTGCTGGGGGAAGCCGGAGGCCCGTCCAGGATGGAGTGTGGGGGCTGGGCAGGACTTTATGGCTGGATGGACTCACTTTTCTCCGTTGTCTCAGGCTGGTGGACTTTGCTCCAGTGGGCCCTCCCTGCCTCTCCTCACTCTCCAGGCCAGCCACAGGGCTGTGTCACACCTCAAATATCTGGGCCTGTTGCCTAAGGGTCCTCAGACTTGGTTCAATGTGAGGATTAGGTATGGGAAGCGCCCAGTTCAGTTGGGTCCCTGTGTTTTACAAGACACCAGCTAGATGGTACTAGCAATGATAGGTGGTCTGAGACTCCAGGCTGGCCCTGGTCTGTTGGAGGAGGGAGTATATGGGTAGAGGCTGAGAGACCTGTCATGTAGGAGGGATGAATGTCACTGGGGGAGTTCTTCCTCTCCCCCTTTCTGGAAGAAATGGGAGGAATCCTTGTGGACATGCCCCACCTCTGGACGTTAAGTGGCTCAGGGATGTTGAATAGGTCCAGGGTGGTATGAGTGAGATTTCTTACTGGGCACTGGGGCTGGAACTGGCAAGGCAGGTGAAGAGGGTGGAGGATACTTGAGATACAGGAGAGACACGTACCTATCAGAGATCTAGACCTAAAAAGTATACTTCCTGCCTTCTGAGGATCTGCTTGGGATGCCAGCAGAATCTGGGGGTACTCTGGTAGGATGGATGGTAGCTCTGCTTTCCCAAATTCAAAGCTAATGATCCAGTTTTGTTCCTTGGCTCTTTGTCCACTGTCTGGTGCCCTCCCTTATTCCTGAGGCCAGCAACTCCTGCTCAGCTTCAACAAGACTGGCTGTGAGTGGGGGTGGAGGTGAGTGAGGGGTGGGGTAAGCTGGAGCTGTGTTTGCCAGGGATCTCTACTACTGCTTACCTGGGGAGTCTGCCCTTAGACAGGGGGGCAGTGAGACTTTTTAACCATGTGGCTAAATACTTGGGAGTGGAGTTCACGTCTGCAAAACTCAGAAGTATAAGTAACTCGCAGGCATTTGCAGAAAGATCACTGTCTCTGGTGCAGTGTCACCCTTTATCAATGGAACTTTGGGTCCTGCAGCATGCAGGACCCCTAGCTGTCCTGTAGCTCACCACTTGGCGCCTCTGGTTAGTCTGCATTCTGCCAATCAGAGCCCCTGGTTAGCCTGAATCCTGCCAATCAGCCCCCAGTTGGCCTGAATTCCACCAATCAGAGGTTCCCTTGCAAATAGCCTCAAACAATCTGGCTGCTCTTTAGGTGAGTTATCATTGCTGGTTCTTAGTGGCAAATCCAAGTCTTGCTATGTAGTCTTGTGGGGGAAAACTCAGAGTTAAGACTAGCATCTGGTTCCCAGCCTGAAGGCCTCGCCGATGGGTTTGGAGGGGAAGGGTAATGATGAGCATGGTGGCTTCTGAGGAGCTGAGGTAGACCCCTGCTCCTGGGCTGGGCCTTTTCTTTCTGGGAACTCGGAGGCTGAGGCGTTCCAGGCCGGGGCCCTGCAGTCTCCTTCGGGCAGCTGCCCCCCTGCGCTCCCCCCCCCATTTTTTTATGAGGGTACTGGGGATTGAACTCAGGGCCTGCGCTCTGATGCTTAGCTTTCTTGTTCAAGTCTGTTGAGCCTCTACCAGACTTGAGCCACAAGTTTTGGTGTTCAGAGATAGAGAGTGTTCTGGACTTTCCTGTTCAGGCCAGCTTCGAACTCCAATCCTCAGAGTAACTGGGATTATGGGCACGCTGACTCTGTGGGTATTAAGAGGCACCACAGTGACCGGGCTCACAGGGCGCCTGGCACTCCTGCGGGGAGCACTCGCCTCCTGCTCTTCCCTGTGGCCTGACCCCTGCTCTGGGGTTCCCAGGCCATTGCTGCCGCTGGTCCCTTCCGGTCTCTTCCGGAGCCTCTGCTGCCTTTGCGTGGGGATTATAAGGCGACATGATGGGGGAGGGGGAGGAAAGATTGTGACAATTCAATGAGAAGATTCTAGCAAAGTAAGCGCAACACATATGAAGAATAAATACAGCCCTTTTTTTGGCTGGGGGGGGGGGAGTTAGGCCTATCCTGACCTGATGGCTGACCCAGGGCTGTCCTCCCCACACACCCCTCCTCCATACTAGGGACATGTTCTACCACTTGAGGCATGTTCCCAGCCAGGGCTCCTTTTCCAACTCAGCCCGGGCTCAGCTCTGCCTGTGAGCCTCACCCATAGGTGACTCTCCACATCTCTCCTGAGGGGGGACGGGCTGCTCCCCGGCAGCTCTGGGTCACCCCCGCGGCTTGGCTTCCTGAGACAACTGGCACTGCAGAGAAGAGCAATCCCTGTGCCCGGGTCTCCTGACCTGCATGGGGGGGGCGGGGCCAGGCTCCCAGGGTGGACGGTCCAGGGTCAGCGTCTCTCTTTCCAGAAACTGTCACTCTGCCTGCCAGGGTAGGGGGGTGGGAGAAGAGAGGCTCCCCAGCCTGAGGCTGGTGAGCTGGATGTTCAGCTGTCTGAGCTAGCTCTTAAGTGAAGGGGAGCCTTCAGCCTTGTCTGTAAAGTAGGGGACCTGGGCCCCTTCCTGGCGCTCACATTCTCTGTGAAGTCCCTCCCTTCCCCCCCAAGGACTGTATGTGGGAGGGGAGGGAGCCAGGCAGGGGCTGGTAGGTTGGGGTCTGGGTCTGTGGGCCCTGCTGAAGTTGGGGCCTGGCGTGGGGAGGCAGGAGGGGGCTGTTTTCCTTGTGGACCCGGAACACTCACTGGGAGCCATCCTCGCTCCATCGGCAGAGGAAGCCCAGGAGGCTGGGGCAAGGGGCAGGGAGGGCCAGGGCCCCCGGGGAGGCTGGGTGGGGCAGGACAGGCCTCAGCGCTTCCAGCTGTGGCATGTGTGTGCTGCTCCCGGCCGCAGTGAGCTCCTTTCCCCCGGGGATCGGGACAGGGCCCAAGTCACAGCAAGGGACGTAGACCAGGTACCTCCCTTGACCCTGTCAAATGAGATGAGGGCTGCCCAGAGGCCTTTCCTCAATCCACAGGGCTCAGGGCCTGAGCGGCCGTGGCTGGCAAGTGGGGAGCAGGTCACCCGAGGAGGGCCCCTCAGGAAGAGGCCAGGCTGTGGCTTTGGGTGGGGCTGGCGGCCTCTGCTGGGAGCCAGCATCTGGAAGCCATCAGGCCAAGGGTGGGGGGCGGGTTGCGAGGGAGGCTGGGAAGGGGGGCATGCCGCCTCCAGGCCACACACAGCCCACCCCGCGGGAGCAGTGGCGTCGGGCCCACGGGCCGTGCTGGTGTCTCGCCTCCGCCAACGCCTTGCGCTCCCCGTCGCCCCCATCCATCCCTGGCTGCCTCTTCTCTCACCCCAGGGCTCCTGCAACAAGCACTAACACGGCCCACTGCATTCTGGGAGTCTCACTTCTCAGGCACAGAGTAGGTCTGCCTCTTGGGGTGGGTGGATGGGGGCTGTTGGCCAGGTGTCTTCTCTGTGGAGTGATGCTGCCTTGTCTTCTCTGTAGTCCTGGGGGGCGGGATGTGGCTGGTGGTGTCTGTAGTGGGCACGAGGGGGAGTGTGGGGGAGACCAGAGGCTTGTGGCTGGAGCCGCAGCTGTGCGGGGATGTGCGGGGACATCTCAGAATGTGGCGGCCAAGGCTGAGATCCCCCAGGAGACGGGGTCGAGGTGCTGCCAGCAGCTCAGAAGCGTCCAAGGAGCAGAGGGCTCCAATGTGGCCCAGGTCTATCTGCAGCCGAACCGCAGCGCTTAGACAGACACTCAGCTTTCCAGTCCTGCCAGGCAGATGCTGGGCTTGCCGTGAGGAGTCGCCTGGTCATTAGCCCTTGGGTGTTGCTGCCCAGGCAGAGCTCCGGAACCTTTATTTCAGAGAAGCCCTTCTGCAGGAAGGAAGCAAGCCAGGGAGCCCTGTGGGTGCTCCAGCACACTGCCCAGCTTGCTACGCTGGCTTCTCTTTTCTACAACAGCTGATCTGGCCTAGTGGGCATCCTAGGGGCATCCTTCCATCGCCCTTGAGCTGTGTGTGCACGTGTGCGCGTGCGTGCGTGCGCACATGCATGTGTGCATGCACTAGGACTGGGGCTTCAACTCAGCATCCCACTCTTTGTTGTTGTTTCTTTTTTCTTTTCTTTTTTTTGGTTGGTCGTGGGGCTTGAATTCTGGGCCTGCGCGCTGTCCCTGCGCTCTTCAGCTCAAGGCGAGTGCTCTACCGCTTGAGCCACAGTGCCACTTCCTCTTTTTTCTTTTCTTAAAGCTGGCTCTGTACCACTTTAGCCATACCTCCACATTTGGCTTTTTGGTGATGAACTGTAGATAAGAATCCCATGGAGGGCTGGGAAGGTGGCTCAGTGGTAGAGCGCTTGCCTTGCATGCCTGAGGCCCTGGGTTCGGTTGCTCAGCACCACATAAGCAAAAAGAAAAAAGCCGGAAGTGGCGCTGTGGCTCAAGTGGTAGAGCGCTAGCCTTGAGCTGAAGAGCTGAGGGACAGTGCCCAGGCCCAGAGTTCAGGCTCCACAACCGGACCCCCCAAAAAAAAGAATCTCATGGACTTTTTGCTGTCCCAGCTGGCATTGAACCCCAACCCTTCAGTCTCAGTCTCCGGAGTAGCTGGGATTCCAGGCATGAGCCAGGGCACTTGGCTGCTCTTTGAGTGATTTGCGGGGTGTAGGCATCGGCCGGCCTGGTGTGCGTGGCAGGAAGGGAGGGGGCGCAGGTTATACTTAGGGGCCTCTGCAGACCAATTGTGGAGACATGGGCTCACTGGGAGTGGGGTTCAGGAGACACCTACCGCAAGCCTGTCCCTGTGTTCCCTCGCAGCCTTGCCAACATTCCACTGACCCCCGAGACCCAGCGGGACCAGGAGCGGAGGATTCGCCGGGAGATCGCCAACAGCAACGAGCGGAGGCGCATGCAGAGCATCAATGCGGGCTTCCAGTCCCTCAAGACCCTCATTCCCCACACAGATGGAGAGAAGCTCAGCAAGGTGGGCGGCGGCGGGGCCGGGAAGGGCCTCCGGGAGGAGCTGGTCTCTGGTGGGCAGCAGGTGAGCTTGGGGTAAACCCCTCCAGCCAGCCTGACTCTCCGTCCTTCCTGCCCTCAGGCAGCCATTCTCCAGCAGACAGCCGAGTACATTTTCTCCTTGGAGCAGGAGAAGACCAGGCTCCTGCAGCAGAACACACAGCTCAAGCGTTTCATCCAGGTAGCCACCGAGGGCTCCTCCCTTCAGGCCCCGGCCCTCTCTGCATGGGTGCGTGCCCCTATCCAACCCTTGGGCTGGGATGCATTTTGGATGCTGCTGGGCCTGTCTTGCCCCCTGACCCTACTGCCTGAGCACTTGCCTTTCTGCAGGGGCCTCAGTTTCCCTCTCTGTCAAGCGAGGTAGAGTGGGGGTATGGGTGTGTCAGTCAGCACACTCACCAATTCCTTGGGGTCCCCAGGAGCTGAGCGGCTCATCCCCCAAGCGGCGGCGGGCAGAAGACAAGGATGAGGGCATCGGTTCCCCCGACATCTGGGAGGACGAGAAAGCCGAGGACCTGCGCAGGGAGATGATTGAACTGCGGCAGCAGCTGGACAAGGAGCGCTCGGTGCGCATGATGCTGGAGGAGCAGGTGAGGCAGCGCCCTCTGCCGGCCGGGGCCCGGCGTGGCGGGCCGTGGAGGAGCGGGCGAGGCAGCGCCGGCGCCCTCTGCCGGCCGGGGGCGGGCATGGATGGCGAATCGATTGTTCTCTGACTTCTCTGACCCATGCTTGCCTTCAGTGGGCATAACCATAAGTGTGTACCGAACAGCAGGGAGAGGAGAGTAAGCCGACGCCCTGCTCTCCAGGGTCACCCTTTATATGTCAGAGGCTTCTTACTGGAATAAAAGGGGGGGTGGGGATTACCTGTAAAGATCAGGAGTTGAGGACAACCGAGCTACATAGTGAGTTCCAGAACAGCCTAGACGACATCAGGAGTCCCTGGCTTACATGGAAACTAGAAAGCAGTGGAGGGCTGGGGTGTAGTTTGGTGGTAAAGTATACTCTTAGCATGGAAAGCGCTGGGTTCAGTCTCTAGCATGTAGCATAAAAAGTAGAGTGAAGCACCTGAGATAAGACCGTAGGAACTGTGCCACAGGAGGGCCTTGATTCTCCAGGGGCTGCCCCACTGATGCTTCAAGGAGAGGGGCTAGCCAGGCAAAGAAGCGGGGGGAGCCAGGCGCCGGTGGCTCACGCCTATAGTACTAACTACTGAGGAAGCTGAGATCTGAGGATCACAGTTCAAAGCCAGCCCGGGCAGGAAAGCCTGTGAGACTCTTATCTCCAATAAACCACTAGAAAACCGGAAGTGGCATTGTAGCTCAAGCAGTAGGGCGCTAGCCTTGAACCGAAGATCTGAGGGACAGTGCTCAGGCCCAGAGTTCAAGCTCCATGACTGACCAAAAAAAAAGAAGGGGGAGTAGGGCCCAGGCACAGGGAACAGCTGAGGTTTTCCTGAGTGCCCGCCTTGTCGCTGGTGGAGCAGCCTCTGAGCACTGTTTCTCCACGGCAGGTGCGCTCGCTGGAGGCCCACATGTACCCGGAAAAGCTCAAGGTGATTGCGCAACAGGTGCAGCTGCAGCAGCAGCAGGAGCAGGTGCGGCTGCTGCACCAGGAGAAGCTGGAGCGGGAACAGCAGCACCTGCGGACCCAGGTGAGCGGGAGGACCTGGGAGGGGCGCCGTGGCCGTGGGGTTGCACGCCGGTGCCTTGAGGGCAGACAGGGCCTAACTCAAAACGATTCAGGCGTTTGCCGAGCCGATTCCCGCTGGCTTCTGGGTGTCTCAGATACGTATCTGTTAGTATATGGAATCTTCTGAGCTGTGACACTCCTGTTTTCCTGATGGGAAAATGGAGGCACAGAAAGGCCAAACAATACGTCTAGGGTGTCAAGTGACTGGGAGCAGAGGTGTAGATCCTGGCTGTCTTAAATCCAGAGTTGATGGGCTGGGACTGTGGCTTAGTGGTAGAGCGCTTGCCTAGCATGCATCAAGCCCTGGTTCGATTCCTCAGTACCACATACACAGGAAAAGCCAGAAGTGGTGCTGTGGTCAAGTGGTAGAGCACTAGCTTTGAGCAAAACAAGCTCAGGGACAGTGCCCAGGCCCTGAGTTCAAGCTCTAGGACTGGCAAAAAAAACAACAAAAAGCAAGTCCAGAGTTGATGCTTTTTCTGTGTGAATGTGTGTTGATGGGGATTAAAGGTAGATTAGAGCCCTGTGCTTGCCAGGCAAGCACCTCTCCCCAGAGTGTCCATTCACAAGCAGTGTTGAATCAGATATTAAGCTGCCGCTTGACTCAGAAAACTGAAGGGTCCTGGGTCTAAGGAAGGCCGGAAGCCAGTGTCTAGGCTGCCATTTCCCCAGTTTGCAATATCAGAAGTGCGGGTCTGGGTTATAAGCTGCCTCCTCGCCCCTTGTGTCTGTCAGCTTTCTGCCGCTGTAACACACACCTGAGATGATAACACTGCAAAGAGGGGAAGGCTATTGTAGCTCAGTTTTGAACACTGCAGCCTGTTATGCATTGATTCTTTGGTGAGACACCGTATCATGGTGGGAGTGTGTGATAGATCGAAACCATTTGCCAAAGAGAGAGAGAAGGGACAGGCCGGGGTCCTGCCCCCCCACAGAGACCTCCCAGTAGTCCCTACCTTTTGCACCTTTCTAACACGGGAAGACGGTAGAAAGTGGAAGACTGAGGACGTGCGTCTTGCAGCTCCTGCCCCCTCCGGCCCCCACCCACCACCCCACGGTGATCGTGCCTGCGCCAGCCCCGCCCCCACCCCACCACGTCAACGTCGTCACCATGGGGCCCTCCTCAGCCACCAGCTCTGTTTCCACATCCCGCCAGAATCTGGACACTATCGTGCAGGTACCTGGGCTCTGGGAAAGGGTGGCGTATGGGTTGTAGAGGTGAGAAAATGAGGATGGGGGAGGAGCAAGATGGCGGGGGAGGGGAGGGGGGCTTTTGTGAGAGGGAGGAGGTAGAGGTCTGGATGCCCGCCCGGGTCTCCTTCCCTGTGTCTGTTGGGACAGAGAGGCAGGTGGCTTGGAAAATGAACCTAAGAGGCTCCTTGGTTCCTAGAGCCTTCTGATTGCAGCCAGTGCCCAGCTGTTGGCATGATCTGTACTAGAATGTTCTCTCACCTCCATTTCCAGAACTCAGGATGGACTGCGGTGGCAGTGAGTGGGTAGATGGTGACTAGCCCTCCATTGCCATCAACAGTAGCAGAACAATGTGATTCATCCTGGGTTTGGTAGCGCATATCTGTAATTCCAGCTGTTTGGGAGGTAGAGATAAGAGAATGAAAAGTTCGAGTCCAGCTTGCTCAAAGTCAGCACAGCACTATCTCAAAAACAAAAAATAAAACTCCAGCCAGGTGCCGGTAGCTCACGCCTGCCTGTAAGCCTAGCGACTCAGGAGGCTGAGATCTGAGGATCGCAGTTTAAAGCCAGCCTGGGCAGGAAAGTCCGTGAGACTCTTACCTCCAGTAAACCACCAGAAAACCCTAAGTGGCGCTGTGGGTCAAATAGTAAAGTGCTTGCCTTGAGCTGAGGGACAGTGCCCAGGCCTAGAGTTCAAGCCCTATGACCAACAAAAAAATAATTAAAAACAAAGCAAAACAACAACAACAAAAAAACACCAAGCCAGGCTCTGGTGGCTCATGCCTACAATCCTAGTTACTCAGGAGGCTGAAACGTGGAGGATCTTGGTTTGAAGGCAGCCCAGGGCAGAAAAGTGCATGAGAACCATCTGCAGTTAATCAGTACTCATCCTGGGTTGAATGGACGCGTGGCTTCAGTGGTGGAGTGCCAGCCACGATGGCGAGCTCGCGGTCCTGAGTCTAAGCCCCGGCAGCAGCACTAAACACCAAACAAAAAAAACAAACACAAAATTTCTGAGGATGTGTGGCCCAAGGGGTTGAAGCACTTGCCTGGTGTGCAGGAGGCCCTGGGTTCGATCCCCAGTGCCAGCACAGAAACAACTAGTAAAAGCCCAGACATCAATCCCTGGAACTTTCATTCCCTATCAACCCAGCAAACAATAATAGAGTTAATAAGAAGGTCTGCAGTCCGTCCACAGACAGATGTGTAACTGCGTGTGTGTCGTCAGTTCCAGGCAGCTCTGGGACTGTGGGCTTCGTGGAAGGGGGTCTTGAACTCAGCCGAGGTGTGGCATGCCCTCTCCTCCTTTGTCAGGCTTGTTTCTGGATAGTTCTGGGTGGGATGTTTTTGGAGGGGAATATCAGCTGGCGGGGGTCCCCAGCGCAGCCCCCTCAGTGGCCTGTCCCATCCAGGCGATCCAGCACATCGAGGGCACCCAGGACAAGCAGGAGCTGGAGGAGGAGCAGCGGCGAGCGGTCATAATCAAGCCGGTCCGCAGCTGCCCGGAGCCCCACACCTCCGACACTGCCTCTGACTCGGAGGCTTCAGACAGCGAGGCCATGGACCAGGGCCGGGAGGAGCCGCTGGGGGACGGCGGGCTTCCCTGACCACCCCCCCAGCCCTCCTCTCCCTTCTGGGGGCTGGAGGGGGCCGGGGGGCAGCACCAGGGAGACATGTGGGTGAATGAGTGAGAAATTTTTACAAAATTGACGATGTCATTTGGGTCTCTTTTATGACCTCTTTTTCAATACTGTAAATCAACTTTTAAACAAAGCCAGCCCAGCCCAGGTCCCGGGGCTGGGGTGACACTGTGGGAGCATCGGGACCCCGGGGCTGGGTGTCAGCCAGGGGGGCTGGAGAAGCTGGGCGCTGAGGTGCCCGGCCTCTCTCGGCCAAAAAAAAAGCTTTTTTTTTTTTTTTTTTTTTTTTTTGTCATTTAAACATGTTTTTAAGAACAGGGAAAATCAAACAAAACCCCAAGTATTTCCTCCCGCCCCAGAGCCAGTCCCAGGACCGGCCGCCTCGACTCTTTCCCTCCTCTGTTTGGTTTTCTTCTTTCTTCTTAAGCACTTATGTGGGTTGGGTCAGGCGGGGTCAGGGCTTTCTGGGGTCTGGGGGTCTTCTTGCTTCTCGGTTGGGGTTTGCTGCTGCCATTCTCCCCCTCCCCATCTCAGCACCGGGACTCGCCACTCTCCTCCCCCCACCTCTCCCTCCAGGGTTCCCATCTTTGACCCCAAAAATGTCTTTGTCTCTCTCTCTCTTTCTCTCTCTCCTGTTTTGTTTGTTGTTGGTTTTATTTTAGTTTTGGTTTCTGTTTTTTTTTTATATATAATTTTGAACTCTGTCCAAGGAGAAGCTATTATATTTTGTTAACTGGGTGGGGGGGGTGGAAATCCAAGAGGCCACGGTGCCTTTGTAAAGAAACAAAATAAAGTTTGTACTTTGTTTTTTAAGATTCTGTGTCTCTTGTGAGTGTTCCCTCTGGAGAACTTAGGCAAGGCTATCTGGTTTAGACTAAAAGGCTGCTTTTTGGACCCCAGACCTCAAGGGGACAACGTGAAGACTCCTGATTTGTGGTGTGAGTTTGTGAAGAGAGATTGATATCCTGAAATTCACTGAGATTTCTCTAGGTTGTCTGCAAACACGAGAAGATAGTTTACACTCAGGGTGTGAGGAGTGGTCCCTAACTTGTGTGTTCTGGTCCTGGGGCTTGAACTCATGGCCTGGGCACTGTCCCTGAGCTTTTCTGCTCAAGGTTAGCACTCTACCAATTGAGCCACAGCTCTATTTACTGCTTTTTTTGTAGTTAATTGGAGATAGGAGACTGACTTTGAACCATGACCCTTAGATCTCAGCCTCCTGATTGCAGGAGTGAACTACCTGTGCTTGGCCCAAAGTCAGATGCTCTACTGATTGAACTATCTGGGCTCAAATTACTCCTCCTCCTTGTTCTTCAGCTCTGGGGTTTTAACTCAGGGCTTTGTGGCTCAAGATGTTCTAACTTGAGCAGTAGAGCATGACCAAGTAAGCCATTGCTTCTTAAGGCCAGAACACACGTGTTCTTGGGTCCTGTGCTTTGCCACTTATTAGTATTGTGTATTCCTCATTCCTCCTGTTGTTCCCACCAATAATTCTTAATTCCTTTCAAAGTATTGAAAAAGATGAATCATATTCAGTGAAATCCACGTTTTGGTGAGATTGACATGGGAAGTCACCACCACACTCAAGATGATCAATTAATTCTCCCTCCGTTCTCAAAGCAACTCCAGGTTCCTTTGTGGTCACCCCAGCCCACCGCCATAGTTTCGCCCCTTCCAAGTGTCATGTTATGCGGTCGGTGAAATGGCAGGCCGGCCTGATGGGTTCCCTGCAACTTACGAGAAGGCCAACAGAGGGCGCTGCGGGCCCAGGACTCCTGGCTTCGAACTGTGGCTTCACTTCCGGTCTTGGAGGGCTGCTCCATTCCCATAGGCCAGAGGCGCGGATTAGGGCGGGACCATGGAAGTCCTTCCCTTCCCCCCCACTTCCTAGAACAGAGACTAGGAGCCGAGCGATGGGTAGGCGGTCTCCACCGCAGGCAGCGGATGGCTCGAGGCTCCGCCCCTTCCCGGAAAGGCCCCGCCCTCTCGTCGGCGCGCATGCTCCGTGGCGTCTTGCTGGAGCTCCCGCCTGAGTTGTCTTCTAACCTGCAGCCGGCGCAGCACGCTGAGTGACGTGAGGACGCCGCGCGCGCCGCGCCGGCTCCCGCCCCGCCCCGCCCCGCCCCGCCCCGCGGGCCGAGCTCCGGTGTGACCGGAGCCTCGTCCGGTTGTCCCCGTCCCCGGGAGACACGGGCTCCGCCGCGGGCGGCGGCCTCGCGCGTACCGGAAGCCCCGCCGCGGCGGGAGGCCTCGGCCGAGTGGCGGGAAGGTGAGGGCGTCCGCGCGGCTCGCACCCCGGCCCGGCCCGCGCCTGTGCTTTGCGTTCAGACGCGGTCACCGTCTTGCTCTTGTTGGGGTGCCGTCCGAGGGGGCCCGTTCAGCAGGCGGGCAGTGACACGTCCCCCCACTTCCGCCAGGCACACGCGTCGTTTTCCACCGTGCACACCGGGGTGGGGGTCCGCCGTGCGGCCTGAACCCGGGGCCTGGGCGCTGTCCCTCCGCTCTTCAGCTCAAGGCGAGCGCTCTGCCACTTGAGCCGCAGCGCCACTTCCGGTTTTCTAGTGGTTTATTGGAGGTAAGAGTCGCATGGACTTTCCTGCCCGGGCTGGCTTTGAACCGGGATCCTCAGATCTCAGCCTCCTGAGCAGCTAAGATGACAGGCGTGAGCCACCGGCGCCCGGCTTGGGTTTCTTTTTTTTTTTTTTTTTTTGGTTGGACCTGGGGCCTGAACTCTGGGCCTGGGCGCTGTCCCTCAGCTCTTCAACTCAAGGCGAGTGCTCTACTACTTCAGGCACAGCGCCACTTCCGGTTTTCTGGTGGTTAATGGAAGAGTCTCATGGACTTTCCTGCCCTGGCTGGCTTTGAACTCCAATTCTCAGATCTCGGCCTCCTGAGTAGCTAGGATGACAGGCATAAGCCACCCATGCCCAGCTTAAATAACTTTTTACATTTTGCAATAATGCAGGGAGATCCTGTGCACTCCACTCGGACTCTCCACCTCACCCGAATGCTAACCTTCTGCATAACTGTAGTGCAATGTAAAAACTAGGTAGAGGGCTGGGAAGGTGGCTCAGTGGTAGAGCGCTTGCCTTGCGTGCCTGGGGCCCTGGGTTTGATTCCTCAGCACCACATAAGCAAAAAGCAAAAAAAAAAAAAAAAAAAAGCCGGAAGTGGCACTAGTCCTGAGCTGAAGAGCTGAGGGACAGCGCCCAGGCCCAGAGTTCAGGCCCCACGACCGGACCCTCCCCCCCCCCCAAAAAAAACTAGGTAGATTATATTGTTGTTACTGCTGGGTCATCCCAGATTCGTGTCTCTAAAGAATTGCCACACAAAGTGGCAAAGCAGAGTTGAATAAAGAAGTACTCCATTAAGAGAAACAGCAGATCTGAGCTAGGTGACTCAAGAGCAAACATGATTAAGAATTTAATTTTTCAGTGTTGGGAAGGTGGCTCAGTGGTAGAGTGCTTGCTTTACATGCATGAGGCCCTGGGTTCAATTCCTCAGCACCGCATAAGCAGAAAAAGCCAGAAGAGGTGCTGTGGCTCAAGTGGTAGAGCGCTAGCCTTGAGCTGAAGAGCTGAGGGACAGTGTCCCAGAGTTCAGGCCCAATGACAGACAAAAAAATAAGATGAATTAACTTTTCTAGGATTTGGAGTGTGGGAAGGGTTACTAATGGGTTGATCTTAAATGAGGGATCTTGACAGGTTCTGTCCTATGTACAAGGCCACTACCCTTGGCTTTAAGTATATGTATGAGATGCGATTCATATGCATAAAGTCTTAAGAGTTTGTTGAAAAAAGGTCAGGCCAAGCACTCAAGAGATTCCACTATGCAGGTGCCTCGCCTCAGTTTGGTTAAAACTAGCTTGTAGTTTTTCTGCCCCAAAAAACTGACCATTCATTATACCAAGGAGTAGTGGCTGTGGGAGGTACTAGGGAGGAGCTAGAACTCACAGAGTCTCCTAGGGTGGGTCTAGGAGAGGTGTCTGTTTCAACATTCTTTTCCTAGAGCCAAATGGCCCCTGCCATCCATGGGACTTGTTCACATTTTTACCGACTTTACACTCAGTGACCCGTGTTGGTATGTCGTTCTGCACCTATAATGTAAGAGTGTTCCTGCTGGGTAGCATCCTTATAAGTACTTGTAGTTGTCAGATGATAATGGTGGTGATGATTCCAAACTTTCTGGAAAGTGGACATTCGACTCTCATAGTGGATCTCATTTCTGTCACCGTGACTCATTTTATCCAATTTAGAATTTCATGTAAATCATAAGAGCATCTATTTCTTTTGTCTATCTTTTTTTTTGGTCCGGTCGTGGGGCCTGGACGCTGTCCCTCAGCTCTTCAGCTCAAGGCTAGCGCTTTACCACTTGAGCCACAGCACCACTTCCAGCTTTTTTTCCCCCCTGCTTATGTGGTGCTGAGGAATCGAACCCAGGGCCTCATGCATGCAAGGCAAGCGCTCTACCACTGAGCCACCTTCCCAGCCCTTGTCTATCTTTTTTGCCTCAGCAACCTATGTCAGAGTAGTTGATGTGTTTGTTCTATCGGCAGTTTGTGCGTTTTTCTTGCTGAGTACTACTCCATGTGTGGATATTCCATGGTTTATCCACTCACCTTGCAATGAGCATTTAGGTTGTTTCTAACTTAGGACTGTTGTACTACATTTTAGTACATGCTGTCCCTCAAATGGATTGTGTCAGTTTTCTCTTCTGCCTGCTTGATACAAAGTGGAGGTTCATTCTAAGTGAGAGTGATTGGCCACCATTTTGGTGGCTGTTTCTTTGGGAGGGGGAATTGGATGTTCTTGGTTCCTGGTGACCTCTCTGATCCTATTTTTAGGGTCTCTATTAGGCATTAGCTTCATGGGAAGTGTGTTCTCTCTACTCTAAGAATGTTGTCAGCAATGATTACATTACCCTTTGTCGCCTTCACAAGGATTCTCAGAAGAAATTCTTGTCAAGCCTTTAGCAGCAGAGATAATTTCACTTCTCCCAAGCATTTGGTCTGTTCTTATTTTAAGGACATCACATTGGGACCAGTAGTCAAGTTACAGCCATGTGAGGTACTTAAATATATATTTTTCCCCCCTAACTTTACTAATGGTTTTTCTGTTTTGTGTGTCTGTCCTTTTTTTCTTCTACCTCCAGTTCTTCTTCTCCCGCCCCCCTTTGTGAATTTGTGACCGCTGTCTGTTCTCTTCCGGTCTAGTGTGGGATGATATAAACACACACCCTCTATGCCATGACTTAGGTCATCTTTGGTGATGCGGCCGGGCAGTGCCCCAGCCCTGTGTATTGGAGGTTTGAAGCTCTGAGTAGTGGAAGAAGGGGGACCTTTGGTGACCTTGGCCTCCTTAGTGATGACTAACTGGCCTCAGACCAGTATAGAGATCACAGGCAAATCCTCAAGTAGCCTCCTGGTGCTGGCTGACGGTGCTGTCCTTACGCTTAGATGTCGCGGGCCCTGGCCCCAACCAGGCCCATCCTCCTCTTCCTCCGCTATCAGCATGGCTGGTGGCTGTACTGCACTTGTCTTTTTTACTCTCTTGGACTTGAATTGCCCACCTTGCTCCTGCACATTTCGGTGGGGGTGCGGTTCATACTCCCCTCTACCTTATTCCCTCTCTTCTCTCGCCTTGCTGAATTGCAGTTTCTTCATTGATTGACACGAACGTGTGCTTACCCATAGGAGAGGGTAGGACTGAGGGCTAGGGGCAGGATGGGCCCTAAACCCAACAGCTGTACCCAGGAATGAACTCCGCAAGCTGCCCTCCTCCCACCCCCCCCCCACTACACCCTTGATGTTGAAAAAAGGAGCTGGGAGTGACAGCTGCAGAGCTTCCTGAGCTGGGGGCCCAAGTCCAAGGTTCCCCAGGGTGTCGCCTGTCTTGGTGGACATTCTCAACGTTAGATTAAGCAGCTAAGAGAAAGGGATCTTTGAACATCAGAAACTGACCAAGATTAAATGGGACAGGCCTTTTGCTGAGGGCTCCCGGGGACTATGGAAGGTACAACAGATCCCAAACCCAGACCCCGAGTTATCAGGGTCTGATCTGGTCTTCCCAGACCCTTGAGAGATGATGGGCCTGGGGATGGATCTAGCAAGCCAGCTGCCAGAGGGAGCACACTGCAGGAACCCTGACAGCTAGTACCCAGCCCAAGGGGCCTGAGGCCCTTCACATGTCCTCCCTACCCTGCCCCCACCAGTCTCCTCTCCTCATACTTTGTGTTAGTTCTGCGAGCTACACACTCATGGTCTGTGTGCTTAGCAAGTCTGTAGATTAGAATTTAATGATGTGGTAGTAGATGCCTATAACCTTATAACTTGGGAAGCTGAGGCAGGAGAATTGAAAGTTTGAGGCCAGTGTGGACATGAGACCCTGTCTTAAAGGAAAAAGCACTGAGAAGTTGAAACTTCTCCCTGCTGAAATCACATGTGTGCCCCACAGCTGAGCACACGCCATGACACTAAACCTTAGTACTGTCAAAACAACAATCGCAAAAACAATAACATAACAGCCCCAAAACAACAACAACAAACTACTACTTGAAAGACACTTATGTAAATGGGAAGAGAAAATACTTGCACATCATGTATATGATGAAAGGATTTATTTCTACCATGAATAAATTACTAACAATCAAATAAAACAAAACTTACAATAGATGAACAAATGATTCAAATGGATACTTCATCAAAAAACACAACAAGGGCTGGGAAGATGGCTCAGTGGTAGAGAGCTTGCCTTGCATGCCTGAGGCCTTGGGTTCGATTCCTCAGCACCACATAAGCAAAAAGAAAAAAAAGCCGGAGGTGGTGCTGTGGCTCAAGTGGTAGAGCGCTAGCCTTGAGCTGAAGAGCTGAGGGACAGCGCCCAGGCCCAGAGTTCAGGCCCCACGACCGGACCCCCCCTAAAAAAAAACCCACAACAAAAAACTATCCTTAATATCATTAATCATTAGGAAAACATGAGATTCATTCCTGTAACCCTAGCTAGTCAGGAAGCTGAGATTTGAGTATTGACATTTGGAGCCAGTCTGAGCAGAAAAGTCCTCAAGATGCTTATCTCCAATTAATAACCAAAAATACCAACTAGAGGTGTGGCTCAAATGATAGAGTGTCAGTTGTGAGCAAAAAAGTTCCAGCAAGTGGTTGAGGACCTAAAGTTCAAGCCCTGTTATCCTTACCTCCCCCCCAAAAAGTAGTGGGATCCTACTGCACATGTTAGAATTACTAATGGGGTTAGGAGTGGGGTTCATGGGTAGAGTTCTTAAGTGATACGAACTTTTTTTTTTTTTTTCCAGAGCTGAGGACCGAACCCAGGGCCTTGCGCTCTCCAGGCGGGCACTATTCCACTGAGCTAAACCCCCAGCCCTATGGGTAGAGTTCTTGACAAGCCTTGCTCCTGGCCTTGGGTTCCATCCCCAGCAGCATTAAAAAAAAAAAGACATGATATGAAGTTTTGGTGAGGATTGGGAATGATTGGAACTTCTATGCTCTGTTGATGAGAATATCAAATGATAGAAAAGTTGGACATGCCGGGCGCTGGTGGCTCATGCCTGTAATGCTAGCTACTCAGGAGGCTGAGATCTGAGGATCGCGGTTCAAAGCCAGCCCGGGCAGGAGAGACCGTGAGACTCCTATCTCCAATAAACCACCAGAAAACCGGAAGTGGCGCTGTAGCTCAAGTGGTAGAGCACTTGCCTTGAGCTGAAGAGCTGAGGGACAGCGCCCAGGCCCAGAGTTCAAGCCCCACGGCCGACCAAAAAAAAAAGAAAAGAAAAGAAAAGTTGGACAGCTTCCACCATATGGCCCAACCATTTCCATTCCTGGGCATTTATTTGAGAGAATTAAAAGCTGTGTCTGTAAATTGACATGTACACAAACCATTGAAACTTTTTTTTTTCCCCAGTCATGGGGCTTGAACTCTGGACGTGGGTGCTGTTCCTCAGATCTTCAGCTCAAGGCGAGCGCTCTACCACTTGAGCTACAGCACCACTTCTGGTTTTCTAGTGGTTTATTGGAGATAGGAGTCTCGCGGTCTTTCCTGCCCAGGCTGGCTTTGAACCATGATCCTCAGATCTCAGCCTCCTGAATAGCTAGGATTACAGGTGTGAGCCACTGGCACCAGGCACCATTGCAGCTTTTTAACCCCACCTTGGAAAGAATGGATCCCATCCATCAACAGGTGACTGGATAGTAGTCAGGTGACTGGTCTGTCCATACAGTGGATGACTACCCAGCAATAAAGAAGAATGAACCATTGATAATATAAATCTCAGAATAATTACATTGAGTGAAAAAGATATAACAAAGGCCACGAACCCTATGGTTCCAGTTATAGTGAAATCTAGAAAATGCAAACCAATGTGGAGTGACACCAAGCCAGTCCTGAGGCTTGAAGTCAGGGCCTGGGCGTTGTCCCTGTGCTTCTTTTGCTCATGGCTATCACTCTACCACTTGAACCACAGCACCACTTCTGGCTTTTTCTGTGTATGCGGTACTGAGGAATGGAACCCAGGGCTTCATGCATGCTAGGTGAGCACTCTACCACTGAGCCACATTCCCAGCCTGGAGGGAGGATTTTGAAAGAACAGGAAAAACATTGGAGGTGAGGAATCTGTCCGTTTCTTGATGGTAAAAGACTTACACCACATTCAATCAGTTCGTTTCCTTTAAGTAAGCATGCGATTTTTTGTGTTGCTCAGACCTCAATAAAGCGGTGCTAAATATGTGAAATGCTTGCTGTGTCGCTAATGCCTGGTTCACTTTTAGTTCTTTTTCTCCATGGCTGAGGGCTGCCTCCTGCCCTCACAGCGACAGTGCCTGCTGTCTCTTGGCTTCCTACAAATGGCTTTTCGAGCCACCGTGTGCCCAAAACATTGCACCAAACAGCGCCACACAGAGGCAGCTAGGCGTTCTGGAACCGCTGCTCCTCGGGAATGGATCTGTGTTGTTCCACCTCTGGTTTATACCACATCTTTCAGCTGCATCTCTCCCTGTCCTCTTTTTCCCTCTGCTCAGCACTCTCTCCACAGAGGCCTGGGAGGGCTAGCTCCCAGCCATTGGCCTCAAAGGTCAGATAGCACAGGTTTCCCTTAACTGGACATTTGCAAGAAAGCCCAGTGAGTCCGGGAATGTGGCTTAGTGGTAGAGTGCTTGCCTAGCATGCATGAAACCCTGGGTTCGATTCCTCAATGCTACATAAACAGTAAAAGCCAGAAGTGGCGCTGTGGCTCAAGTGGTAGGGTACTAGCCTTGAGTAAAAAAGAAGTCCAGGGACAGTGCTCAGGCCCTGAGTTCAAGCCCCAGGACTGGCAAAAAAAAAAAAAGTCCAGTGAGTATGAATCCAAATGTACACATGCATGTGCATATGTGTGTGTGTGCGTATGCACACATGCATGCACACACAAAACGATCTGTCTGGATTTGCCCTTCAGCTTCTTTCATTTGGAGGAATGTCCGGGTCCCTGACCTGCCCCAACTTTGGGTCAAGCCTGTGTATATTGTGGGGGCATTTATATTCCTAACTCCTGGACCTCAGCTCAAGAGACACCCCACTTTCTCTCCATATTCTTTTTTTTTTGTCGGTCGTGGGGCTTGAACTCTGGGCCTGGGCGCTGTCCCTCAGCTCTTCAGCTCAAGGCCAGCGCTCTACCACTTGAGCCACAGCGCCACTTCCCGATATTCTTGTCCTATCAGATCTGCATCTTGTGATCCCAGAGCTGCTGGGGGGCAGGGCAGAAAATGCAGCCCTGGGTCCTACCTTGTTGTGGGATGGTACCAGAGGCAGCCTTGGGGTCTGGGCCTCTTCCCCATCACGTCCACTCTGTTGCCCTAGTGACTGTGTGACCCTTCTCCCCCGCCCTCCGCCGCCTGCTGCTGCGGCCGCCTGCACCCACCATATAAATAGAGGCGAGGAGCAGCTGGGCTCTCTTGGCAGTCACCATGAGGGCGCTGCTCCTGCTCTGCTGCTTCCTGGCCTCGCTCCTGCTCTCAACACAAGCAGGTATGCCTCCCCGCCCCCCCACGAGTGGCCCCCACTGTGTCCTCTGCTCCCATGAGATCTCAGGGGTGGGGGACTGGGGCGGATGGCAAAGCTTTGTTCTTTGCTGGTGTCACTTGTCACCTCTCTTGGGCCGGGCCATGGGGAGAGTGAGGTACTGGAGATAATGGGGCCAGGATTGGGGCTCCCAAGAGGCAGATGGACCTGAGGCCTGGGCCACAGGCAGAGAGAAGAATCTGGCTGGCAGACGCTGGGGATGAGTACCCCCAAAAGTTAAGTGTGGAGTAGCCTCTGAGATGGACAGAGTGACCCAGAGCCGGAGGTCATTTGACTCACTCTTCCATCCAGTGGGAGATTGGGGTGGAGGCTCTAGCTGGAGACTTGGGTTTGCATGACTGAGCATAAAGGGGGGCACTGGGCAGGGCTGGGCCTCGCTGTGAGCAGCGGGCTAGCGTCGGAGTCTGTTGGGATATGGCTGAACTGCGTTGAGAGTTGGGAGATGGGCTGGGAACGGAATGGGACCCAGAGTCCAAAGAGGAATGGGCCCCATTTTGGGGGGAAGAGACCGCAGGGGGGCTGTCACCAGGGAGGGGGCTCGGCCCTGTGCTCCCCGGCTTCTCTTTGACACCTCAGCACTTTGCGTGGCAGAGGCGCTGGCTTGAGTTGCAGCACGGGGGCTATTTATAGGTTGCGGAGGGGACACCCGATCATTTAGCCACCTCTCTTGTTCCTAAGACTCCTGGACCTGGCTTCCCCTTGGGGATGCTTCAGGGAGGTGCTCCGGGATCCCCCTAGGAATCTATGATTCCCTGCTTTGTTTTCTCCACCAGCCCTTAGACCTTGTGCCTGGGACCGTGGGGACCCCATCTTGTGGGTCTTTGAGGTTCTTTCTCCTGAGCATGTGCTGCCGGGTCCTGCCCTTGTCTGCCCTTGGAGTTAATTTGGTCCCTGTGGGGCTGCGGTGGTGGGGTGGTGAGTATTCCAAGCGGCTGTCAGGTGGCTAAGTATGGAAACAGCCACGTAATTGGATCCTGAGGCCCAAGCCATCGCCACCCTCTCCCCAGCCCCCCTCTGCTGGGCCGAGCCCAGCTGCCACCTTGAGCTTCCACACGGCAGGGCCCCAGGAATTTTTAGCCATTTAGGGACATCCTTTATCTTTCCTCCTGCTGAGAAAACTGGATATCTAGAACGTTCCACAGGCTGTGTTGGGACTTTTGCTGTGGGGAGAAGAGGCGTGTGTGTGTGTGTGTGTGTGTGTGTACACGTGTGTACCTGTGTGCGTGCACACACATGCGCGTTTCCTCTGAGCTGCTTCCTTTTGGGGCCAAGTGCGGAGAGCGCTTGTTCCCTCTGCCTGGCCACCGCTGAGCAAGCTCGCCTTCCTCCTTGTTCCCACCCAAACTTAGAGCTACTCTGTCCAGTTGCAGGTTGTATGTACAAAGATGGCTTCCTCCTGCACCCTGAGTGGTTTCAAGTAGCTTTCCTTCACTCCCATAATGGCATTCTTTCCTAGCGTGTGGAAACCTCTGCCAGCCTGGTCATAGGTCATGTCTTCGCTCCACTCCTCTTCACTCCACCCACTCCACTCCACTTTGCTTGCCCTTGGTTGGGTAGAACAAAAGTTCTCTCCAAGCCTGCACCGTCTGCTTCTCTTTTCTTTCTTTTCTCTCCACTTGGCTTCCGTGTTCCCTCTAGACCAGGGGATGAGCTGTGCAGCCCATTATTACTTCTCCCTGCCAGAAGACCAGGTACCCTTTCCCTTCTGGTCTCTAGTCACTGGGACCAGTGCCAGGGACCAGCGTGGGCACTGTTACCAGACGTGTCAGTATCCCAGGCCTGGTGCCCTTAGGCCTTTGTGATTACCTGGGTTCTTCTCCGTGGTCTGAGGAGCTGGCATGGTGACAGGGCTGCTCAAGGACAGGGAAAGCGTCCTGGAGACGATTCCATCAGTCTGATTTTCCAGGAAGAACTGGGAAGCCAGAGAAATGAAAGCACCCATTCTTGTCAGTGACAGATGTACTCCCAGTGGCGCCATTCTCTCCCCAGATGTTTTCGATGTTTTTGATCCTCTGACTCCCTAGAGTCTGGGGGTGAGAAGGTAGCATGCTGAGAAATCGTTCTTTGGGGTTAAACCATTGGACTGACTGCTAAAGGCTGGTTTGGCTTTGCTTCCCATTGTCCCTCCTATTGCTTGATATAGAGAGATTGGGGACCTGGGAATTCTGTCTTCATTCATTCTTCATCTTCCTCCATATCCAGCCCAGCCCTGGTCTGCAGACTTGCCAATCTGCTCTGCTACCGTGCTGTCATCTTCATGGCGGAGGCTTGGTGCATACTGGAAGTGCCCAGCTAAGGCACAAGTGACTGTCAGGAAGCTCTTCACCCCCCACCCCCACCCCCCGCTGGTGTATCCAGAAGAAGGCCTCCTCCCGGCCTCCCACTGCCGCCTTCCACCCTGGGAGGTGCAGAGGGAAGGAAATGAGCTCACAGGTCTCTGCCCAGGAAAGAGTAGAGCCCAGAAGCATTTCCAGCTGCTTAAGCTGTGTCCCGCACTTGTAGCTTGCCACACTGGCTTAGTGGCCTAGGGAGCCATAATTTGGGAAATGCTGGTTTTGTCCCATCTCTAGTTTGTTACTAGGAAGGTCAAAGAGCTGCTCCATGGCAGGCCAGACAGAGATTTCTTTCCTTTATCTGCCAGTCTGTTCTGTGCAGGCCTTAGGTATACAGTTACTCAAGGACACCAAGCCCTTCATTCAAACACCCTGCCCACTTTCATTAGTTCTTGAACTTGCTGGTTTTCACAGGGGTGGTACTAAGGAATTTGGGTAGGCATTCTGTCCTTGGCATGCTTGTAGTTCAGTAGAGAGGAAGAAGCATCTTCCTTCTGTACTATACCTGTGCCAGAAAGATACGCATCAGTGTCATAAATGAGGGTCAGGAAATTGAGGAGCCAAAGGAAGCAGGGAGGCTGTCTTGAGCTGGGTAGATAAGGAAGTGTTTTAAGATGAGGAAGCACTGTGCAGGGTCTCAAGGAAAGCAGGATTGTCAATGGAAGGTGACGGGAAGGGAGTAAATGCCACATAAAGGGAACAGAGTCAGAGAATGGGGCTCAGAAGAACCTTTCTTCTCTCTTGGCTGAGGGTGGGCTTGTGGGAGTGGGGGCATTGGGAAGTGCATTCTGGACGCCAGGTTGTTGTGAGGGGTCCTGAGCGATAGTCTGGGGAGTGGCCTTTATTCTCTGGGCAGGGGGTGATTGTGGAGGAATTTAGGAAAACTGCATCTGGTGATGTTGGAGGAAGAAGAATGAGGGGGAATAGATTAGTCAGCCACGTCAGGAATGTAAGTAGGAGGATGTCGACTCTGGTGAGGCAGGGAAGTAGGGAAATGGGGTAATTTCATCGGAGAGCTGGGGTCAGATCAACCGGACTTCTCAACCTGGAGAGCCCGGAGAACGGAGCCCTAATGGGTTTCCTTTAGGTCATTGGAGGAACAGTCTTGCCAGAAAAAGACAAACTAACAAAAAAACAACTCATTGGGAGTGTGAGGGGGAGCACATTCTAGAAGTGCAGGGTTTTTTTTTGTTGTTGTTGTTGTTTGTCGGTCGTGGGGCTTGAACTCTGGGCTTGGGTGTTCTCCCTGCGCTCTTCAGCTCAAGGCGAGCGCTCTACCATTCGAGCCACAGCGCCACTTGCGGTTTTCTAGTGGTTTATTGGAGATAAGAGTCTCATGGACTTTCCTGCCAGGGCTGGCTTTGAACCGTGATCTTCAGATCTCAGCCTCCTGAGTAGCTAGGATGATAGGCGTGAGCCACCAGCGCCCAGCTCTAAAAGTGCAGTTTGAGTCATTAGGCATGTCAGTGCCATGGACATCTGGATGGGAAGCTCACAGTGGTTCGAATGGTAGCATTGGTTGGGCATGGTGGTACATGCCTGTCATTCCAACACTTAGGAGGCCGAGACAGGAGGATCACAAGTTTGAGGCCAGCCTGGGCTATATTCAAGACCATGTGTTAGAAAGAAAAAAAGTAGGATGGAACCTAGGAGAATCTAGAAATGGGATCATTTATATTCATTTATGTAAAGATGAAAGAGGCTGGTATTGAGGAAGCCATTTCAGAGAGAGAGGAGGAGAAAGAGAGGAGAAGGAGAAAAGAGGAGAGGGAGGAGAAGAGAAGAGTGGGCTTGCAGAGTAGGAAGGAGATAATAAATGAGCTTCAGAAAGATGGAGGGGACCCAAGGAGAGATGGTAGCCTGGAGCCAGGGAAGGGGTGTCTTTTGGAGGGGGTGGTCAGTGGGGTTCAGTATCGCAGAGAGGCAGATTTTGCCAACCCAGAAGTCACTGATGGGCTGTGAGAGAATCTGGTGAGCACACAGCTCACATTTTAGATGCAGACACTCAAATGGAATGGAATTGTCCAGAGTCAGAGGCCAGTAACACCATGTGTGGTGGAAGGGTTTACAAAAGTGGAGACAGAGGGCTGGGAAGGTGGCGTAGTGGTAGAGCGCTTGCTAGCATGCATGTAGCCCCAGGTTTCAGTTCTCAGTACCACATACACAGAAAAGGCCAGAAGCAGTGCTGTGGCTCAAGTGGTAGAGTGCTGGCCTTGAGCCGGAGAGGCTCAGGGAGACCCCCAGAGGCCCCGAGTTCAAGCTCCAAGACTGGCAAAAAAAAAAAAAAAAAAAGTGGACAATTTTTTTTTTTTTTAAATTCAAGCCTAAAGAAGGCTAAGCCTGTTTATGGGCAGGTGGGAAAGGATTTTGTGCAGAAGAAAAGACTGGCAAGGGGAGAGGTGAGAGAGATAGAATATGGCAAAGTCTGGGGTGCTCTGAGAGGACAGAAGAGGTCTAAAGAAGGTCTGACGGGGCACATAACATGGCTCTGATTAGCTCTGAGACCGCAGGTGGACACCAAGGGTTAGAGCCAGGCCCGGTGACTCCATGGCAGCCAGGTTTCTCTATGGGGGAATAGCTGTAGAGGGCATGGAAGGTCGCAGCGGGGAGGAAGCAATCTAATATTGTAAGAGCTCTGTGGGGTATTAAGGGAGCCTGGTTGCCGGAGTTCATGGTGTGGAAGCCAAGCCTAGATCCTGGTCTCCACTGCTGGGGAAGAACTAGGTGGCAGCTGAAAGTAGAGGCTGGAGGAGCCATGAGGCAGTGTTTTCATTTCAGTGAATGTTGGTGAGCCTGCCAACTCCAGCCACAGTGCCCTGAGCTTACCCCAATCTACCTAAGGTCTACATTCAGAAAATACCTATTGAGTTTACTGTGGGAGAAGCCCATGTTTTGCCCTCATTAGAATCAGTTGGTTTTATTCTTCTGGAACTGGGGTGTGAACTCAGGACAACTTTATTACTTGAGCTGTTCCTCCAGCCCTAGGAGGAGATTTAGTTTTTCTGAGCATTAATTGGAGATAAGAGTATTATAGACTTTTTTGCTCTGGCTGGCTTTGAACCATGGTCCTCAGATCTCAGCCTCCTGAGTAGCTAGGATTACAGGCTTGAGCCACTGGTGCCCAGCTTAGTTTAGCTTTTCTATAAGTGGATGTTGACATAGGAGGCATATGGCTCAAGTTACCTGGGTGATGATCTTGTTCTCATTCTTCCCTGTGGCTCAGGCCTCCCTGTAGTGTTTTCCTATTTGTGAGGCTTTTAATCTTAATAAGAGGGACCCCTTGACACAGAGGGGCACAGATGAGAGGAATGATTGACAGGTATGCTTGTGTTCTTGCATCTTCTCTGCGAGTCCAGGCTCCTTGGAAACCCTGGCCCTGTCTTCACCTGCCTTCTCAGGTGGGCGTCAGAACTGGAGCTGTCTTCCAACTGCACCCACCCTGTGCGGTGCTCGCTTCCCCATCCTGATGCTGACATCTGCTCTGTCTTTTGCTCCCGCTGCCGTGATCCACAGTGAGCCTAGGCTGTCCTCACCCCAGTGGAGGGCAAGGGCTCAACAGCTTGGGCAGTCTTCATCTAGAAGACCCGAGCTCCAGGAATGTATCTCTAAGATGGAATTTCCCATTGCTTTGGTGAGCAGGTTCTCACTGAGCCCCTTGATCACAACATGGAGGCAATAGATAGTGCATTGGTTCTGAGTGCAAAGGGGCTGAGTCGTAGGGTGTGGCTTCCTTCTTCCTGATGCTGAGTGGGTGAGTGAGTGAATAAGTGAATGAATGAATGAATGAATGAATTGGAACCACGGCAAGCCCAGCTGTAGAGCTGACAAACTGGGTATCCACTGTGCCCCTCCCAGTGTGCTGTGTTCAGCAGATGAAAGCAGTGGACTTGGATAATTGAGGGAACGGGATGAGTCAGATGTAGCTGCTTCTGGAAAGGATCTCCTTCCTATCCGCTTTGGCTTGTCCTGTGGTGTTTCTCCAGCATCAGGAAGTCTTATCCCATTTGGTGTAGACATCCTCCCTCTCCAGTCCCAAGCAGCTTTACTCAGTCAGGGTTCCCATATGCCCCTTCACCCCGGGGGACACACTCACCATTCATCAGTCATTTACATCTCCGCCCCCCCAGCAGAATGGCTACCCAGAGAAGCCTTTCCAGGGCAGCTCAGTTGTGAGGTGGGGGAGGCTTAGAGGTGGAGAATCAGAATTAAAGTGCTAGAATGAAATCAGAAGTAAACTCAGTCGTAAGTTAAATTTAATTAATGGTCAAGCTGTCGCTAATTAGGTAATAGGCAGGATTACGTCAAAATTTAATTGGAATTAAGGTGCTTAAATGACTGGGAATAACAGCCATTTATACTTTTTGGTTTGGGTCCTTTTTTTTTTTTTTGTCATTCATGGGGCTTGAACTCTGGGCCTGGGCACTGTCCCTCCGCTCCTCAGCTCAAGGCTAGCGCTCTACCACTTGAGCCACAGCGCCACTTCTGGCCTTTTCTGCTTATGTGGTGCTGAGGAATCGAACCCAGGGCCTCATGAATGCAAGGCAAGCGCTCTACCACTGGGCCACCTTCCCAGCCCCTGGCTAGGGTCCTTTTACTGCAGTCCTCTCCCAGCTGCATGGAGAGGAGGCCTCCTTGAGTTGCCCCAAGGCTGGACTCTGAGGGCCCCTGAGCCCTCCATGCCCGTGTCTGTGTGCACCAGCCCAGAAGCCTAGGGTCTTACTCACTTTGCCTTGGCTGGCCTCAACCTCTCCATCCTTCCTGTACCTCCAGGCATCTGGGATTATAGCTGGTTCCAGGAACCTGCGTTTCCTGAGATGGGGTGATGGGGACGATGGGAAAGCAGGGTGGCCATTGCTATATGCGGTTCTGGAGAGCTCTGGGTGGGCTGTTAGCCCAGCTGGGGTGGGCTCACAAGCTCACTGCCAGCGTGTTAGAGAATAGGAAGGGACTTTTCTCTGTGAGTCCTCTGTAGCATTGAGAGCTCTTGTCTCTATCCTCAGTTCGGAGTATGTGGGACACCAAGTGATCGTGGGCTGTGGGCCAGTCCTCAGTGCTGGAAAATGAGGTAAGGTCTTTCTTTGGGAGCCTACCCTTCAGTTAGGAAAAGCAGGGTAGACTCAGGTGAGAGCGAGGAATTAGAATGTGATCAGAAAGAAACGGAGGGTGTAGCTGGGCGCCGGTGGCTCACGCCTGTCATCCTAGCTACTCAGGAGGCTAAGGTCTGAGGATCACTGTTCAAAGCCAGCATGGGCAAAGAAAGTCTGTGAGACTCTGATCCCCAGTGAACCACCAGAAAACCGGAAGTGGCGCTGTGGTTCAAATGGTAGAGCATTCGCCTTGATCTGAAGAGCTGAGGGGCAGCGTCCAGGCCCAGAGTTCAAGCCCCACAACCGACAAGAAAAAAGCAAAGTGTGATGCTGAGAGTGTGGGTGCTGTGGGAACTGGAGCAGGCAGGAGTGGGCATTTGACATGAGAGGTGGGCGAGTGAGGCCCAGCTCTCAGAGCCTTGTCAGCCCTGCAGGTTCCCGGCAGGAATGGGTTGTGTCTCTGCCCCCCGGGAGCTGACCTTCTATTTGGAGAGATGACTTGCACTGACAAAAAATGTAACTAACAACCTCTGCAGCCTAAGCTCGGTTGGAGTTCAGAGGATAGCTGGGAAGGTCGGGCTCCGTGGAGGGCCCGTGTGTCAGCGGCTCCTGCAGGAAGGGATGATCACTGGACAGCCAACTCTGAGAGGACAGAGGACCGTGCTGGTACGCTCCCTCACGTGGTAGGAAAGGTGGTCTCTCCCCTTGTTTGTGGGGTTGCCTTATCTGCGGGTCGATCAGCCAGGGTCTGAAAATATGAAATGGGAAATTTGAGAAGTAGTTCATAAGTTTAAGTAACATTTCTGTGATAAGCTGTTACAATTGTTTTATATGTATATAACAATTATGTATTATATATGCTATAATTGTTATATGTAACTATATATAAAACTATATATATATAAAACTATATATATATATATATATAGTAAGTCATGGGGCTTGAACTTTGGGTTTGGGCGCTGTCCCTCAGCTCTTCAACTCAAGGTAAGCGCTCTAGCCACAGCGCCACTTCCCGTTTTCTGGTGGTTCATTGGAGATCACACTCTCACAGATTTTCCTGCCTGGGCTGGCTTTGAACCCCGATCCTCAGATCTCAGCCTCCTAAGTAGCTAGGATTATAGGGTAAGCCACCGGTGCCTGGCTGTTTTATATTATTATTATTTTGTCCATCTCTTACTGTGCCTAACTTATAAATTAAAACTCTATTATAGGTATATATGAGCAGGGGAAAAAATACAGTATCTGTCGCCTTATCTATGGTTTCAGGCTTCCACCAGGGGCTTAGAACGGATTTCCTTCAAATAAGGAGCGCTGTGGTACAGGATTCACAAACACTTAGAATGGTGGTTGCCTGACTGGAGGGCATTTAACAATGTCTAATGAATGAGCAGATGATTTGTGTAGGCAGAGACATGGGAAGATGGTACTGAGAGCCAGGTGTGGGGGAGTCCAGAGCACCGCTCTGGCAGGGGAGGGATGAGAACAGCTTTGGCTAGAATGTTGAGGCTCATGTTCAGGGGAGATAAGGCCACCCCAATGGGTTGGGGCCTTGAACGCCAAGCCAAGTGGCTGTCTCCCTAGTTGTTCCCTTTCTGGCTCACTCTTCCCTCTTCCCCTCCCTCCTAGATATTTTTGGATCCTTCTAGAGCAGGGACTGACTGCACTCTGAGCTCAAACAGGTGCAAGCAAAGCCTAGCCTGGAGTTCTGTGTTCGCAGGAAGTGGGTAGAGCTGGGAGCTCAGCCCAGAACCAAGCCAGAGGAGAGCCCTGGGGTTTGGGAGCCCCCTCCTTTCCTCCCTCCTTCCCCTAACAGGTCACTGCCAAAACTGCAGCCCCTGATCCTCTTCCAAGAGGCCATGAGGTTAGGCTGCTCAGTTGTCTCATGGAATTTTCCCTAGATGGCAATAGGTAAAGACTTGGCAAAGCCATGCACATTTCCTTTGTGATGGCTTTACCTCCCTACATGCCTGCATCTGCCATGAGATGCTAGCCAGTTTGTTGGTGACTCACTTTTCCCTCCTACCTTTATTCCAACTGTTAGGGGGAAGATGACTGTTACCTACCCAAGAAGATTGAGAGACCAGAAGTGCTCTCTGGAACCTGGGAGAGGGTCTAGAAAAGTTCAGAAAGGATCTAGCACTTACCCTGGCCAGGCAGAGATGAATGGAGCAAGCTTGGGGACAAATGGTGATAGAATTAGAAGTCCCGTGGTGGTCCCACTTCTCTCCCCTGCCTCCTGTCTTCATTTCCTTTTTGAATTGATGGAGCTTCAAGGTGCAATAAGCCACCAAGACCCTTTATGGTCTCTGTGCCTGGTTCTCCTGTCTGTAAAGTGGGGATATTAATACTTGCCTACTTACAGAATGGGGCTGTCATGTGACTAAAATAGGAAAATGGCTATCAGATGCTTAAAATATTCTCTGGAGGTACTTTTTAAGTTTAAAAGGACTATGAAGAGCCGGGCACCAGTGGCTCACGCCTGTAATCCTAGCTACTCAGGAGGCTGAGATTTTAGGATTGCGGTTCAGAGCCAGCTTGGGCAGGAAAGTCTGTGAGACTCTTATGTCCAATAAACCACTAGAAAACTGGAAGTGGCGCTGTGGCTCAAGTGGTAGAACGCTCACCTTGAGCTAAAGAGCTCAGGGGCAGTGCCCACACCCAGAGTTCAAGTCCCACGACCAACAACAAAAAAAGGATTATGACAACAGTGGTGGGTTCTTACATTGAACATATGCTACTGCTGCCCTCCGCTTCCAGAAATATTCCAGAAATGTTCCAGACATGAACAATCAAGTTCCTTCTTAGTACTGTTAATATCCTTGGGATTCTCTGTCCTCAAAGAGCTTACAAACCAGGAGAGGGGGCAGTCTATGCACAGGAGAGGAACAGAGAGCCATATAAGGCCAGTAGAATCAGGGGCTAAAAATAAGTAGCCTGAAAGCTGTGGATGGGGAACAATTGTCAGAGAGGTGTTGTGGTGGTGATGGGGATGTCCCTCAAGCTAGGTTCAGAGTTTGGGGGTGCCAAAACGATAGGAGCTGGGTCTAGGGCCTCAGGACTGGTAAAAATATAGTGGGCTGAGTGTGATAGTGTTGTCAGCAGGATCTCATAGGGCCAGACTTAGGTATTGGTTCCTGTGTTATTTTCCTGTGGTTGCCATAACAAATGATCCCAAACTCGATGGCTTCAAACAACAGATCAGAAGTCCAAAGTCCAAAACACACATATTGGCAGGGCCACGCTTGCCTTGAAGGCTCTGCGGGGAGGTCCTTCCCTTCCTCGTCCAGCCTTTGGCAGCTGCCAGCCATCCCTGACATTCCATCTGTGCATCGGTGTCCTCTCCTCGGCATATAAGGACATGGATGACATTGGAGTTAGGGTCCGCTCTAATCCAGCATGACCTCTTCACTAATTATATCTGCAAAGAACCATTTCCAAATAAAGTCACATTCTCAAGTTCCTGTTGGGCATGAATGCGAGAGGACACCATTCAACCCACTACAGTTCCCTAGCCCTGGAGTCCAGGCTGTCTACATTTGTATCTCTGAACATGTAGTTTTTGATTCTTTTTCCTGGGCCATGGTCATCCCTTCTGGCTCATCCCTCCTCTCGCAGCTCCCTTGATGGCCCCAGAGGCTAATTTGGAGCTCTGCTGACACACCCAGGGGGAACGTGTTGAATGAATGTATGGACAACTGGCTAGGGCAGAAAATTCCAGAAGCAGCTGCACAACTTTCTGTGGTCCTGGCAAGGAGGGTAACTACCCTGGTGTGCCTCAGCTGCTGAGAAGTTAGAGGGAGGGAGAGAGGGCTGATGCTAAGAGCACGGACTGAGAAGCTGAAAACCCAGGCCTGGCTGGCTTTCTACGTGAGCTCCCTGGTCTTGGCGTGTTCAGTGAGAGCCAGATAGGAGACGTGCAGATGATGGGAGCCCCTCCCAGGCTTCCATAGAAATTGCTTGGGACAGACTTCTGAGGGAGAGGTTCCCGTCTGCCCACAGCAGACATCTCCTACTGGAAGGGCAGAGTACATGGGTCACCTCACTGTGGAGACCAGGGGTCCCCTGAGTCTAGGATGTCCAGGCGGCTCTAGACTCTGGTCACAGTGAGACATTCTGGCTTCTTTCTTTGCTTGCTTGCTTGCTTGATTGCTTTTTTGAGGGGTGGAGTTGGGTAGGGGAAGGACAGAGAATCTTCAGAGCTTGGTTTCTACTTCTTCCCAGGGAAGTGGCGCTGTAGCTCAAGTGGTAGAGCGTTCGCCTTGACTTGAAGAGCTGAGGGACAACGCCCAGGACCAGAGTTCAAGCCCCACGACCAACAAAAAAAACTATACTACTTCCCAGCTCAGAAATGTTCACTGGTGATCCCAGAGATCTGGCTCAAGGAATCTAGTCTCCCTCCTGAGCCTGAAGGTATTCTCCTCTATCTGGAACTCCCACCCTGCTGACTACAGTCACTGGTCCCTTAACACACCTGCGGTGGCTTCTCTGTAGTATCACATCCATCTGAGCAACTACTCAGTGTCTGTTGGGTCCCCATCTCCACTCAAGGGCTGAGACTCTGCTTAGTTCTCTCTTACTGCCTGCTAATCTCCCCTTTCAGTCAGACACTAATGTTTTCAAGAGAATGAGCTTTGGCTAGCAACTCAGTATTTTGGCCATTACATGACAATGAGCTAGGAAAGCAGCTCTTCCTAGGGTCCTTTAACCACTTGAGAACGAGGCCTGCAGAGGTTAAATGAACTGTCCTGAGGGCACACAGCAGCTTAATTACCACTTCACTGGCTGTGAATCTTTTTTTTTGGTCCGGTTTTGGGGCCTGAACTCTGGGCCTGAGCACTGTCCCTCAGCTCTTCAGCTCAAGGCTAGTGCTCTACCACTTGAGCCACAGCGCCACTTCCGGCTTTTTTCTTTTTGCTTATGTGGTGCTAAGGAATCGAACCCAGGGCCTCAAGCATGCAAGGCAAGTGCTCTACCACTGAGCCACCTTCCCAGCCCCTCTTTTTTTTTTTTTTTTTTGGTCATGGGGCTTGAACTCTGGGCCTGGGCACTGTCCCTGAGCTTTTTTTGCTCAAGGCTGGCACTCTACCACTTTGAGCCACAATGCCTCTTCTGGTTTTCTGGTTAATTGGAGATAAAGAGTCTTAATTTTTCTGCCTGGGCTTGCTTTGAACCACGAACCTCAGATCTCAGACTCCTGAGTAGCTAGGATGACAGCCGTGAGCCTCAGGTGCCCTGCTCTTTTTTTTTTTTTTAATTGGTTGTGGTGCCTGAACTCTGGGCCTGGGCGCTGTCCCTCAGCTCTTCAGCTCAGGGCTATCACTCTACCACTTGAGCCACAGCACCTCTTCCGGCTTTTTCTGCTTATGTGGTGCTGAGGAATTGAAGCCAAGGCCTCATGTATAGGAGGCAAGCACTCTACCACTGAGCCAGCTTCCTAACCTGTGCCCTGCTCTTTTGCTTTGAATCTTGATGCTCTTAGTTTTTGGAACTCCTTGCTACTGAATTGAGCAAAGGCCTTTCATTTTGCCATCATCCATCTATCCATCTACTTATCCATGCATTTCCTAACCATGTATCCCTTTCCCATCCACTTACCCATTTATCCATTTTCTATCCATCCACCTATCCATATCCCATCTGTTTACCTCTACATCCATCCATTCATCCATTCATGGATAGATGAAAGGATACAGAATCCCTGACAGACAAGAAATTAAATAAATAACGTATGTGCTTTATTAGAAGATGGCAGAAGCAGCAGAGGAAAAGAAAAGCCTTTGATAAGGTAGCAGTGGAAAACCTTATAGAGACGGCAAGATTGGAACAAAGATGAGAAGGGAAGGAGTGGGCCAGGTAGCTTTCTGGGAAGAAGATTCTCAGCAGAAGGCACATCCCAACCCGTGAGGCAGGCGCATGCCTGGGATGGTCAAGGAAGAGTAAGTTCAAGTGGCTGGACAAGGCGCTGCGTGTGAGAGTCAGGGCCGGAGAGGGCGGGCCACCAGAGGGCTCTGCAGGAGTTTGGAGAGCCTGCAGGCGGTGGAGAGGTGGCTGAGATGGAAATGGCACCAGGAATGAGGATGAGGGCAGGGTGCTACTGACTGTTTTATTACTGATGAAAGGGGCCCAGGAAAGTTCAATTACTTGTCAGAGGTTGCAGAGGGGAGAGAACTCAGAGCCCTAAAGCTCATGCTGGTCTTTTTCTTCTTCCTCTTGCAAAATCCCCAGGGCTGCGCCTCTCCCAGGCCCCCTGGGCAGCTCTGCCTGACCACCAGGGCTTTGTCCATGGGCAGGTTTTGCAAAGGCCTACGACTACTGGCCACTCCTGTTCCTTTGCCCTATGGGTCTGCCAAGGCCAGCCATAGCCAGACCTGTGGATGGCCCCTAGAGCTGATTTGGGTTCCGTTTCAGTTAGCAGCCTGTGGACTGGAGATGAAGTGTAAACTGCACGTGGAGACCCAAGCACTGGGTCGTTCTTTGGCTAGAAATGTGTGTGTGTGAGGATCCCCTGGGAGCTTGTTATGAAGGTTCCTGAGGACTGCCTGCCCCCCCCCCCCGAGTGTGGCACAGAGGGTCTAGGGAACAGGCCGCTGAGCCCCTCTGTGGTCCTTTTGCCGATGACCCTGGAGCAGCTCAGAGAAGCACTGAGTAGGAGAGGAGGCTCATCGTTCTCAGGCTCTCTCAGTGCACGCAAGGTACTTACCGTGTGGGGATATATACCAAGTCCCAGCTGACTACCTGCTATTCCTCTGGGGACATAAGTGCTGTTCAAACAAGAGCAGCACACCCAAATCAGGAATTCCTCAGGAGGGATTCCTAGGGGACAGGCCTCAAGGGTGAGCATTGAACTAGGAGCTGGGATCAGCCTAAGGGCTGGGGTTGCAGTGAGGTTGGCACTCAGGAGACTGGTTGCGAACTCACCCTGAGTGAAACTGATTCCTTAGAATAATTTCTGTCTGCTGGGAAGGTGGCTCAGTGGTAGAGCGCTTGCCTTGCATGCATGAGGCCCTGGGTTCGATGCCTCAACATCACATAAGCAAAAGAAAAAAGCCAGAAGTGGCGCTGTGGCCCAAGTGGTAGAGTGCTAGTCTTGAGCTGAAGAGCTGAGGGACAGTGCCCAGGCCCACAGTTCAGGCCCCACGACTGGACCCCCCCCCCAAAAAAATAATAATTCTGTGGCAGTTGCCAGGCGTTGGTGGCTCACACCTGTAATCCTATCTACTCAGGAGGCTGAGATCTGAGGATTGCGGTTCAAAGCCAGCCCAGGCAGGAAAGTCCGTGAGACTCTGATCTTCAATAAACCACCAGAAAACCGGAAGTGGTGCTGTGGCTCAAGTGGTAGAGCCCTAGCCTTGAGCTGAAGATCTGAGGAGCAGTGCCCTAGGTCCAGAGTTCAAGCCCCACAACTGACAAAAATAAAAAAAAGAATAATTCTGTGGCAGCGTGCTAGTGGTTCATGCCCGTAATCCCAGTTACCTTGGAGGCTGTTGGTGGGATGGGAACTTGCTGCTCCAGTCCTCAGACTGTGTCTCAATGGAGGGCAGCTGGACATGGGACATGCTTCTGTGATCCTAGCAATGACAGGAAGCCTAAAATTGGAGCTTAGATGTGTTTCCTTGGTGGATGTGAGACCTTATCCTCAAAATAACCAGTAAAAAATGACTGAAGGCATGGCTAAGCGAGTAGAATGCCAGCCTAGCAAGCATGAGGCCCTAGGTTCAAACCCCAGTACTGCCAAAAACCAAAGGAAAACATTAATTCTGTAACTGTGAACAGCAAGAGTCTATGCCCAATATCTTTTTTTTCTTGCCAGTCCTGGGGCTTGAACTCAGAGCCTGGGCACTGTCCCTGAACTTCTTTTTGCTCAAGTCTAGCATTCTGCCACTTGCCACAGCACCGCTTCCAGCTTTTTCTGTTTATGTGGTACTGAAGAATCAAATCCAGGGCTTCATGCATGCTAGGCAAGCACTCTATCACTAAGCTACCTTCCCAGCCCTATGCCCAGTACTTTTTAAAGAACTTGTGGGGACGTAAAGAGGTACTAGGTATAGTCCTTGACCTAGAGATTTCAAGCTGAAAGAGAAAGTAGGACACACTTGCACTGCTCTTCCACGTATCCAGCTGTTCATCCACCCATTCCATGTCACTTCTGGTCACTGCCACGGAAGGCAGGCTCTGTCAGTTTCCTCAATGTGGACAATCTCAGACATGAGCAGATTGAGGCCAGGGAAAGGGATCTGTGCAATTGAAGTGGTTGGAGCCAGAAGGCATTATGAGCAGTGCGGTGGGAACATGGGCTGAGCAACAGGGATCAGGTGAGCCTGGCTCCTATTGGGAAATAGGAGGACCTTCCAGGCACGTCAGCATCAGGACATCTATCATGGGTTGGATTGTGCTCCCCAAAGAGATATAGTGATGTCCTAATCCAAGTACCTTACAATAGGACCTTTATTTGGGAGTAGATGTTGTTTGTTTATTAAGATGAGGTCTTCCTGGAGAAAATATGACCCCTAATTCAGTATGGTGCTTTCCTTATGGGGAAGAGAAGAGACTTAGATGGAGGAGAAGGTCCTGTGAAGATGGCGGCAGAGACTGGGGGGAGGTAGCTGTAAGCTGGGGATTGCTAGAAGACACCAGGAGCTGGGACGGCAAAGCGAGTCTTGCCCTACGAGCTTCAGAGGGAGCATGGCTGTGTTGATGCTTTAGCCCAGGCTTCTGATCTCTGCGAGAAAATGAATTTTTATCCTTTGAAGACATTAAGCTTGTAGCACCTCGTTATCCCGGGGACACTAACACAAGAGAGCCCTCAGCCCTCTGTGCGGGCTCTGGGCCTCATCTAGACGAGAGGACCCTGAGGGCTGACTGGCCTGCCGAGCCCCTCCAGTGTAGCCTGCAGGTGGCTACGTGTGACCCTCGAGGCAGGGGCAGCGCGGAATGTGCACTTGCTCCAGCAGTGCCCTTGGCTTTGACCTTTCTCTCTCCAGGATGAGCCCCGTGGGAACTGAGGAGTGGATGGCCTGCCCTGGCCCTCTGCATGGCGACCAGGCTGCCAAAGGAAAACTACATAATGGCCCAAAGGGCTCTGTGGTGGCCAGAGCCTCATCCAGTTTCAATATTAGAGAAGATGGGATGGGACATAGGAAACTCAGGCTCCTGATGAGCCACCACAGAAGGCTGCTCTCTCTAGCTCACCTGTCTGTAATGATTTCCCTGGACTCATACCACATCCAGAGAGCTGTGAGCAGCCTTAGGGGTCTGGCCTGAGAAATGCGTCCCATGGATCCGAGGTTCAGGGGTTCAGGCCATTTGGGGACATAAACCAGAGGCTTTAGCAACCAAAGCAGACATGAGATTTCTAGAGTGGCCCCATTCATGCGTTCTGAATGTTAGACGTCTGGCCTGTGGCATTCCACCCACCAAGCAGGTTTCTTCTTTGAGTTTGTGCTGTTGGTGGCGCACGAAAGATGGAGATTCTTTCCTTGCTCCATTCTATAGAGGGTTCTTTTGGTTCCAAATCCTGTGGCCTCATTGTCCCAAACGGAGATAGTTAAGAGCTGACTTCATACTATCCTGGTAGGACTGGACTGTCTATTGTCTTCTGCTAGAGACCATAGCAAGATCCTCCCTGCATTCTTATGGTAACACTGGGAATCCCACAGACCTTCTGGCAAAGGCTGCAGCTTAATTTCTTCCTAAAATCCTTTACACAGAACCATGCTATGGGAACCCGCCAGACCTCAGGTCTACTCCGGTGCCTCTGGCCTAGCATCCTTTGTGGAGACAACTGTTGGGACAAATGAGCAAGTCCAGGCACACCAGGGAGGAAAAGAGCTTGTCTTTAGTCCTAGGGATTGAACCGAGGACCTCAAGCGTGCTAGACACATGTTCTACTACTTGAAGTATGCTCCCAGCCTGCACCCTTTTTTTGAGTTAAGGTCTCATTAACTTTGCCAAAACTGGCCTTGAACTTGTGACCACCTACCTCCACTTTCAGAGTAACGGAATTATAGGAAAGTATCACTATGCTGTTTGGACTACTTAATTTCTTTTTCTTTTTGGCAGTTGTGGGGCTTGAACTCAGGCCTGGGTGCTGTCCCTGAGTTCTTTTGCTCAAGGTTAGCGTGCTACCACTTGGAGCCACAGCTCCACTTCTGGTTTTTTGATACCTAATTGGAGATAAGTGTCTCAGAGAGAGAGTTTGGTTGTTTTTTATTTTATTTTATTTATTTATTTTGAGCTCAGCAGGATGTTCTCGTGGTCCCTGGGAGTACTTACAGTCCAGGCCGGATTCTGTCTCCAGACCAGCCAAAGGCTCAGAAGAGAGCAAGGTTCCCCCGGGCGCCTTACAAACCCTGCCGGAGAGACTTGTAGTTGGCAGCAGGAAAGAAAGGGACTGGGCAGAAAAATCTCCCCTGGCCTCTTGACTGAACAGAGGAAGAGTGAGCCAGCTTGACTCTTGCCTGAAGCAGGTTCTGTTTTGGCCACTCTGAATTTGGGTTTTTGGCCAGGTATTTTTGTTCTTCTAGGAAATACTGGTTATCATGGCTGACATTTGAAAGCTTTTAAACATCACTTGATGTTGCACACACCCTGAGGCATTTGCCAAAGCAGATATTATGATCTGTAGTTTTTGGAGGGATACAGTTGGGTACAGGAGGATTAAGGAGAAACCCAAGGTCATAGCAGCTGGTAAAGCAGCAAAGGCCAGAGCTCAGCTCTCCTGACTTCCAAGGGCATCCAGAGAGAACTCATCTCTCAGTTGAGGGGCCAGAAGCTTCCTTAGCCCGAGAGGTACAGCAAAGGAAAGCCTCAGGCTATGGTCACGGTTCAGGCTGGGGAAGGGGTTGTCAGATCTACTAAGCTCTCTAATCCAAAGAATCAAGCAGACTTCCCTTCTTCTAGGCTGGGGAATACATGGGTCGGCCAACATCAGTGGCTCTGACTTTAACTCAAGGCGTCCTAGCAGAGGTTATTCTTTGCTTACTGTGTATCTTCTCTTGCTTGGTGCCAAAAGTTAAGCCATCAGCCCTTCAAGTATATCTCTCCCTGTGGATCCCAGGAGATTGGATCTCTTCAGACTGAGAGATGAGGGAATTGGCTACTTGCCTCCATCTCTCAGAATCTGGCCTGAGCATTCCCTCCTTCCTCCTCTTACCACGCGCAGCCCCTCCAAATGGAGAAGATTATTGCTCAAAGATCCTCGCAAGGGTTTCTGTGCTGGTTGCTCAATAGAGTATCTCTTCTAACAACCAGTTTATGCTGAGTGGTAGGACTTAACATTCTGCTTCTTCCAAACATCTTTGCTTTTCATCTGTACTCTGGAAACCTCTAGGCATATATGATGGGTATAAGTGTGTGATTGTGGGACTTCTAGCAATTTCTCTCTGTACCTCTCAAAGCAATTATCCAAGGAATTAGGGATGAGGTGGAGATATAAAGTTATGCTGTCAATACTCTGTTCTCTATAAGTTAAAAACAATTGTGTTGAAGTCTTCAGTACTCTGTGTGTGTGTGTGTGTGTGTGTGTGTGTGCGCGTGCGCGCGTGTGTGTGTGTGCGCGTGCATGCCCGTGTGCATGCTGATACTGGAGCTTAAACTCAGGGTCTCTTGTTCTTGCTTGGCTTTTGGCTCACATCTGGCACTTTACCACTTGAAACATACCTCCACTTCAGGCTTTTTTTCCCCTGGTTATTTGGAGATAAAAGCCTCATGGATTTATCTGTTCAAGCTGACTCTGAACGTCAGTTCTCAGATCTCAGTCTCCTGAGTAGGCAGGAGATGATAAATATAAGCATAATGCCTAGTTTTCGATTCTCTGTAAAATGACAAAGGGTTTGGTGGGCTAAGAAGTCATTTTCTGAACCTGCAGGCATGGCTCAAGTGATAGAGCACCAGCCTTGAGTGAAAAAGTCACAGGAGAGCTCAAACAATGTCCTGAGTTCAAGCCCCAGTACTGGCACAAAAAGAAAAAAGGAGAAAAGAAATGGTTGCACATTAAATATTTTTTTTAAAAGCCACTGCCCTAAAGCAAACCAAACTGTTGCCATCGTCGGAGAGGGTAGGGTATGGAGATGGGAATGTGGCCTAGTATGGAGTTAGTTTAGAGATGGTTGAAAGCTGGGTTCTCTAGAGACAGCCACTGAGCCTGGTGGCCTTGGGACAAGCAGTTTTCAGGGTTTCTGTTTTTGGTTTGTTTGTTTGTTTTGTCGGCCATAGGGCTTGAACTCTGGGCCTGGGCACTGTCCCTCAGCTCTTCAGCACTCTACCATTTGAACCACAGCACCACTTCCGGTCTTTCTAGTGGTTTTTTGGAGATAAGAGTCTCACAGACTTTCCTTGCTGGGCTGGCTTTGACCCGTGGTCCTCAGATCTCAGCCTCCGTGAGCCACCAGTGCCCTGCTCAGGGTTTCTTTTGCTCATTAGTAATTAGACTGGGGATCTTTGAGATGATCTCTTCAACTTCCAGATCCAAAGGTTCTCTTTGATCACTGCTTTCACCATTGTATCCTATCCCCTGGGTGAATCATTTTAGGGCTGCAGTCCAGCCAGGGACAAGTTGTCCTGGTGGGATTAGCCTGGAGTCTAGAAGCTTCGCCAGGAAGCCAAAGAAACCTTCCAAAAAAATGGCTGACTCTTCCACTGTGCTTTGACACTCTTGTCTGGAAGAAGAGGTGAAGGCCAAAAAGAATAGCCAGAGGGGGTGGTGTGGTTCCTCGGGGGATGCAGACAACCTGTCTTCTGGAAAATACTTCCCTGCTGAGGTCCTTAGGGCCATCATCCATCCCAAATTATCAGATGAAGGCTTCATCTAAGACATGGAAGAACAAAGGGCCCTGGGCCATGAATATTTACTTTGTAGAATTAGGTCAAGCAGAAGAAAGGCAGCGGAAGACACCATTGACGTACAACCGCCCAGTCCAAGAGTGTTCAGAGACAAGATCCAGAAGAAGGAAAGGTCAGGCTGCTACCCCGGCTTCATGGACTCCGTGTTCTGACGTGCTCTGAGCTGCACTGGAAACCCAGCCTGTAAGAAGCTGATGCATGGGCTAGGGGCAACCGGTGGATGACTTGGGAATCCTCTGCCCCTCAGGGCTGGGGTCCTGACACCCTGGGACTCATGGATCCAGGCACAGCCTGGGGTTTTATTACTGATGACTAATTTGCGTAACTGAGTGATGGCAGAAGGTATTGTACTTTATACAACTTTGGGCACCCTGGTTTTGGTCCAAATGGATGAGAGGTCCTGTGGAAGAATACCTTCAGCAGATCTTTGTTAGGAATCTCTGCTGTGGAGCATTGGGCAGGTTGGATGGAGTTTACACTGATGCGTACTTGAAACGGCAATGAAATGAAAGCTTTTGGGTTCTGCACATCTCCACTTTTGACTTCAGGACAGTGCTCCCTGGCACTGAGTATTGAGGAAGAGTTGGGATGGAAAGTCTTAGGCCTCAGTGGTCTTTAAATTACCTTGTGAAATGCACATCTACCCAGTAGCCCAACAGTAGAGCCTGGGCTCTGTGGTTGAAAGTCTGCCAGTGTACCCCACTCCCCAACCCCGGGTGGAGCTCTGCTGGAATGGCTTGCTTAGCGGACCTCTTACCTGTTCTGGGCCTGCTCCCTCATTGCACAAGAGGTTGATGGTTCTTGCCTTTTCTGCCTGAGAGGGCGGTGAGGAGGATCAAAGAATAACACAATACAGACCTACCTTGGAGCCATGACGTTGCAGTGAGGCTGGGACAGGATCTCGCCTGAGCCTCACATGTGAAGAGATCCCATAAGGTAGGCTTCTTGGAATGGTGGAGAAGAGGACAGAGAGGAGGCCAGAGGAAGATATTTTTAAGGACAGGTAGGGAGAGGAAAGGAGTTGTGATTGTCAGTCTCCTTCCACTGGTCCCCCTCTATAAAGAGTGGAGTGATAGATCCAAGGAGGGCAGATAGTACAGAGAGGGAAACTAACCCTAGGTGATTTTGTTATTGTTGTTAGTTGAGGGGCTTGAACTCAGGGCCTGAGCACTGTCCCTCAGCTCTTTTGTTCAGAGCTAGTGCTCTACCATTATGAGCCACAGCGCCACTTCCAGTTTTTGAATGGTTAATTGGAGATAAGAGTCTCATGAGGACCTTTCTGCCTGACCTGGGTTTGAACTGAGATCCTTAGATCTCAGCCTTCTTTTTTTTTTTTGTCAGTTGTGGGGCTTGAACTCTGAGCCTGAGCATTGTCCCTCAGTTCTTCAGCTCAAGGCTTAGCGCTCTCAAGGCTACAGCAGCACTTCTGGTTTTCTGGTGGTTTATTGGAGATAAGAGTTTCACTGACTTTCCTACCCAGGCTGGCTTTGAACCATGATCCTCAGATCTCAGCCTCCTGAGTAGTTAGAATTACAGGCGTGAGCCACCAGTGCCCTGCTCTAAGTGATTTTTTAATTTAATTTTTATTTATTAATTTATTTTGGGGGGGTCTGGTTGTGGGGCTGAACTTTGGGTCTGGGCGCTGTCCCTCAGCTCTTCAGCTCAAGGCTAGCGCTCTACCACTGGAGCCACAGCACCACTTCCGGCTTTTTTTTTTTCTGCTTATGTGGTGCTGAGGAATCAAACCCAGGGCCTCAAGCGTGCAAGGCAAGCGCTCTACCACTGAGCCACCCTCCCAGCCTTTTTTTTTTTTTTTTAATTTATGCGGTACTAAGGAATTGAACCCAGGGCCTCATGTATACTAGGCAATCACTTTACCTCTAAGCCATATTCCCAGACCCCTAAATGGTTTTTGTCTTCCTTCTCCTCTTAAGGAATTCTTTTAGAACCCTAGCAAGTAAACCATCTGGGGTGCTCGAGACTCAGGGCCACAGATATGGCAGTGTCCTAGCCTGACCTTGTCCTCAAGGCAGGCCCTTTAAGCACCTTTCCCTGGCCAGAGCTTCCTCTTCTTCAGTTGGACTCGAGGGCCACTAGCAACTCCACAGCTCTCTGAATCAATGGAAAGTGCCGTGGAATGAGAGAGAAGCCGAGGAAACAAACTCAGGGTGCATTTTTGCCAGTAGCAGGGAGAGGAGAGAGGAACTGAGCATAGCCCAGAGCTATTGTAGGGGTTGTGGGGCTGGTGAGAGCCGCTGCAAGTCCGGCTCGCAGAGGGCTGATGCCGAGGGGACACCTGGAGAGAAGCAGGACTGGCTTGTGAGCGCTCGGCCTGGCTCTGAGTAGGCCGGGGCCCAGCCTGTCAGGACTTAGGCTGTGGCTGCTCTCTGGGGCCAAGCAGGGGGCCTGCTATTCGTGGGTCCTGACGTCAGCACCCAGGCCTGTCCAGGGGCGGTGGTGGCTAGCTTGGCAGCAGCACACGCAGTACTGTACTTCATGTCCTGAGATGGACCCAGACTCATTTCATCAGGACCTCTGTGCCCTCTCACACCTCCAGCTCCAGCAACTGGGGCTTCACCAAGAGTGTAGAGAGGCCAGGGAAAGAGGGAGGAAAGGACATGGGCTCCCTCAGATCTTAGAGAATTGAACCACCCATGATGGTTGACTCTCCAAATATCAGACATGTCTCCCAGGACAAACTTGGGTCTGCTGGGCCCAGCTGCTTCCTGAAGTTGAGCTCTGGAGGGCCCAATAGGACAGTTTCATTGAGAGATTTTTTTTTTTCCATCAGAGAAGTTATATTTAGCCAGGAAAGGAAGGTCACAGGATGTGAAACCATCATCCTCATTCTTTTTTTTTTTTTGTCAGTTGTGGGCTTGAACTCAAGGCCTGAGCCCTGTCCCTAAGCCTCTGTGCTCAAAGCTAGTGCTCTACCACTTGAGCCACAAAGCCACTGCTGGTTTTTGAGTGGTTAATTAGAGATAAGAGTCCCACGAGAACTTTTCTGCCCTAGCTTTGAACCCCAATCCTCAGATCTCAGCCTTCTGAGTAGTTAGGACTACAGGCGTGAACCTGTGGCACCCAGCCACCCTCAGTCCTTTTCACTCCAAATTGTTGAGCAGAAGTTCAGGGAAAGTTTGACCCCAAGATGGGAAGGATGTAGATGTAAATGTGAATGTATACAGGGTCCTGTCCAGGGTCCAGGAGTGGAAAGACACAGTAGTGTGAGGTCATGATAAACCCCCAACATCTGGGGTCCTCGTGCCCCTTGGGAGTATGTAGGCCTCTTACTCCTACCAGAGACTCTTGAGAATATTGGAAATGTTATATAGGAGATCAGAGCCACAGGCCGTTCATCTTGTCACCTTTGTCCGCTCGTCACCAAAGTGCCATCATCATCACCAAGGTTGTCATCATCAGCATCTCCACTGCAGTCATCACCAGCATCATTGTCACTACCACGCCATCTTCCTTGTCATAGCCATGGACATTATCTGACATCAGGAACCTATAGAAGGAAGTAGATTGCCCAGGGTAAGGCCTCAATTGCTGCTGTTCTAAGACAAAAGCCTGGGGAGACCCACCTCAACTTTGGAGTCATCCTTCCAATGGGGAAGGGCTGGAAACAGGAGGCTGTGAGTCAGGATTATTTGTCTTGACAGTTGCAGTGGTTTGCAACTTTTGTCTATTAGAATTACTGAACTTTTTTTGGTGGGGCTTGAACTCTGGGCTTGGGCGGTGTCCCTTAGCTCTTCAGCTCAAGGCTAGTGCTCTGCCACTTGAGCCACAGTACCACTTCCGGCTTTTTCTGTTTATGCTGAGGAATCGAACCCAGGGCTTCATGCATGCAAGGCAAGCACTCTACCACTGAGCCACCGTTCCCAGATCATTTTTTTAAAGTCCTGTTGAGGGGACCACACCCTGGATTATTTAAATCAGAACTACTGAGGAAGAAGAGGGACTTTGGGATTTAATAATCAGATGACCCTTAACCTATTGTCATTGCTGAGAACCACAGGTGGAGAGGCAGGTTTTTGGGGTGGTGTAAACCAGCACCGTTCAAATAAACATGTAAATGAATCACCTGAGCATCTGGTTGAAGGAAAGGTCTCATCAATAGGTCTGGGCTGGAATCTGAGATGTGCATCTCCATGAAGCTCCCAGGTTGAGGCTGCTGGTCCTCCTGTCACATGACATTGGTAGAACCTTCCATGACTCTGGTTCCAGTCTCCTCACCTGTAAAACAAGGCAACATAAATACTTGATTTCCAAAAAGCAAGTAACATATTGTACTATCCAGCACAGAGAATAACGTTTTTGTATTACTTGGCAGAAACGTATTTTGTATGGTATTTAATCTTACTAGTCTCCTTGGGACAAACCAGGTTTCTGCCATGGATTCCCCTCCAGGGGTGAGAGTTTGGGGAGCTAGAGATTGAGGAAACCAGAACTTAGAGGTATTTAGGCGCTAATGAGAACATCTAGGGGGCTGGGAAGGTGGCTCAGTGGTAGAGCGCTTGCCTTGCATGCCTGAGGCACTGGGTTCCATTCCTCAGCACCAAATAAGCAAAAAGAAAAAAGCAGGAAGTGGCGCTTTGGCCCAAGTGGTAGAGCACTAGCCTTGAGCTGAAGAGCTGAGGGACAGCGCCCAGGCCCAGAGTTCAGGCCCACGACCGAACCCCCCCCTCAAAAAAAAAAAGTCTCACGGAGAACATCTACGTGCATGACCTCCAGCTCCATGTCCAGGAAAACATACTGGAACTCGCATGTAACCACAGACTTTTTGTGGGAAAGGCAGGGGCCTGCAGACCCTGGAAACACAGAATTAAGATATAGTTCCTGCCATTCAGGAGCCAGGAACATGATCGTGGAGTGCAGGCACATGTAGGCAGAGGCTGAGGTCTTAGGGGAAAGGGGTTCCCCGTGCCCCTGGACCTGGTACAGACCAGAAGTTGGCAATTCTGGGTTCTGGTCACCCCAGAGCCACCTGGTAGCCTTGTGTCTGAGGCAATCCAAATTTGACTCTAACATCGGTCTGGCAGTCGTCAGGGAGGTTAAGTGGGGTCATGTCTATTAAAGGGAAAGTTTTCTACATGAACATACAGGACTCCTTTCTAACAAAGGCCCTAGAGCTCCCTGTCTTTCTGAGGTTGACACAGGTTGGCCGTGGAAATAAATGAGAAGCTATTTGCTCCTGATGCCCAGGGGCTACCCCAGCTTTGTGAGAAGTGGCAAGGGGTTACCCTAAGATGGAGAGCCTTTTGTCTATGGAGTCAGAGAGGACAGCCATAGGCTTAGCCTGGGAAGGGGTATCTCTAGCAGAGAGGGGGAGCAAGAGGCTTTGAGAGGCAAGGGGAATACAGGCTGCCTCCGCCACTCCAAGACAGGACACTTGAGGTCTCTGCATCCCACGTGCCTGCACGGCCCTCCCGGGGTAGGCCTCCTCCCGAGACAGAGCCCAGTCTGGGAGGAGCAGGAAGGACAGGCCCAACCCTTGCTTCTCACCTCATTTTTCAGAGACATTAAATTTGACCCTGGCACAGACTGGGCTGCTGCTTGCTCTCTCCTGCCTGCTTTTCCTGTGCCCTCTGCTCTCCTAGTAAAGTTACAAGCCCTTAGAAGGGGATTCCCCCTCAGAAGAGGTTGGCCGAGGCCACTGGAAAGCCCAGGCCCTGTTTGGATATCTCCTCTCAGGCCCTGTCCCCTCTAATCTGAGGTAGCAAGGCCAGCAAATGCCTGCCCTTAAGGGGACAGGGTTAGATGTGTGACTTAATAAGGTTGAGAGCCACAAGTAATCCCCTAAGTACTTTGCCTTGTAACCTAAGATTATCTAGCCTGCAAACACCTGTTTTCACCCCTTTGCTGATAGTAGTATAAAAAGCTTGCTAGTTAATGACTCTAGGAACTGACAACGGGTGGAATGTACAAGCGTTTGTCCTACCTTGGAAGTAGCTCCTCGTGAGCCAGGCTGCACGTGCCTCGTCAGCAAGGTTGAGGGGGGACTGGAAGGGCTCACCCAAGTTTCCATCTATAAACAATCATTGGGACCTCAGTGGGGGAGACTGGAAGGTCAGTGTCAGGGTTTTGGGGGTGAGGAGGTTCTCTGCTTAGTGCAGCCAGCCACTCCTTTGCTTCTGGAGAGCAGGTCAGTCTAACTCCCGGATCTATGGGAGGGCGCCAGACACACACACCCTCCCAGGAGAGGGAGCTAGATTGCGTAGACTCTTGAGAAGCAGCACAAGTGCCAACCCTGTGAACTGACCAATCATGTTCTAATCATTTAGAACTGCAAGTCCCTGCTTCGGGTGGCACAGAAGATGTTGGCAATTTGTTGGAGAATCATTTCTCTGCTGGAGACGCAAGTCTAGAGGAGAAAGAAAGGGCGCTCTATGCAGATGCGGCCCCTCCAGACAAGAATCTGCTCCTTCACTACCCAGACGGCAGGGAGGCTGAGAGCTCGGAGCAGACCACCACTGGGGTCCCCCCCGCCGCCACCGGCCCGGGCTCTGAGCCCGAAGCCAGCGTCTCCAATGCCTCAGCTGCGGACTCAGCCTCCCCCGAGGATGCTGCTGGGCCTGGGGAGGGCGCGGAGGGATCGCCGGTGGGAGGCGGCCTTCCTCTAGGAGGGGATGAGGGGCCCAGGGAAGAGGAGAGGCCAGAGCACGGTTCAGGAGAGGAGGAGGCTGGGCTGGGGCTCTCCACAGAGGGGGCTGTTGATGGGGAGGCAGGAGCGCAGGTGGGGAATGGTGGAGTCCCCAAGGCAGCTGAGGGGGTTCTAGGAGACAGCCTTGTTCAGGGAGCAGCAGAAGAGGGGAGCACAGCGCCTAAAGCCACGGGAGTCTCCTCTGGCATGGAGGGTGAAGAGGCCCCTGCCGCAGAGACAGACCAGGCCTGCCCAGGATCTGATCACCAGCCAGCAGATCTGGATGGAGCCTTGGATACGGAAGGGTCAGCATCCGCCGCGGAATCCGGGTCTGCTGCAGATGCGGAAACCGGCGAGGGTGCTGAAGTCCAGCCTCAGGTCAATGCCCCAGAGACAGAAGACGAGAGGAGCACAGCGCCCCTTCATCAGCCCACAGAGATGGAAGAAGCATCAGACACCGCATCAGTTGGGATAGAGTCAGAGGCCGAGATGGACACAGAAGCCGGGGAGGGGGCTGAGGACAAGGGCGAGGCTGGCCAGGCCGCAGAGACTGGCGAAGAGTCCAGTGACGCTCAGAACTCTGGGGCTGGGGAGACTGGAGAGACGCGGTCCTCCAAGGACCAGGCGCCTGAAGAGGGCCCAGATGAGGCTTCCTCGGAGGAAGAACTAGAAGAAGAAGAAGAAGGCGTCAGCGAGGAGGAAGGAGGAGTTGTATCTGAAGAGGAGTCTGGAGAAGACAGTGGCGACGGGGCTAGCTCAGAAGAAGGAGGTGCCTCGGAGCAGGCTGGGGAACCCCAGGAAGCAGCAGCAGGAACTACGGAGCCTGGGGAGCAAGGAGCCCAGCACCACACAGAGGACCTGAACACAGAGCCGGAGGAGGGCGGTGAGGCCCAGGCCGCCGGGGCGGAGGAGCCCGAAGAGAAACCCCAGGGGAGGGGGAATCCTATCATTGCCACCCAGGGTAGGATTGAATCCCATAGGGAAACCCCAACAACACCTTGGGCGGTCATGTGCTTGATGGAAGTCTTGCATGTAGGGGGACAGAGTAGGTAGGAGAGCCCCTAGCTAGTCCTGGGATGGCCAGGAGAGGGGTCTTGTTGTGGACCCTGACCCCAGGAGCTACTGTCAGGTAGCCTCTTGTCACCTGTGGAGTTGCTGAGTGAGGTCTAGAAGGACATGGCCACCTACCTTTAAAGCCAATCCAGTGTCTTGAGGACAAGGAGCCCGATGGCAGGCTCCAGGCTCCGGGATTGGCTGTGGATGGAGGTGGAGGGTAGACGGGAACCTCAGGTGTTGACTTCGTGGAGAGGTAACTGGGTCTCCCCTTGAAGGCCTTCCATAGGCAGCATGGGGAACTGGAACTGAGGGCTGAGGATTTTGGCATGACAGTTCAAGCTGACCGTGACACACTTAGGTCAGAGCATTCCTCAGAGGGCCGGGGGATGGGAGAACACGGTGGGGGCAGCGGAAAGCTATCAGGTAGAGTTAGAGATGTATCTGATGCTAGAGATGGCAGGACCTGCAGGCCTCACCCCAGTCTGTGTGGACAGTGTCTTAGAAGCTGGTTTTCAGGGTCGATGTTGGGGTCAGGTTGTCACTTGCCCAGATGGCTTTCCCACAGCTTGCCTCAACACACATACTACCTGTCAGGCACTTGCATGCTCTGTAAAGGGGCCAGTTCTGACATCAGTAAGGTCCTCTCATTTTCTTGGTCCTTCTTGCTCTGGGTCTTGATCAGGGTCTGCTTAGGTTTGATCTTCTGAGATGCTTTGGGAGATAGAATGGCTGATACTGGACTCCTGCCCCACAGGCTTAAGTCTGCGTCTTCCTAACCTGTGATCCTCTGTGTAGGCAACTTGGCTAAAGACCTTATGGCTGTGACCTTAAGGCCCCGGGGACATGAGCAACACAAGTGTGGGACTGGCAGCAGAGGATGAAGGTGTTGGCATCTCTTGCTTGCTTGATTAGAAGGACAGCTGACCCCACCCAGCACACACACACACACACACACACACACACACACACACACACACACACACACACACACACACACACACACACACACACACACACACACACACACACACACACACACACACACACACACACACACACACACACACACTAGATAGACTGCAGCAGCTCCTTCTGCCCTGCTCCCTGCTAGTGTAGTCTTGATAAGATGTGCATTCCATTGGTGGGTTGTCTGCTTAGAGCCTCACAGTAACTCCAGTTGCCTTGGGATGAGATGTAAAAGACCTTCAGGGGAGCTGCCTGCCCAGCTCCTTTGCAGTTCTTCATCTCTGTGGCACCCGTCCCTCCCTCCCTCATTAAACAGCTGTGTCATAGCCCACCCCTCTCCCTACTTCACTAATTAACTCCTGCGGAGCAGCAGACCCTAGAGAGGCCTCTCCTGATCCCTGCTAAGCCTTCCGTACACTTTTTAGGCCTTCCAAGTGCCAGGGAGATTTCCTCCTGCAGCTTCTTCACTGTTTTAAAGCCTTTTGCATATTAAATTTAAAAAATGATCAGCTCTATCCCTCTGGATTATAAGAGAGCTCCAGAAGAACAGAAGCTGTGCCAGGATGGGCCCCACTGTATTCCATCCTGAGACTTCCAATTTGGCACATAATAGTCATTCAATGCATTCATTTATTTAGGTAAGTTTTGAGACCGAGTTGCATTATGCATCCCAGGCTGGTCTTGATTTGCCGCCTTCTTGCTTCATTCTCTTGTGTACAGGGCTTACAGGTGTGCTCTGCCATGCTCAGCACTCCATACTTTTTTTTTTCCCTTGAATAAATAGAACCGGTCATGGCTCTTAGATGTTGACTTCAGATTTTCAGATTCCAGAACTCAGTTCAGTTCAAACTGGTAACTTTGTTCAGTACCTACTAGAGGCCCAGCCCTGGTCCACATCTGAGCACTTAGTACTCATCTGCCTTAGCTTTGTCCTGACTCCCTGTTTCTCTCCCTAGAAGAGGCAGAGGATGTGAGTGAGGAAGCGCCTTTGAGGGACCGCTCCCACATCGAGAAAACCCTGATGCTGAATGAAGACAAGCCAGCCGATGATTACTCAGGTAAAGAGAGGAGGGAGACAGGCTGGGACAGCCCAGGGCTGTCCTTGGGCAGAGCCTTGGAGGTGACGGGGGGGGGGGGGGGGGGGGAGGGCGCAGGCGGCCGTAACTCCACAGCCAGAGGAAGTGGAGAGCCCCAGAGGTGTGGGCTCTGTGAAAGGGGCCAAAGCAGGGCCGGGAGGCCATCCAAGCAAAAGGCTCAATGTAAGTGTGAAGGGCAGATTCCGGGGCAGCCACCTGTAGGACGTGCCAGCCTCTGTACCCTGAGGGAGGATGGTTCATAAGGATTTATCCCATGTGCTTTTTTTTTTTTTTTTAAGCTTACAAAGCTCTTTCGTGTCAGTCATTTCATTTCCATCCTCATAATAACCCAAGGATTTTAGTGGGCTGTCTCCTGTGACGAGCTAGCCAAGCTCAGAGCTAGGCGATGATTTGCTCTTGGCACCCAGCCCAGAGAGCGGCAGAACAGGGCTGGACCTTTGCTAGCCTGACCCTCAGTCTGTCCATCGCTCTGGGCAGGAGCCACACGGTCCTCCCGTGTTGCACATCTGGCATCTACCAGCTGCTGCCCCAGGAGGACGGTGCGGCCCCTCTTAGGGGCAGTGGGGATTGCGGTGATGGGCACAGGCCAGGGTGGCCGTGCTGTAGGCCTGCCGGGCATCTAGCTTCTTATGCTCATGGCCTAGGGCTGCCCAAGCAGGGTGGATGGTGGAGAGAAAGAGATGGGGTTCTGTCTCCAAGGAAAGGACTTTCCCATGGGTCAGTGTTTCTGGGATAAGGAGGAGAGAGGGGTTTTGTTGTTGTTTTGTTTTGTTTTCCTAGAAAAATAGCTCAAGAGGCTTTGCGGGTAGGTAGGAGAGTGCTCTTGAGGATCTCTAATGGTTGGAATGTGGACCAACTCTGGTCACCATGAGTGTGAGCACATCACACCATTTCTGGGCTGCAGACAGCCCTTGTTCCCCACTTGCCTGGGGTGTGAGATTGTTCTACAGTGAGAGCACCTGGAGTCCACCTTGCCTGATGCTCTCCCCTCGTTCTTCTCTGCCCCCCCCCCCCCCACAGCGGTGCTACAGCGGCTTCGAAAGATCTACCATACATCCATCAAGCCTCTGGAGCAATCGTACAAATACAACGAGCTTCGGCAACATGAGATTACAGGTACAGCAGTGGGCCAGTGTCAGGGCAACCTCTGAGCCACCCAGACTCCCCTAGTGACCGCGTGGCTCAGTGCAGCTCATAAGCTCCAGGAGCAAGGTGTGTTATAGTGCCAGAGCCCAGCTGTCCTGAGGAGTGCGCAGGCCCGGGACTTCAGTCCTGTGCAGAGCTCTGTCAGGGTTTGGCAGGCAGCATTTCATTGTTTAGTGTGCATGTCTCAGAAGTACAGACTTAGCCAGACACTGGTGGCTCTTGCCTGTAATCCTAGCTACTCAGGAGGCTGAGATCTGAGGATCACGGTTCAAAGCCAGCACAGGCAGGAAAAGTCTGTGAGACTCTTATCTTCAGAAAACTGGAAGTGGTGCTGTGGCTCAAATGGTAGAGCACTAGCCTTGAGCTGAAGAGCCTAGGGACAGAGTTCAAGCCCCACAGCTGACAGAGAAGTGTAGACTTGATGTCCTGGGCGGTGATGCCAGCTTAGACCCCTCTTATGCTCAAGAGCCGTTCAAGGCTCCCTGTTCACACAAGAATGGCGGTTTCTGAGCCTCTAATCAGCTGGGATTTCTTTTCCCCTCTCTATTTCTCTTCTCAGATGGCTTTCCTTGGGTCTAGACCCTTTTTGTTATGTTTTGAAACAGAATCTGGTTAGGTAGTCAGGCAGGCCTGTGACTGTTTCTTCTCTAAGGCAACATTCCCTGTTCCACAACTTCCTGTACTGTTTCTCGCATGCCTACGAGCCAATTCTCCTCTCTGCCTCCAGGACCCTGTTGTGAGGTCACAAGGTCTCCCAGGGGCTTCCCCTTGTCCTCCGCACTGGCCTTCTAGCCCTGACACCAAGCATGGCATGGCCCTCCCAGGAAACTCTGGCCTTAAAGCAGCGGAGGCCAGGAGGCTGCCGTCTGCCCCAGGAGTGGCGCTCCGCAAGAAGGGCCCGTGTTCCTGGCTTCTGCCCTCACTTTCTGGACTTGGCTCTTTTTCCTTAGTCTCTTGCCAGCTTTCTGCATGACCTCCTATCCCTGGGGCTCATGGCTGGCCCCATCGCTGGCCTCCCACACATGCCTGCAATGCCCCCTGCCGTGGATAGCCGGAACAGCAGCACTGGGAAGCCCTAGCCGTGATCAGTCTGAGTTCTCAGGTTTAGAGTTGGCCTTGGTGTCACTTGGGCCTGTAACATGGCTTTTGGTGAAATCTCTGTAGCCGTACATCTGCCACTCTCTCAGCCTGCCAATCCTCCTGCCCTCAGCCATATGGGGTTCATGTGTGGTATTTACAGGCAAGGAAGGAAGGAGCAGGAACACAGTATTACTTCCAGGCTGGCCACTTATAAGACATCATATTCAACTGGGTAAGGTGGCTCATACCTGTATAATCCAAGCTACTCAGGAGGCTTAGACCTGGAGGATTACAGTTCAAAGCTAGCTTGGGCAGAAAAGTTGACGAGATTCCATCTCCAATTAACTAGCAAAATGCTGAATTAGAGGCATGGTTTATGGCATGAATACATCATCAGCAATCAAAACTAGCAAGAAAGAGCATGAGTTCATGCACCAGCACCAGCACACAAAAATGTGATGATAGGGTATCTACAGTCCTGCATATGCATGCAGTAAGATATCTGAAAGCAATATGCTATACATGAACCCTTGTACTGGGCACAAGGTTAGGGTACAGAAGCCTGTAATCCCAGTCCTCAGAAGGCTGAGGAAGGAAAATCTCATGTTTGAGGCAGCCTGGGTTGCATTGTGACACACTGTCTCAAAAAATTGAGAAGAAAGCTGGGCACCAGAGGTGCATGCCTGGAATCCTACCACCAGTACCTGGCTCTGTCTTCCTCTTTTTTTTTTTTTTTTTTGTGGCCAGTCCTGGGGCTTGAACTCAGGGCCTGGGCACTGTCCTTGAGCTTCTTTTTGCTCAAGGCTAGCGCTCTACCACTTGAACCACAGCACCACTTCCGGCCTTTTCTGTGTATGCGGTACTGAGGAATGGGACCCAGGGCTTCATGTTTGCTAGGCAGCACTGTACCACTAAGCAACACTCCCAGCCCTGACTTCCCTTTTCTATGAACCATTATCCTCCAAGTTTAGCCAGGAGATCTCACCCAGGGTAGTGTTGAGCCAGTGCATTAATTCACTTAGATTTTCCTGCTGGTACAGGAAGATGTGCCAAGGATATCTAGGTAAGGTCAAAACCATGATTTCTGGGGTGTTTTAACTAAGTAATTGTACTTACTTAGAGAGCAAGAAAGGTGAGACTGACTGCTGTACACGGATCCCCTCCCTCCCCCCACAGACTCCAACAACCCAAGTGGACAACAGCTGGGGAGGCAGAGTTCTCTGGACATAGTGCTCCTACAATGAGATCTACCATTTTTCTTTTCTTTTTTTGTGAACATACTGTACAGAGGGTTTACAATTACATGGGCAGGATAATGTGTACATTTCTTATCAAGCATTGCAGCCTCCTCCTTTGTTTACCCTTCCCATCCCTTCCCAGCCTCTCCCCCCCAATCTTCCCCCCCCCCACCAACATTGTAAAGCTCGTTTTCGACATGACAACTTGTACTTCTCATTGTTGCAACAGGTCCACCTGTATCCTTAAATGACTTGTTTTTCCCCATCTCCTCCACAAGTTATACTGACATCAAATATAGTGAAAGAAGGGGTTATACTGTGGGGGAGGGACATACAAAGCAACAAAGAAATAATCTTATAAATGAGTTAGAAACAAATGCATGAAAGAAAAAAACATTAAAATACATATCTAAGGGTTCATTTTCCTAACATCACATTATCTGACCTTTTCTGCTTGACTCATACATATACTAGATATTGCAAATAAGGGAAACCATGGGACCTATGTTTCTTTGGGCCTGGCTTACTTTACTTAATATGATTTTTTCCAAGTTTTTCCATTTCCTAACAAGTGGGGCAATGTCATTCTTTCTGATGGAGGCATTGAATTCCATTGTAGATCTACCATTTTTCACTCCTGTTCCTAATTCCTACTTCCCACAGATGGGGAGATTACTTCCAAGCCAATGGTGTTGTTCCTGGGGCCGTGGAGTGTTGGTAAATCCACCATGATAAACTACCTCCTAGGGTTGGAAGATACTCGGTACCAGCTCTATACAGGTGAGCAATGTCTGAGTGACTGTTGGTAGTTGAATGGCGTATGTGAAAGTATTAGGAAAAAAATGACAATATTTATGTAGATCTCCAATATGATTGTGGGAGCCACATACAAGAGACTGGCAGCCACACCATGCCCACATGATTCAGCAGGAGCCCAGAGTTGAAACAACTCAAATGTCTATGGGTGGATGAATGGATAACCAAAATGTGGTCTGTTCGTACAGTGGAATGTTAGCATTAGAAAGGAATGATGCATATTGTCAGGATGCATCAGACATATCTGACACCTTATCTGTGACATAACACCAGGCACAAAGAACACAAACTGTATGATTCCACTCATATGAGGAGTCACACCTACCTACGGTAGGAAAATTCATAGGGACAGGTAGAGTAGAGGTTGCTGGGAGTGGGAAAGTTGTAAGAGTTAGTGTTTAATGGGTACCAAGCTGTAGCTTGAGAAGACAAACAGGTTCTGGAGATGGATAGTGGTGATTGTTTTGCAATAGTGCAAATGTACTTATTGCCACTGAACTGTATGTTTAAAGACGGTTGAGATGGTATATGCTATGTTCTGTGTCTTTTACCACAAGTAAATTGAAAAAAGGAACCACTAGCATAGCACATATATCCTGTGCTGTGGCCAACTCCTTCTGAGGCTCCTTGCCTCCCACGTCTTTTGCAGTGGTGTCCTCATGATCACTGTCTGCACACATCTCACCCACCCATGCAGGTGCTGAGCCCACCACCTCCGAGTTCACAGTCCTCATGCATGGGCCCAAGCTCAAAACCATCGAGGGCATTGTCATGGCTGCTGACAGTGCCAGGTCCTTCTCACCCCTGGAGAAGTTCGGCCAGAATTTCCTGGAGAAGCTGATTGGTATCGAAGTTCCCCACAAACTTCTAGAGCGGGTCACTTTTGTGGACACACCAGGCATCATTGAGAACCGCAAGCAGCAAGAGAGAGGTAATTTAGCACCCATTTCTAAACAGCAGGATCTCTGTCTTAGAAACCAACCATCTAGCCAGATGCCAGTGGCTCATGCCTGTAATCCTAGATGCTCAGGAGACCGAGATCTGAGGATTGTGGTTCGAAGCTAGCCTGGGCAGAAAGTCCCTGTGAGGACTCTTATCTCCAATTAACCACTCAGAAACCAGTATGGAGCTGTGGCTAAAAGTGGTAGAGTTTTTTTGTTTTTTTTTTGGGTCCGGTCGTGGGGCCTGAACTCTGGGCCTGGGCGCTGTCCCTCAGCTCTTCAGCTCAAGGCTAGCGCTCTACCACTTGAGCTACAGTGCCACTTTCGGCTTTTTGCTTATGTGGTGCTAAGGAATCGAACCCAGGGCCTCATGCATGCAAGACAAGCGCTCTACCACTGAGCCACCTTCCCAGCCCAGGAGGTTCTTATTTCCTCCTTTAGTGAACAAGAAAGTTGAAGAAAGAAGGAAAAGGCACTAAAATATCATGGGCACCGCTTTAATTAGGTGCATTAACTAGGTGCTTTTCTCCTTTATAACAGCACAGTCCTCTTTTCTTACTGCTCTTCTTCTCATACTCTCTTCCTGGCCAGTGGCAAAGCCAAATTCCTGTACAGGTCTTGATAGTATATCTGTGTTTCTTCTAAACCCTGCATCCTCTCTCATTCTTCTGCTTCCATGACTTTTTTTTTTTCCCAACATCTTTGCCATTGCCCTAGATCTTTTAAGACATTTGGAAAATCTCTACTTGGAGCAAGTATTTCGCTTCCCTGGAGACTTGGATCCCATTGTAGATTAAAGCAGAGTTCAGGCTGTTCTTGGTTGAAGGCTGACAAAAGGCAGGAGATACACAATTTATTTCTCAATAGTTCTTTAGAAACCCAGAAAATTCCCAATGCTATGACTTCTTTCCACACATGAATAGAATTGTTCTGGAGGGAGAGGCAAAGGGCGTTGTGTGAGCCGCCGTCAGCCTGACTTCTCATTCCTGTCTCCCCAAGGTTATCCCTTCAACGACGTGTGCCAGTGGTTCATTGACAGAGCTGACCTCATCTTTGTCGTTTTCGACCCTACCAAGCTGGATGTAGGTCTGGAGCTGGAGACGCTCTTCCGCCAGCTGAAGGGACGTGAGTCCCAGATAAGGATCATCCTGAACAAGGCAGACAATCTGGCAACACAGATGCTCATGCGTGTGTACGGGGCCCTCTTCTGGAGCTTGGCACCTCTCATCAACGTCACAGAGCCCCCTCGGGTTTATGTCAGCTCCTTCTGGCCACAAGACTATAAGCCTGACACCCACCGGGAACTGTTCCTCAAAGAAGAGATCTCCCTCCTGGAAGATCTGAACCAAGTGATTGAGAACAGGTTGGAGAATAAGATCGCCTTCATCCGCCAGCATGCCATCCGGGTCCGTATTCATGCCCTTTTGGTTGACCGCTATCTTCAGACTTACAGGGACAAAATGACCTTCTTCAGTGATGGAGAACTGGTCTTTAAGGACATTGTGGAGGATCCTGATAAATTCTACATCTTCAAGACCATCCTGGCAAAGACCAATGTCAGCAAGTTTGACCTTCCCAACCGTGAGGCCTACAAGGACTTCTTTGGCATCAACCCCATTTCCAATTTCAAACTCCTCTCTCAACAGTGCTCTTACATGGGAGGTTGTTTTCTGGAGAAGATCGAGCGGGCCATAACCCAGGAGCTCCCCGGCCTCCTGGGAAGCCTTGGGCTTGGGAAGAATCCAGGTGTTCCCAACTGTGACAAAACAGGGTGTGGCGAGACCCCAAAGAATCGCTACAAGAAGCACTAGGGTTGTGTGTAGCTGTTCTCGGGTCCCTGTTGGAGAATGAGCTTGCATCCTAAATGTCTGAGAAGTCCTGGTTTATTAACCCTTTGAGTCACACTGGCGAGAATCCGTACACAGTGGAGATTTGGGAGTTGGGGTGAGGCTGATGGTGGGGGCAGGTGTGTGGATCTAGTGGGGGTAGAAAGTGGAAACTGTGAACTATAGTGTGCTTGTCTTGTTTCAGTGAGGAAGCCTGGCTGAGGAAGAGCCAGCAGCAACCCTTGCGTTTCCTGGGTCCTGTCTGGGAGGGACAGAGAACAGCTAAGTTCTAGTGCCTGCTAATTCAATGAGGGTCAAATAAGCTATATGCAGTTGGAATTCCTTGCCCCTGTAAGCTGGGCAGATAGTGAAGCCTGAATGATGCCGAGTTGTCAGGTCTGTGTCAACTCCCTCCACACACAGTCAGTCTTTTGTTTGTTCCCCATCCATCCTCAGTTCCCTCTCAAGCTTGAGTTGACTTTCAGCAGTGGACAATCTCTGGAGTCTGAATCTACCTGGGTTTTGAGCCTGTCCCAGGAACCTCTTCCCTGTTTCCCCAAGGAGGATGCCAGTGCCAGCGAACAAGAGTTCCCAGGTCAGGGTGAAGGCTAGTCTCCCTATGTGTGGCATTTCTTTGATATTTCAGCTGGGGAGCTCAGGCACTCCATTGGCCATGAGAGGAGGGTGAGTGGGTGGTGTCTTCAGGCCATTCCCCTCTTGGAAATGACTGAAATGAAGGTACTAGAAGGGCTCAGGGGGTTAATTGGTTTGCAGTGTGTCTTTGTCTATTGCATGTCTTGGAAAACTCAGATCCTAAAGGCACTGGGTTTCAGAGAGGACAGTGGAGGCCTTGCTCCTTGGTCTTGGGGACTTCTCTGGGCAGCCACCCTCTCCCAAGTTTAGGGGGAGGCCGTTTCTACAGCTTCTCTGTGGAAACACATGGCAGAGGCGTTGCTGCTTCCGGATCCCATTACCATGGCTTTTCCTTTCTTCTCCATTTCCTCATGCATCAACACTTAAAACTCAGAATTTTCCTAGGATCAGATCCAGCACCAGCCATTCGGCACCTACCCCTATGGCAACCAAGGCCTAAGGTTCAATTTCTACTTGCGTGTGAGGCAGGTGAATGTACCACAGGTCAGCCAAACACCAGTGAGTGTAAATTTGTGTGTCCATCATCAAAGAGAGAGATTGAGGAAATGATATACCCAAGGGGACAGAAAAAGAACTCCTTGTGAGAGTCCCATGAGGCCCACACATAGTACCACCTTGGAGGGGAAGGCCTGGGGCCTGGGCAGCCTTTTGATGGAGCATGCCCAGTGAACTCATGAGTGCGCAGGGGTGACCCAGAGTTATCTCGAGCAGACTTTCAAGCAATGCCAACAGCTCTTCTTGGGAGCAAACTGCCACGGATGCCTTGACCACAAGACGTGAGTATCTACCAGCACCAGAAGCTCATCTGGACCAGAGGAAGGCTGAGCCAGAGTTCCTTCCTCTGAGGGCCCAGGCTCATAAGCAGATCCCCATGTCCCACGGGGTCCACATGGAGAACTGCAATGCAGGAACTTGTGTTCTTCTGAATTCTTAGCAGCTGGCACCTTCTACCAGGGAGGCTGCTGCTTTGGACTTCTTTGTGGAGAACCTCCACACAAGAGAGCCAGAGCCCCCAGAGCTGCTTGGACACACAACACTGTCTCCAAGAAGTAAGTTAGTGGGAGAAGAGCCACCGTTTCTGCATGGGGGCATCCACGGAGCCTGGTGGCCGGGACTGATGCACCTCAATGTGTCCTGGACTTTTCTTCCTTTAAAACACAGAGTCCCCTTATCTCTCCTCTCTATAACTTGCCCTTTTGGGAGACTGTTCCTCGTGCCTTTCTCTTTCATGGTCCTCATGCTTGTGGCTAGCTTTGGGCACATCTGTTTTTGTTTTTTGTTTTTTTTTTTCTTTCTTTTTATTCAATGCAGTCAGGGGAATTAAAAAAAAAAGTAGAATTGTATGGACCTCATCATAGCTGTCAGTGTCACCATTGCTTTGGGAGAAGCAGGTGCAATGGGGCTAACTCACACAATATTTGTATTTTTGAGGGGCTGCCTTCTCAGTGTGCTCTCTTGTGAATTTTTTTTCTTTCTTCCATCTCTTTCCTTTTCTGTCTCTCCATTCTATTCCTCTTCTTATGCACTGACCTACCTTTTCTCTGTTGACCAGTACAGGTTAGAACCTGTACTATCTTTTGTCCAGCTCTATGGAGATAGATTTCAACCAGGATTCTCTTTTATTTTTATTTTTTGGATGGGGAGGCAGAGCTGGAAGTAGAGGAAATGTAGCATCTAGAGATTCCCCAGAAGGAGTAGTATCTGAATGGCTGTGCGGGAATGTGGCCAACCCTTTCCAGCGTTCTTTTCTATTCAAATTTCAGCAGGGAAAAAAAGTCTCAATAAAGTTCCAATCTCTCTTTAACACCTTGTCGTTCCTTTAACACAGTGCATGGCATATAGGAGCCCTTCACTCATGTGTTGCTGTATCTACTGGAGCAGTAAAGAAGGTGACTGGGTTTTTTACTTGCTTGTTTTGTTTCTTTGAGACAAGATCTTGCTATGTAGTTCAGGCTTGCCTCAAACTTGTGATCCTTCTGTCTCAGTCCCCAACGTGTTGGGAATTATAGGTGTGTGCCACATACCTGGTTTGACTGTATCTCTGTGCTGTATGTGGATGGTCTCCAGTTGAGGGGTGGGGAGAGTCTGGGGTGGGAGAGTGGCTGGAGTAATTGTGTGAATATATGAGTGGATTACAGATTATGGAAGAGTGTGTGCAGGCAGAAGTGTGGGTGAGGAATGCTGGGAGAGTAGGGCAGAGGTAGTCACAGAAAGCCAAAGTGTCAGTTCCTGGTGTTGCAGGTGAAAAGGCCTTAGAAAACTCATGAGTAGCCAGGCATCGGCAGCCCACACCTGTCATCCTAGCTACTCAGGAGGCTGAAAGCTGAGGATGGCTGTTCAAAGCCAGCCTGGGCAGGAAACTCCGTGAGACTCTTATCTCCAATCAACTACTAGAAAACCGGAAGTGGTGCTGTGGTAGAGACCACTTGAGCGCTAACCTTTAGCTGAAGAGCTCAGGGACAGCACCCAAGCCCAGAGTTCAAGCCCCAAGAGCAGTGACATAAAGCTGTCTGTAGGAAATAGTCCATAGGTTGTGCCCTCCTCTTAACCTAAGGAGAAACTATAAAGAAACTACAAAGAAACATTTTTCTATAACTGTGTTTCCCACACTGTCTCTGGGGAAGGGAACCGGTTTCCAGATACCAAAAGTACCTGAGCTTCAGGCCTGGAAGCATGAGCATACTCACACTTACAGTCATAACAACTAGAGCTTTATGTGCATTATTGCATGTAAGCCTCACAGCAGCCCCGCAGGGAGGTGGCTGGACAGCACAGTTCAGCACACAGACTGGAATCTGATTAATCAGGATTGATCCTGGGTTTCCCCACATACGTAGCCTGAGGCAAATGACTGAACTCTCCTTTCACTTTCAGAATAGAGATAATGATCGTCTCTCCGTGGTGGGGGGAGGGGGGGGAGAAGAAGGGAAGAGTTAATAGTGGGGATTAAATGATCTGGTACGGGGCTGGGAATGTGGCTTAGTGGTAGAGTGCCTAGCATGCATGAAGCCCTGAGGTTCAATTCCTCAGTACTACATGAACAGAAAAAGCCCGAAGTGGTGCTGTGGCTCAAGTGGTAGAGTGCTAGCCTTGAGCTAAAAGAAGCTCAGGACTATGCCCAGGCCCTGAGTTCAAGCCCCAGGACTGGTGGAAAAAAATGATACATGCAACATGCTTATTCATTATTCATGCTTTACGGATGAGACCAATGGTCAGAGTGATTAGGATGATGGCATGTGTGAGTGAGAGGGCCAGAGCTCTGCCCAACCCCTGGCTCTCCCTGGGGGTCATGCTAGGTTACCTGCTTTGCGTTACGTTAAGTGACATTGTACCTTTCTGATCCCAAGTCTTTTTCTCTTTTTCACAAACTGGCAAAGTTCAGAATTGCTTCATTTTTTTTTTTTTAATGGTTAGCCAGAACTTTGACTCTTGCTATATAACACAATTCAAAGTATTGAAAAGTAATTTTTATCAGAAAATGTATTGAGGTATTTTCTTTTTTTTTTTTTGGGTCCGGTCGTGGGGCCTGAACTCTGGGCCTGGGCGCTGTCCCTCAGCTCTTCAGCTCAAGGGTAGCACTCTACCACTTGAGCCACAGCGCCACTTCCGGATTTTTTCTTTTTGCTTATGTGGTGTTGAATAATTGAACCGAGGGCCTCATGCATGCAGGGCAAGCATTCTACCACTGAGCCACCTTCCCAGCCCTATTGAGGTATTTTCTAAACAAGAGAAATCTTAAGTCCATTTCACTTTTGATCTTCTCCATGATCTTATAAAATAGGTGGGGAAAGATAGATATATTACCTCTAAATCCAAATCCAACGCAAAACTCAGTACACGCCAGGTACCAGTGGTTCACACCTATAATCCTAGCTACTCAGGAGGCTGAGATCTGAGGATCACGGTTCAAAGCTGGCCCAGTCAGGAAAGTCCCTGTGAGATTCTTATCTCCAGTTTACCACTCAAAAACTGGAAGTGGTGTTGTGGCTCAAATGGTAGAGTGCTAGCCTTGAGCTGAAGAGCTGAAGGACAGTACCCAAGACCAGAATTCAAGCTCCACAGCTGACAAACAAAACAAGACACCAGCACATCCAGAGAGGTCTAGAGAGTTTTGAATTCACTCAACTAATACATGACAATACATGACCAAAATTGCTAAATCTCTATCCATCCAAATATTCTTCTACTGTTTTGTTTTGGAGACATGGTCTATGTAGCCCAGGCTGTCCTTGAATTTGGTCCCTCAGCATCAGCCTCCCAAGTGCTAGCATTAGGACAGTGTGCCACCCACCAAATTCTACCACACAGATTTGTGATAATCTGTAATGCACAGTATATTTATCTCACACACTAAAAAAAATTGTATTTATGAGGGGTGCAAAATTATGTTCCATTCTCAGCAAGTTTCTGGATTTTTTTTTCCAACCTAATTTAAAAAGATTTGGAAGTTTTCCATAGTTTCTGTCTTGGGATAAACAGCCATCTAGTAAGAGCAACAAGGCACAGGATGGAGACTGATAACGGTAGTCCACAGGGATAAAGTGCCCTTTGGCCAAACCGAACATTGGAGAAAGATTTTCTTTTCTCTCGTTTTATTTGCTAGTCGTGGGGCTTGAATTCTGGGCCTGAGCACTGTGCCTTTTTGCTCACTCTACTACTTGAGCCGTAGGGCCACTTCCGGCTTTTTCTGGTGGTTCATTGGAGATCAAGTCTCATGGCCTTTCCTTCCCGAGCTGACTGAGATCCTTAGATCTCAGCCTCCTAAGCAGCTAGGATGACAGGCGGGAGCCACAGGTGCCCGGCGAGGTGGTGGTTGTCTAGGCTAGTAGAGAAGGATAGAAGACGCAGCTGGCACTGGGGTTGAGGAGCTGCTGTCTGCCCAGGGTCTGGATGGGAGGCCCTGGATTTCTGTCTCCCCCGACTCGGCCTCTCTCCTAAGAACCGGGAATCAGATGACCTAGCCCCATTAAGCAGGCGGAAGAAGCTCACGCCGGTATATCCGCCCCGGCTGAGGACGTCCGAAGTTCTCTCCCCGCGTTGGAAGCCGTCCACACTTGGGTGCAGTGGGTCCCGGTGGAGTCGGTGAAGGTCGGGTGACAGGGCCCCACGAGGCCCTCCATCCTCTGGCCGGTGCTGGCGAGGCCACCGGCCGGAGCAACAACCGCATTCCGTGCCTTCGCGGGGATCCTCTACCTGGGCCCTGTGTTTCCTTCTTCTTTTAACCTTTAAGTAGTTGCGCAAGGGGCTTCAACAGGGCAGTTTTCCAGCGGAGCGAATCTTGATCCATGATCCTGTGCTCACGGTGCCCTCGGCCCGGTCCTCACCTCGGCCAGATCGGGCCTGCCCCGGGGCGCTAGGTTTTCCTGACAGGGGACACGGAGGCCTCAGGAGGGCAGTGGGAGACAAGTGTCCGGGGAGGGAGAACCAGGTGCTGGGCTGAATGTGGTTTCCCTCTGCCAGCCCAGCTCCTCTCGTGAGATCAGCTCTCCCCGGAGAAGCCACGCCTGACCCGGCAGGCGCAGGACGGACCTTGCGACCACCCGGGTCCTAAGTTCTAGGGCGGCAGAACCGGGTGTGAAAACAAAACCCTGGGAACCGCGGGCGGGGAGGAGACGACGGGCACTCGGCGCAGGCGCACTGCGGCCCGGCGTGGTCCCGCTCCGGGCAGCCCCGCCCCCGGGGGCGGCGCGCTTTGGGGTGCGTCACGCGCCGGCGCAGGCGCAGACGCCGGGGCGCGCGCGCCGCTTTCCAGTCAGGGGGAAGCTTCCTGAGTCGCGGAGTCGGGCGCAGCCCGCGGCGGGCGACGCTGGGTGCGGAGCGGGGCTGGTACACGCAGCTTGAGCTCTTGTGACCGGGCCGAGTTTGAGTGGAGCGCCTTGTGCGCCCGCTGCCGTCGGAGCTCACGAGCCGCGGCCCCTCTCAGCCCGTCGCTGACGCGCCCGAGGCCGCCCCGACGGGCACCCCGGGCCTGGGCTGTGCCCGGCTTGGCGGGAGGCTGGGGGGCGGGGGGGAGGCTCACGACCTGGAAACCCCGGGAGAAATCCCGAAAGCTTCGCTGCGGGACCCGCGGAGAAGTCCAATGTGCGGAAAGTGCCATGCTGTGGAAACAACCTCAGAGAGTGCCGTGTGCAGGTATTAGAGTGACATTTTGACCCGAGGCCAGCCCCAGGTAAAACACGAGGATCCGGAGAGCCCACCTGACGAGACCGAATTCCCCGCGGCCCTCCGCTCCTGCCCGGCCCTCGCCCCCACTGCGGGGGGCGGCCGGGGAGAGCTTCTGCAGAGGGGCGATTCTCTGATTGGGGTGGCTCCCTGCGACCACTGGGGCCCCCCAGACCACTGATTTCATCAGCTGGAAAGGACTTTAGAGATTCAGTAGTATTCTCATCAAGAAGTCATCAGCCTCGGGCTGGGGATGGATGTACCGCAGTGGTAAGGGCGCTTGCTTAGCAGATGTGGCCCTGAGTTCTATTCCCAGGGCCCCTCTCAAAAAGACAAAAACACAAAAAACAAAACCAAAGCAAAGCAACACAACCCTCCTCCCCCAGCCAAACCCCAAAGTCTCAAAAGCCGAAACATGAAAATGTTGTTAGCAACTATTTAAAACATGTCCAGTGAAGAGGAGCACTTCATCTCTTCAGGCAGGTTGCAGGACACTCTGTCTGGCCTCCAAGACAGGGGCCTCCCCAGCATTTCCCAGTGCAGAGGGGAGCATTTTCCTTTGGATAGTCTGTGAAGAGACTGTACAGTTAGTTGCTTCCTTGCTCGAATCCTTGAGTATGTTAGAACTTAGGAAATGGCCTCTGTGGAGTTGATCAGTTGGTTACTGAAAGGAAACCAGAATTTGCTTCTGATTTCCTGGGCTTTTGACTGTTGCTTTGAAGTGGGGGTCATCTAGGCATCTGTTACCCTGACAGCCTGAGAAGAAAAGGAAAGTCCTCAGAAGGAGGTGGGTAAGAATGAACTGATTTGGGGTGGAGTTGGGAATTGCTGTTCAACTGACTTAACTGTCCTGTCCTTGCCCTGTCTTAGGGAGCTCTATTCACAGAACACTCAGTAGGGCAGGGAGTTAGTTGTAGGATCAAAGATCCATGTTATCCAACTCACTTTATAGGCTGAGAAGCTGAGGCCTAAAATAGGAAACTGGCTCAGAGTCAGAGTTGACCTAGGGGCAGACTTGGAACTAAAATTCATTCCCGGACCTGTTCTCCCTCTATACCTCTATTCTAGAGTGCAGTGGAAAACAGATGACACATTTAAACTGGTTAATTTAGAGTATAGGGGACCAACTATGGATAGTAGAATATTCTAGGGCAAGAAACATTGGATCTAGAGGCAGAGAGACTGTGTAGAGGGTAATCCTACTAGAGCTAAGACTGGGTCAAAGGATCAAGAGGGAGTTCTGTCTTTACTTTGTCCCTAACTTCTGGTCTGTAAGGTTTCTCATGGACCAGTTGATCAGAAGAGCCAAAGGAGTCTTGGAGTTCAAACAGCACAGTATTAGGCTGCAGCACAAGGTGGGAAACAATGGAGAATGGACCTGTAGGGATGAATGAAAAGATACCATGCACCATCTTGCTTCTAATATAAAGTTAGCATCTATTTAAACTGTATCTGACACTTCACACACCCATGCCAAGCACATCCATGGTCTCACTGCATCCTCCCATAAACTCATTTTCTCCATTTGACAAAAAACTGACTCGTGAATTAACTTGAGCATGAACAGCTAAGTGGACACCAGTACCTTTGGATGTTTATGAAATGAAAGGGGGAAAAACGAGTGAACAGGTACCAAATGGATAAGGTTAGGTGACGAATGTCACTGAAGAGTCTTCACTCTGCCTGTTCTCCAGGCATCGCCGAGGGTCAGCTCTAGGTCCTGGAGGGTTTCTGCAGTTAGTCCCTGTTGCTTCTTGGTGTCTCTCCCACTGGTTTGCTGTAGGCCATCTGCAGGTTAAAGAGCAGGTATGGAAGTCGGAGGCGGGGAGGGGGAAAATCTTGGATTTCTGCCTGGTTTCATTGTGGAGGAGAGCTTTTGTAATTAAATAAAATTCTGTCTGAAGCCATCTTTACCCACCCCAATTCCTGATACCCCCACAGTCTGGGCAGGGACCCAGAGTGCTGCCTCTCTTCTCAACTCCTACTCACTGATCACAACCCACATGGGCTCATTTCTGCTAATTGCATTGTGAATGCCGCCGTTGGGACATAGCGTGCTTCAGGGTTGAGCCAACAACCAGTTTGGTGGGGAGAGTTTTACCTGTATCCCTGAAATGGTCTTCTGTGGAACAGAAAGCTCAATTTAGAAGCACTTTCCCCGCCCCCCTTTTTCACACCCTATCTCCTCTCTTCAGAATCTTTTTTGGTCGGTCGGTCGTGGGGAAGAACTCTGGGCCTGGGCACTGTCCCTCAGCTCTTCAGCTCAAGGCAAGCATTCTACCGCTTGAGCCACAGTGCCACTTCCAGTTTTCTGGTGGTTTATTAGAGATAAGAGTCTCACAGACTTTCCTGCTCAGGCTGGCTTTGAACCATGATCCTCAGATCTCAGCCTCCTGAGTAGCTAGGATGACAGGCATGAGCCACTGGTGCCCGGCCAGAATCTTTTTTATTTCCTAAATGAAACAGGCTTATTTGTTCCTAATCCCAAAGCCCTCACTGTGGAAAAGGAACGAAATATCTACTGCTTGAGTACTACCTACCTGACACTGCGACAGAGGCTTCATGCCATTTCATCCCATTGCAGAGTGTGAGGCAGAAAGTAGGGACCTTACATGAGAGGACTAAGCTTGGTTGAAGATGACAGATGGTAAGGTTAGCACTAGCATTTGAGCTCTGGCTCTTCTGAACACATTACTCATTCAGAATAAATCCTGCTTTTGCAGTAGTTGGGTTTAATTTGTAATTGTGCTCTTCAGAGCCCTTTCCTTATGTCATTGCCTATCTCCTTGAGGCTCCAGCATGCCAAATATGCTGTTTCCACTCATGTGGTTTACTCTGTGTAACCTCTTATAGTCCTTTGCTGCTGGCTGGTCCATCTAGAGGCTATATTACCTAGCTCTAATGGCAAGATGCCATCCATTCTCCAAAGCTCAGATCAAATGCTACCCCCGCCCCCAAGTCCCTCAGTCTTCCTCAATTCTGTTCCCAGAATCCCCAATTCACTTTTGTAGGACTTCTCTGAAGATTACATTCTTCCTTGTGTCACAGTAATTTGGGCCTAACTTACGTTTGGGTCCGGTCATGGGGCCTGAACTCTGGGCCTGTGCACTATCCCTCAGCTCTTCAGCTCAAGGCTAGCGCTCTACCACCTGAGCCATAGTGCCGTTTCTGGCTTTTTTTTTTCTTTTTGCTTATGTGGTGCTGAGGAATTGAACCCAGGGCCTCAGGCATGCAAGGCAAGCGCTCTACCACTGAGCCACCTTCCCAGCCCCTAACTTACTTTTGTAGTGGTAGTTGGGGGCGGGGGGGGGGGGCGGGGGGGGATCTTCAGTTCCTAACAGAACTTTTTTTTTTTGGTCAGTCATGGGGCTTGAACTCTGGGCCTGGTCCTGGGCTGTCCCTCAGCTCTTCAGGTCAAGGCTAGTGCTCTACCACTTGAGCCACAGCGCCACTTCTGGTTTTCTGGTGGTTCATTGGAGATAAGAGCCTTATGGACTTTACTACCTGGCCTGGCTTTGAACCACGATCCTTAGATCTCAGCCTCCTGAGCAGCTAGGATTATAAGTGTGAGCCACCAGCACCCGGCTGCTTCATCTTTATTTGAGAGCTGGACTGGGCTGGGAGAAGCACAGAAGCACATGAACTGGTGTCTCTGGAACCAGTGGTCACATACCTGCAGTGGGAAATCCTACCATCATTCCATACTCTCTCAATGTCACTCTCCCAATGTCTTCTCTAGAAGCTTCCAAAAGTCCTTCACCCATCCTCACTCTCAACTCATGGTTTACTTACCTACTTTCTTCAGAAAACTGAAACCACCAAACTCCACAGGCTCCCTACCTCACCTCTCCAGAAGAATTCAAGCCTGTGAAGATCCTTATCTAGTTTCCTTCTGGCTTGTGCCACCAAAAAACAACAACAAAAACCCTACCTTATCAGTCTCTTGCTTTCCACTTCATCTTTCCCTTTGGCAAAATAGTATTATCTACTTATCCCATCTGAAGAAAAACAAAGATAAGGGAGAGAAAGAGAGAGAAATCTCTTGATCCCATTTCCCTAGCAAACCGCCCCTCCCCCCCCCCCCTTGTGGGACCTGAACTTTGGGCCTGGGCACTGTCCCTCAGCTCTTCAGCTCAAGGCTAGCGCTCTACCACTTGAATCACAGTGTCACTTCCAGGTTTTTCTGCTTATGTGGTGCTGAGGATCAAACCCAGGGCCTCATGCATGCAAGGCAAGCACTGTACCACTGAGCCACCTTCCCAGCCCCCATTTTATATCACCCTCCCTCCACTTACCACCCTAGTCTCAGCTCTATTTTGCTGAGTTTATAACCATGTCTCTCCTCACATAAAAAAACAAATTCTTTCTTTTTTTTGGTTTATTGGAGATAAGAGTCTCATTTTGGGCTGGGAAGGTGGCTCAGTGGTAGAGTGCTTGCCTTGCATGCATGAGGTCCTGGGTTTGATTCCTCAGCACCACATAAGCAGAAAAACCTGGAGGTGGCACTGTGATTCAAGTGGTAGAGCGCTAGCCTTGAGCTGAAGAGTGGAGGGACAGCGCCCAGTCCCAGAGTTCAAGCCCCATAACTGACAAAAAAAAAAAAAAAGTCTCATTTTCCTTCCCAGGCTGGCTTTGAACCACGATCCTCAGATCTCAGCCTATGATTTCAGGCGTGAGCCACCGGCACCCAGTTCTAACAGAATCTTTTACACCGTAGCCACCAGTGAAGGAATATACCTGGGGTGTTCTTTTGCAAAGTGACAATTTTTTTTTGTCTCTGAACCTGACTTACTTCACTTAACATATATCTTACTAGGTTCATCATTTCCCTGCAAATGACTTATTCTTTCTCATATATGTAATCTCAGATCTTTAAAAAATGAAATGTGTAAATGTTCACATAATACCTTTATAATATCTCTGACTTTTCTCTGCATATATTTATCTAGAGAAGTATAGAGTACCATCTCCTGTATATAATTTTTCCTGACAAAGTAAATTTTAACTTAGATAATTTTTCCTATGTTAACTGCAAAGTGAAAATTCTTCCTCAACATAATGTGCTGGCTTTGTTTAGAACAAGATTCAGCTGTAAGATAAATGTCTTATTTGAGTCTAAAGGGTGATGGATCACCCAGAAGGGAAGAGTTCTTCTTCTTCTTCTTCTTTTTTTTTTTAATTTTCTTGAGATTCAGATTTGGGGACCTCAGGCTCCACATACCTTTGTCTCCAGATGGATTTCAAAAGATGGTGAGCTGACCTTTATCATGCACTGTTACTTTCTGAAGCTATCCCTGTTGTGTTTGTTCTGATAGCAAAGGCTATCATTCCTCTTGCTTTCATCGCCAGTAATGAGAGACACCTTGGCCATGACAGCAGCTCTCTTTCCCTGGGACCTGGGTTGGCTCCGAATACCCATTTCTCATATCACTCAAGACCGACAGATGCTGGGGCCCTTCAGCAGAGAACGGGTGTGGGCTGGAATGACTCACCTGCTCTATTGCCGCCTACAGCTCAGCTCAAAGCCTTTGGGAAGCAAAACAACTTCCCTAGGAGAGGTACAGAAGGCTCTTAGTGATAGCAGCTTGGGTTCCAGCAAGTCTGCAAATGTCAGTCACTCTTCCAATGTTTTAAAATCCAGACCAGTGAAGCCCCATTCACCTGGATGGCCATGTAAAATGGGTAGAAATAGCAACTTTAAAAGTAGAAGCCAGGTGCTGGTGGCTGAGGCCTGTTAATCCTAGCTACTCAGGAAGCTGAGATTTGAGGATTATGGTTAAAAGCCAGCCTAAACAGGAAAGTCTGAGAGACTCTAATCTCTAATAAACTACTCAGAAAAAGCCAAAAGTGGCGCTATGGTTCTGGTGGTTAAGCGCAAGCTTTGAACAGAAGTTTAGGGACTCAGGCACTGAGTTCAAGCCCCAGGACTGGCACAAAAAAAGAAAGGAAAGGAAGAAACAAAGAAAGAAGAAAGCAAGCAAAGTAGAGCCCTGATTTGATCAGTATACTAGACCATCTAGAATTACCGTTTCCAGAAAGGGCATACATGCCTCTTGAAGTAAACGTTTTTGTTTTCTTTTGGTAACCTTTTGTGCTAAGGGCACAGAGGGTTATGTGAAGGCAGAACCTACCCCTACACTTGATAGTCTCCTGGTCTATAAATAAAGGGAAGTCAGGATAGTAAATGCTACACTGAAGTGTTTTTTGGAGCATGGAAAAGAAACTTAACTCCTCTTTCCTAGGGGAAATGAGCAAGTATGGTTAGATTTGACTGAAGAGATGACACTTGAACTAAGACTTTGGAATTGTCCTGGCAGATATAAATCTGTCACATCAGTGGGAAATATCATACAGTATATTATCAGTGGAATGTAGAAGAGGTAAAGGTGAAGACTTGACATACTATTATTGGGTTTAGCAATAAAGGGCCCTTATAGGCCAAGTGAACTTTGGGCCTTATCTTGAGGGCTAGGGAAGACATTGAACTGAACTCTTGCAATTATTTTTCTTGTGTGTGTATGGTACTGGAGTTTGAACCCAGGGCCTTGTGTATGCCAGACAAGCATGCTACCACTGAGCTACATAGTTGACCTCTGCTCCCCCCTTAAAAACATTATTTGGGGGGCTTGGAAGGTGGCTTAGTGGTCGAGTGCTTGCCTCACATGCATGAAGCCCTGGGTTCAATTCCTCAGTACCACATACGCAGAAGAAGGCAGAAGTGGCGCTGTGGCTCAAGTGGTAGAGTGCTAGCCATGAGCAAAAGAAGCTCAGGGACAGTGCCCAGGCCCTGAGTTCAAGCCCCAGGAAAAAAAAAAACTGGGGAGTACAATGGAAGGGGTGACCTCAATCAAGATACATTGTACTTACTACCTGGCTTATGGAATTGAAACCTCTTTGCAAACCACTTAATAATTTAAAAAACAAAATAAACACAGAGACACCAAAAAAATTGTATTTGAGGGGTCTTGCTGAGTTTCCCAGACTGGCCTGAAATTGTGATCCTCCTGTTCCCAGAGCAGTGTGAGCCTTTTTACCTGGTTTGTTCAGTGTTTAAGAGCAAGACATGCCAGGCGCTGGTGCCTCATACCTGTATAATCCTAGCTACTCAGGAGGCTGAGATCTGAGGATCACAGTTCAAAGCCAGCCAAGGGAGGAAAGTCCGTGAGACTCTTGCTCCAATAAACCACCAGAAAACCAGAAATGGCGCTGTGGCTCAAGCGGTAGAGCGCTCACCTTGAGCTGAAGAGCTGAGGGGCAGTGCCCAAGCCCAGAGTTCAAGCCCCATGACTGACCAAAAAAAAAAGAAAAAGCAAGACATAACTGGGTGCTAGTGGCTCACGCCTGTAATCCTAGCTACCCAGGAGGCTGAGATCTGAAGATCATGGTTTGAAGCCAGCCTGGGCATGGAAGGCCAAGAGACTCATCTCCAATAAACTACTTGGAAAAAGCCAAAAGTGGTACTGTGCCTCAAAGTGTTAAGAGTGCTAGCCTTGAGCAAAAGAAACTCAGGGACAGTGCCCCAGCCTGAGTTCAAGCCCTGGGACTGGCAAAAAAATAAAGAATAAGACATAATCAGATCTGCATGGTAGAAAGATCACTCTAGCAGGACCAAGAGTAATGGGAGCACACCGATAATCCCAGCTACTGGGAAAACATATTGGGAGAATCATGGTTTGAGTCCAGTGTTGGCAAAAAGTTAGACTCCGTTTCAGCCAGTAGGTTGGGCATAGTGGTACGTGTCTGTAGTCTCAGCTACACAGAAGCCATAGGTAGGAGATCCAAGGTCCAAAGCTGGCTTTGGGGGAAGAAAAAAGTGAGACCCTACCAGAAAAATAAAGCAAAAAAAAAAAAAAAGTGGGGAGGAAAGGATGGCTCCAGTAGCAGAACGTCTGCTTCCAAGTTCTGAGCCCTTAGTTCAAACCTCAATACTGCAAAGAAAGAAATGAAAGATAAGAAAGGAAGAAGAGGGCTGGGATGTAGCTCAGTGGCAAAGCGCTTGCCTAGCAAGTGCAACGTCCTGGGTTCGGTCCCCAGTACCAAAAAAGAAAAGACAAAAAAAAAAAGAGTATCAAGAAACGAAGAAGAATTGGGAATGTCAAAAGAGAGAGAGAGAGACAGACAGACAGACAAACACTGACTAGAGAGAGGTAAAATAACACAGGAAAGAGAATATCAGGGCCTCAACTAGAAGATTAGAGAAGAGGAATAGATTAGATAGCATTGTCCAAAGCCAAAGTTCTGGGTCCCGGGATCCACTCATACTTTGTACCCGTCCCTTCCCTGCCCCACTCCTTTATGATGACCTTGACTGCTTTGTCATGGTCTGTCCCACGGGGACTGTGACTGAGTTTTGACCCAGTTCAGTTTCCTTGTTTGTGAGACTCGGCTCCTTGGAGACCGAGCGGTAGGAAGACCTTGTGTGCCAGACTGCTTCTTGCTCCTGTCTGCAGCTCTGACTGCTCACAGCCATTGCACCTGAGCTCTCCAGATTGGCAGTGGCATCTATGCTGGCCTTCCTGTTACTTTTTCCAGGAGGAAGGATGAGACACTGTGTCCTTTGTGGCTCATTGTAAGATGTTGACAAGCAGGAACTAGAAAAATGAATTAATGACCACGTTTTGGAGGTCTAAAAGAGGGCAGAAGGCAAAATATAGGGCTGTCCTATATGGTGGCCAGGCAAGTGTGATTACCTTGATTTAAATTTAGATCAGCTCTGTCAGATGTAATCTGAAAGGCAAAAATGTGTGCCTTCTGATGCTGTCATTGTTCCCATCCCAGGCTAGGGTTATATCTGCTGCCCTTACTTGCTCTACTTGTAAAGTGTCATGATTCTGGATTATCAGTCAGTAAATAGGATCTTGGAACCCATGGTGTGCCTAGCCTCATAGAAGTTGAGATGGTGTGTGGCAATGTTCTAAAGCAACCGGAGGCTAGCTCTACTTGGGACAGCAAAACCACAAGAACCAACTAAAGAACAAGATAAGTACAAAAGGGGGCAGTTAGGACTGGGTAGTGCAAACTGTATTGATCATAGAACCCAAGAAAGGAAAGGACCTAGACTCTTCTCTGTGGTCTAGATCTCTTCAGTTGCCTCCATTTGGGAATGGGGTCTACATAAGATCTAGCTAGGGGTCTGAGCTGGATCCAGCAAGTTTCTGATTCCAGACCTTGGACCCAGGGCCTCACACTTGCTTGGCTTGCTCGCTCAAGGCTGGTGCTCTAACACTTGAGCCACACCTCTAGCCTGGCTTTGTGCTGGTTAATTGGAGGTGGAGTCTTGTGGATTTTTCTGCATTGGCTGTTTTCAAACTGTAGTCCTTCAGATCCCAGCCTCCTAAGTAGCTAGGATTACAGGCTTGAGGCAACAGTGCGTGGTGGATACAGCTAGTCATAGTATGGGGTTGGAGGCCAAGTGGCATTTTGTGTGGCCCTCATATCAGGGTATGTGTCCTTATTATGGGAGTGTTCATGCTGTTTTCTTTGTCTGTATCTCCTCACTAGTCAAGATTCTCCATCCTTGAAGGCACCGGTGAGGACTTCCATCTCACCAGCCATGATTGAAATTCCATTCCCTGTTCCTCTATATTCCTTTGCTTCTTGGGCTGTCCTGACATTTTTCTCATCTTACCATATATTTGTGAGCACTTTGTAAGTTCCACTAGACTGTGAACTGCATGTTAGCAGGACCTACCTCTGATTGATTTCTCTAGTGCCCCAGTGACTGGAGTAGAGTGGGATTCTGCTCAGAAAACAAAAGAACAGTTTGGCAGATGTCATTGTCCCTGGTATTTCTGTTCTGTAAAGTAATCCTAAAACCCAGAATGGCAAACAGTGGAAAGTCCTGCTTTCTGGGGACAGTGTCTGGCAAGGGAAGACCGAGTGAGATTGAAAGCCTCACTTTTTATTTTTTGTGGACACACAAAAAGATGGGTGCCCAATTTCCCCTTTGTTTTGACATCTCAGGACCAAAGGGTCAAAAGTGAGGTATGAGAGGCAAGAGGGCTCTTCCCAAACTTGTTGAACTGAGGACTGGGGACTAGTTCTGAATGATCTCTGCCTTGTTAATCTTACAGGATATAAACTAGCAAGAAATACGTGAATTCTTTAGGATGTGAGCACTGGCGCCTCACACCAGTAATCCTAGCTACTAAGGAGGCTGAGAGCCAATGATCACGATTCAAAGCCAGCCTGGGGAGGAAAGTTCATGAGACTCTTACTTCCATTAACCAAAAACTGTTGTAGAGCTGTGGCTTAAAGTGGTAGAGCACTAACCTTGAGCAAAAGAGGTCAGAGACAGCACTCAGGCCTGAATTAAAGCCCTACAACTTACAAAATTAACTAAATAATTAGTCACTAATGTCAGCTTGAAATAGTTTACCCAGTCTCCATTTAGGTTCAAAGACCAGATCCAAAATGGTAGAGAGAGCTTGGCTTTTGTTATTTGGTGTTCTGTTTTATTTTGTATTTTGCTTCAAAGTGAGATGGCTTTGGGGGGAGAATCACTGCAATTCTGAGCCTCAGTTTCCTCATGGAGGTAGTAATTTCTGCCCTGGGTAACTTCTAGGGCAACTGGGAGGGACAAATGAGACTACAAACATGACAGTGCCTTATAGTCTCAAGGTCCCTGCACAAGCTGTGCTTGCAGGCTCTTGTCAAATTCACCAACTCTGTTGCACATCTAGACTGTGACATCATATACATGTTACCAGAATCCTGGGTGGAGCACACAGGACAGACCCGAGTCATTAGGGTAGGGTAAAATATGGAAAGGAACTCCACCTACTGCATACCTGTAGAAGACCTGACTGCCATCATTCATTTATCTGACTTGAAGAAATTCAGTCTCTTGGATGCCAAATAACCAAAGGCTCTGTACTTCATTTATAGCTCAATTATAAGAGCCACTCTGATTATTTGTCTCTCTCTCTCTAGAGCAGAGCTTGGTGTCTGCACAGGCAGGCATTCAAGATAAGATTTTTGTTCAGGGGCTGGGAAGGTGGCTCAGTGGTAGAGTGCTTGCCTTGCATGCATAAAGCCCTGGGTTCGATTCCTCAGCACCACAAAAGCAGAAAAAGCTGGAAATGTCACTCTGGCTTGAGTGGTAAAGCGCTAGCATTGAGGTGAAGAGTTGAGGGACAGCGCCCAGGCCCAGAGTTCAGGCCCCATGACTGACAAAATTAAAAAAAAAAAAAGATTTTTTTTAATATTATTTTATTTTATTTGAGAACATACTGTACAGAGGGAAAAAAAAAGATTTTTGTTCAACAGAATACAAGTTCTTAGCGAGGCACTGGTGGCTCACGCCTGTAATCCTAGGCTGAGATCTGAGGACTCAGTTCAAAGCCAGCCAGAGCAGGAAACTCCGTGAGACCCTTATCTCCAATTAACCACTCAGAAAACTGGAAGTGGGGGAAGTGGCGCTGTGGCTCAAGTGGTAGAGCGCTAGCCTTGAGCTGAGGAGCTGAGGGACAGCGCCCAGGCTCAGAGTTCAAGCCCCACGACTGACCAAAAAAAAAAAAAACAAACCAAATTGTCCATTTTGTGAGTGAGACTGCCTCCCCATTCTTCTCACTTCTTTACTTTTTTTTTTTCTTGCAAATTCTAGTTGTTAATAAACAAGAAAAACTAGGACATGATTCAGAGAAATGGAGGCCCAACTTGCACAAAAAAATATGCTTGGATGGTGTTAATGGAAGACCAGGCTTCAGAAATGGACTCTATCCAGGTGTGTTGTCAGTCCTGTCTTCTTGTGGCCAGGTAGTGGTTCTGCTGGTTCCTAGAACAGAAATGACTCAAATACTTGTATTTAATGTATGCTTGATCTTGTTCTGGGGGCTCTGGGCAGCATGCATTAGGCAAGTTGTGGCTTCTGAGTTGCCAATACTTAGACTACCACATAGAGGATGACTGCTTGCAGGCAGTGTTTGTGTAGGGCCACTGGCATTGTAGATGATCACTGACATTGAAGGCAGATACTGTAAATCTGGGAAGGTCTTTCCCCACCCATCAGGAAAGGCCTGATAGTTTAAGGTACAGATGGGTTAATGTTGGAGGTGGGTGTAGATGGGTTAAGGTTTGACGATGCAGTTTTAGCAGTGTTTAAGGCTGGGGGTGCTAGTTAAGTATTTTGGTAGAATCTGGGGCTGGGAGTTGTCTGTGTCCCCTTTTCCAATAGTGACGCATCTGTAGATCTTAGATATTTACCAGAGTGCAGGCCCTCTGCCCTCCCTTCAAGATGAGGACACGGTTCCAGAGAGAGGAAAGTATAGCTGATGAACAGTCAGCAGAGCTCTGGTATTCTTGTCTGTATACATTCCTCTCGTGCCACACACACCTAGTGGAGCCCAGCCAGCAGCTGCTTCTGGAGTACCCATTGCTGAAGAAGGGCAAAAATCCCCACTGCCACCTCTTCAGAGGGCTGCTGTCCATCTGGGCCCCACGAATCCCCATGACTTTCTTTGGAATAGTCCCTTCTCCCAGCTGGCATTCTGCCCTCTCTGCTGCAGCCCTCATCCCCACGCTGCACCATCTGGGGCTCAGCTCCAGCTCTCTATCACTCTGTCCACCCCCTCCGCCATGTTCTGCCGAATGTGGGCCCACACCAACGCAGACTTACTAAGCACAGAGAGTACTCCTTTTATTTATTTCTGATTGCTTAGAGAGGAAAAATGTTGGTTCTCAGGCTTTAGAGTTTTAGCACTTAGGTGGTGGCAGTTTAAAAATTATTTTGCAAAATCTTCTCCTTGGAATTTATGACAGTTCTTCATGTGTCTCTCCCCGGCTAACATGTAGGATTCCTGGCCTAGATTTGCATTGTGGACAGGCTCAGTGTTTTAAAGGGGTTGGACACTCTAGCCAGGAGGAGCCCTTCTGTCTTCTTGGTCTCATAGTCTGTTCCTCTGCCATCTGTGCCTTGATCTTGTTCTCTGAGGTCAGAAGTCTTCAAAACCTCTTCACAGTCTTGGGGAGTCTGGCCGAAGCTTACTCCTTGTGCCAAGTGGAGATACCCCATTTCTCTTTCTGTCCAGCTACATCTTCCTTTATTCATGTTCTTTCCCCCAAATCCATTGGTTCGACAGTTACTAGTTTCCAGTTGCTACTGATTTAGTGGCTCAAAACACATGATTATCTTGCAGTTCTGCAGGACAGAAATCTGAAATGAGCCTCAGGAAGCAAAAATCATGGCACACTGTGTTGCTTCTATATTCCAGTGCATTCAGATTCTCCATTGGCAGCATTGTTAGTCTACAGGCCTAGACAGCCAGTGAGCTTCTGAGCTCAGGGCTGCCTTTGACAAGCCACCGCATGCCAAGCATTGGCACAGAGCTTGGCACAGACTGGTGTGAGAGTCTCTGCCATTTGGACTTTCATGCTGCTTGGGATCCTTAGCTCTCACTTGGTACCTGCTGACTTGTACTGTCAGCAGTTGCTGTCTGCACATCCTCTGCTGCCACCCGACCCATGCACTGGGACTGGGTCTCACAACAGTAGGTTGAAGCAGATGATGAAGCCACAGCCTGACCATATTTCTTTTTTTTTTTTGGTTGGTCTTAGGGCTTGAACTCTGGGCCTGGGCGCTGTCCCTCAGCTCTTCAGTTCAAGGTGAGCGCTCTGCCACTTGAGCTACAGCACTACTTCTGGTTTCATGGTGCTTTATTGGAGATAATAGTTTCATGGACTTTCCTGCCCGGGCTGGCTTTGAACCATGATCCTCAGATCTCAGCCTCCTGAGTAGCTAGGACTACAGGCATGAGCCACCGATGTCCGGCCATATTTCTTATCTTGCATATGAGCAGCTGTCTTTTCATGAGGAGATAAGGTGTTCATTACTCAGTGAGGAGACCAAATATCTATTGCTCAGGTGTCCCAACCTAAATGGTAGCTTCAGCCTCCCTTGTAGTGCTGCAGACTCTTTGTTCCTTCCCCTTCATGTTTTTCACTGTTCTCTAATGGGGCTGCCTTCTGGCTTAAAACAAATTATTTTTTTTAATGTGAAGTTGAATGTCAATTTATTGATTTACATAGAGATAAAGCTGGTTAGAAGTCATCTCATGGCCTCACAGCATGAAAATCTACCCTGGAGGACAACTTGGCATCACGAAGTTGCTCAGTAAGCAAAGGGCTTAGATGATCTCAGAGAGAGGATGCTCAGTTCGGCCTCTGTTGGGATAGGCCAAGCCAGAGCAGACGAGCTATAGCCCTGCAGGTTCTCTTCTTTAGCAAGTAGGGCCACAGAATAAACTGATTTGGCTCTGCTGCACACAATGTACCCTGATGCAGATGAGAACTGACTGGGGAGCATGCTCAGGTAATCAGACGCACCGGGGTGACCCATGCATGCTTCTGTTTCCATTGAGAACAAGTGGCATCAGCCTACAGGAGACACCAGTGGTGGCTTGTGTGGTTTTCAGATTATCAATGATGGCCATGGCTGAAGCAAGGAAGAATTGCTTCCTGGAGTGTGTTTTCTTCTCCTTCTCTCCTTCCTTCTCACCTTCCCTAGTTGTCTGGGCTTTTCTTTTCTTTTTTTCAATTATAGTAACAAAATAAAATGCATATATTTTATTGTTTTGTTTTGTTGGTCATAGGGCTTGAACTCTGGGCCTGGGCGCTGTCCCTCAGCTCTTCAGCTCAAAGTGAGCACTCTACCACTTGAGCCACAGCACCACTTTCCAGTTTTCTGGTTTATTGGAGATGAGAGTCTCATGAACTTTCCTTCCCGGGCTGGCTTTGAACCGCGATCCTCAGATCTCAGCCTCCTGAGTAGCTAGGATGACAGGCGTGAGCCACCGATGCCCAGCAATGCATATATTTTAAATGAATGGCTCAAGAAATGTTGACAAATACATATGCCCATGTTAATCAAGAACATTTCCATCACCTTCAAAACTTCTCTTGTACCTTTTCCAAGTGAAATCCCTCCTTAAGAGCACATCAGGTGAAATGGTAAATGGGTGGAGTGAAAAAATATAGTTCAGGGGCTGGGAAGGTGGCTCGGTGATAGAGCGCTTGCCTTGCATGCCTGAGGCCCTGGGTTCAATTCCTCAGCACCATATAAGCAAAAAGAAAAAAAGCCGGAAGTGGCGCTGTGGCTCAAGTGGTAGAGCACTAGCCTTGAGCTGAAGAGCTGAGGGACAGCGCCCAGGCCCAGAGTTCAGACCCCACAACTGGAACAAAAAAAAAACAAAAACGAAAAAACATAGTTCATTTGTATGATGGCTATAAACAAAAGCTATAAAAAGGAAGAATACAGTGACTCAGGTTATACTATGGATGAACCTGGAGAATTAGAAGCCATCTAAACAGAAAAGGCCATATGTGTGATTTCATTTATGTGAAAGTGCAGACTAGGAAAATCCAATGAGATGAAAAGTAGGTTAATAGCTGGCAAAGGCTAGAAGGGTGAGTGCTAAGGGCTACCTGGTTTCCTCTGGAATTAGTTAATGGCGATTGTTGAATAACTGAATGTTTTTGAAAGTTGGGTTTATAGGAATAGTGATACCAGTGTTTTGGCTGGCTGTTTTTGGCTCATGACTTGGCATTTCTCCCCAATTCTACTGTAGTTCGATTAGGAAATCAGCCTCAATCTACCATGTGGAAATGCCTTCTTCACTCACATTCAATTTGGCCAAACCAACCTCCCCCAAACCAGTTAAGCTAGGCTTCCGCCTCTGTGCAGTTCTATCCCTGAGAAAGTCCCAGAAGGGGTGGCATCCAGGCTGGTGGAGAGAGTGGAGGACGTGGCGCAGGACACCTCCTCAGGCATCCAAGGAGGCACCTTTCTCTCAGCATCAGCTCAGAGCCAACTTTTCTTTCTTATTATGACTCAGCCACCATTAATTAGAAATACTGCCTGAGCATTCTCCACCCCAGTCCGAAGCTCTGCCCATGCTCAAGCTGTTGAGTTGCAGGCATTCACTCCTTCCTCACTCCCTAGGGCCCTCATTATGGTATCTGCTAGTAGAAGATATCACCCTTTCCTTGTGCTGGTCCCACTGTCGATGTAACTTCCAAAGATGTATCTCTGATGTCTAAGTGGTATACAGTGCAGAGGAGCAGAGTGAAAATGCACCACTCCCATCATGAATGAAGGAAAGAGCCATGGGCCGGGGATATAGCTCAGTGGTAGTGTGCTTGCCTAGCATAAACAAGATTCTGGATTCGATTTCTAATACCACAGAAAAAAGAGGAAGGAAACCAAGAAAGGGGGAGAGAGAGCGAGGGAGGAGAGCGAGCTAGGAGAAAGACTTGATGTTGGAATGCCTGAATTTGTTTGCCAGTCGCAACTCAAGTTTGTTGTGTGATCCTAGGTTGATTAACTCATCTACTCAGATGAACTCATCAGGGCTTCAGTTCTTCACCTACAAACACCAGGCAATGGAATCTCTTGTTCTTGAGATTATTCAGTGAGATTTTACAGGTGGAGGTGCTTGGTGTGGTACTTGGCTTTGAGTAGGAGTTAAGTGAATGCTTCCTCCCTCGCTCTTCTTCCCAGCCCTTCCTGGGAACTCAGATCTTTACTCTATCCAAGATCTTTTCGGTGGCCACCTAGCAGGCAGTGGTGGGTGTGGGAGGGAACAGGCCCCTGAGTCAGTAAACGGCCATGTCCTTAATGATGGAGTGGAATCAGACTCTATCTGTTACCTGTTTTCTCACTACCTAGATGTGGCCTGAAGTTCCTCATTTAGTCTATGTTTTTTTTTTTGGGTCCAGTCGTGGGGCCTGAACTCTGGGCCTGGGCGCTGTCCCTCAGCTCTTTAGCTCAAGGCTAGTGCTCTACCACTTGAGCCACAGAGCCACTTCCAGCTTTTTTCTTTTTGCTTATGTGGTGCTGAGGAATCGAACCCAGGGCCTCATGCATGCAAGGCAAGCACTCTACCACTGAGCCATCTTCCCAGCCCATCATTTAGTCTATTTTTTATTGTCTTTCAAAATCAATAGATTCATCTGGAGAAATAAAATAGTCTGTAGGCTGGAGTGCAGAAGATAGAGAAAAGAGCCAGGTAGGACAAGTACACTGGCTGTCTGTTACCAAGTAGCTTGTTGGACAATTTAGAAGGGAAATTATTTGGCTGCCACTTGGCTCAGAGGCTGTCCCTTACCTCTTGTTTGTTGGAACAGTGAGTATTGCCTATAGCAAGGACTCATCAACACTTTGTGATGATTCAGTGAGCATCTTTAATTTTTTTTTTTAATGGTTTGACACATGCTGCAACACGAATGAATCTCGAGGACATTATGCTATCTGAAATAAGCCAGATGCAAAAGGACAATGTTATATGATTCTACTTCTTGGAAATACTTCGAGTTGTCAACTTCATAGAGCCAGAACATGGGGGTGACAGTTGCCAGGGGCTGTGATGGAGGAGTCCGTGGCGTTAGTGTTTAGTGGGGGCAGATTTGCAGTGTGGGAAGATGAAATTCTAGCGATGAATGGCAGTGATGGCCCCACATTGCTAGTGTACTTTGTGCTGCCACATTATGCATTTATAAGTAGGAACCTTTTTTTTTGTCAGTCGTGGGGCTTGAACTCTGGGCTTGGGTGCTGTCCCTCAGTTCTTCAGCTCAAGGCGAGCACTCTACCACTTGAGCTACAGCACCACTTCTGGTTTTCTAGTGGTTTATTGGAGATAGGAGTCTCATGGTCTTTCCTGCCTGAGCTGGCTTTGAACCATGATCCTCAGATCTCAGCCTCCTGAGTAGCTAGGATTACAGGCGTGAGCCACTGGCGCCCGGCTAATCAATTGTTTTTGAAAGGTAGAACCACCAACCACCATTTGTGAGTGAAGAAATTGCTTGTTCAGTCAGCACTCCTTGGCTGCCATTTCCATCAGACTCTGGAGCCAAACTTGACAGCATTAGTCCCAGCCCATGAACCCTGGATTCCGTGAGTGAAGCTAGTCCTCTGACAGAGAGAGGAAGAATCACCAAATACCATAGCAGGTACGATGGCACATTCCTGGAATGCCAGCCAAGGGAAAACTGAGGAAGCGGGATTGTTGGAATCCTACCTATGCTACATAGGTCGCACAAGGCCAGACCGTGCTATGTAGCAAAACTCTATCTCACAAAACAAAAACAAAATCCTAAAGCAAATGGAAAACTAATGAATGCTACTTGGTGTTTGAGGCAGGCTTCAGGCAGGAGGCAGTGTTCAACTGGGGCCTGTTTTTTAAGTAGAGTCTCCAAAGGAGGCCAGGGCACTGCACAAGGAAGATGGGGGTCAGCCCTCGACACAGATGTGCCCAATAGCAGTGGTCCATCTGAGCTGTGGAAATCTGGTATGAAAATGAGACAGAGGAGACGGGGGTGACTTCAGTCCTCCAGCCTAACCCAGCCTCTGGTAGCTGGCAACCTCCACTGAAGTTTAAAAAGGAAAGTTATTATAGATCTATTAATTTTCAGTAGAATAGATTATATTTCTTCTCAGCCTGGTGAGATTAAATTAGAAAATTCAAAAATTGCTGGGCACTGGTGGCTCATGCCTGTCATCCTAGCTACTCAGGAGGCTGAGGTCTGAGGATCACGGTTCAAAGCCAGCATGGACAGGAAAGTCAGTGAGACTCTTATCTCTAATAAACCACCAGAAAACCAAAAGTGGCGCTGTGGCTCAAATGGTAGAGCACTTGCCTTGAGCTGAAGAGCTGAGGGACAATGCCTAGGCCCAGAGTTTAAGCCCCACGACTGACAAAAAAAAAAAAAAAGAAAGAAAGAAAAGAAAAGGAAAGAAAGAAAGAAAAAGAAAATTAGAAAATTTTTGTTATGGGGCTGGGAAGGTGGCTCAGTGGTAGAACGCTTGCCTTGCATGCATGAGGCCCTGAGTTCCATTCCTCAGCACCACATAAAGCAGAAAAAGTCAGAAGTGGCGCTGTGGCTCAAGTGGTAGAGCGCTAGCCTTGAGCTGGAGAGCTGAGGGACAGCACCCAGGCCCAGAGTTTAGGCCACACGACCAACCAAAAAAAAAAAAAAAAAAAAAAAGGAAATTTTTGTCATACGTGTAACTGAGCTATACCTATGTCTGTATCTATACCTTCATGTATATCGATAAATAGCATCTGGATTCTTGTCTCTATCCACAGGCAAGCACGCTTATCAGGATTGGAAACAAACTTTGATTATTTATAGATTTTATGTCGTGTGTGTGTGTGTGTGTGTGTGTGTGTGTGTGTGTGTGTGTGCGCATGCGCGTGCTTGGTGTTTATACACCTGTGCATACTCACACAAGGGCTTAAACTCAGACCCTGGGTGTTGTCTTACTCTTGAGCCACAGCTCCACTTCTGCCTTTTTGGTGGTTAATTGGAAAAAAGAGTCTCATAGACTTCCCTGCCTGGGCTGGCTTTGAACTGTGGATTCTTAGATCTCAGCCTCCTGAGTCATGAGGATTACAGGAGTGAGCCACCAATGTCCAGCTGCATTTTTGTTTTTCAGTCAGGGCATTTTGGCTTTGGGTGTGTCTGGTGACCCAGGTCTCCCCAGCTTGGCCTCTCTGTCAGAGTGTCACTGGGTGTGTGGATCCCAGGAGAATGGATCCGGGTGGGGTGTGATGGGAAGTGGGCAGTACTGCTGCAGAAACCTAATTTTCACTGTCCTATTGGGCCTCAGTTTCAGTCAAAAGTCCAGTCCTTTGGGAAGTCTAGTTTGCTTTGCTACTGTGGAGACCTCACTGTCTCATTTCTCTTCTTCCTGGAAGAGACAATTAGGGAGGCTGGGAAGGTGGCTCAGTGGTAGAGTGTTTGCCTCACATGCATGAGGCCCTGGGTTCCATTCCACATAAACGGATAAAGCTGGAAGTGGTACTGTGGATTAAGTGGTAGAGCGCTCGCCTTGAGCTGAAGAGCTGAGGGACAGTGCCCAGGCCCAGAGTTCAAGCCTGACTGACCAAAAAAAAGAAAAAAAATTAGGGAGGAAGCCAGGTCATATTTGTTCATGGAAGAGGGGTATTCTCACATCCATGTGGTGTCAAGTATGGATGACTTAGGTGTGATAGGGCTGTGGAATGACTTGCTCAAAGCAGACAACTGGGAGAGGAGAAGGGAGGTACTGGCGTTGCTAGCCATTGATGCCTCAGCTTGAGTCAGTTTGACCTCACAGCCACTCTTACTGTCAGGCATGTGGGAGGCTGGGGGGTAGAGGGGAGGGCAAAATACTGGGCCTGAGAGGAGAGAGAATGTCAACTCAGACAAATGGAAGCTGAGCATGGTGGTGGTGCACATTTATAATACCAGCTCCTTGGGAGGCAGAGGCAGGAGGATCAAACTGGGGAAAGTTAATGAAACCTTATTTCAAAAAGAAAATACATAGCCTGGCGCTGGTGGCTCATACCTGTAATCCTAGCTACTCAGAAGGCTGAGATTTGAGGATCATGGTTCATAGCCAGCCCAGGCAGGAAAGTCTGTGAGCCTCTTATCTCCAATAAACCATCAGAAAACCAGAAGTGGTGCTGTGGCTCAAGTGGTAGCTTGAGCTGAAGAGCTGAGGGACAGCGCCCAAGCCCAGAGTTCAAGCCCCACAACAGACAAAACAAAACAAAAGCATATGGCTCAAGTGGTAGAGTGCTTGCATAGTATGTGTCAGGCCCTGGTTCAATATCTAGTACCACAGGGGGGGAAAACGTCATGGAAGGCCTTTGAATTCTGCCAATAATTATAATAGCTATCATTTATTGAGTACATACTGTATGCCAGGAATTGTGCAATTCATTTTACATCTATCATGTATTTATCTTTTTTTCTTTCTTTTTCTTTTTTTTCTTTCCTTCCTCCCTCCCTCCCTCATTTCCCTCTCTTCCCCCCTCCTCTCTCTCTTTCTCTCCCTCTCCCCCCCCCCCTCTCTTTTGCAGGTCCTGGGGCTTGAACAATACTCAGGGTCTGAGCACTGTCCCTGAGCTTTTGTGCTCAAGGCTAGCATTCTACCACTTTGAGCCACAGCTCCACTTCTGGCTTTTTGTAACTAATTGGAGAGAAGAGTCTCACAGACTTTCTTGCCTGGGCTGGCTTTGAACTGTGATCCTCAGATCTCAGCCTCTTGATTATCTAGGATTCCAGGCCATAAGCCGCCAGTGCTCAGCCCATTTATGTATTTTTTGGATGGGTAGGGACATTTTAAAATTAACTTTTATTTACTGCCCAGTGGGTATTTAGTTTGTCTTTTAGCTATAGGTGTGGCAACAAGCCATGGTATTATCCACTGGACTGTGACTTTGTCACCCTGGATATGGAATCAAAGAGGACGGATGCTGAGAATTGAATGGAAGGATGTAGAGTATTTTCTCTACTTTGGTTATCACAAGACATGGGGGCAGAATGGCTTTTTTCATTGCTTTATGAGCCATGTTGGCATAACCACTGAGGGAAGATGTCTGGCTTGTGGCCAAAGAGGTGATATTAGCAACATTTCCAGGTTATCGTTAGTGGAAATTTCCACAGATGTGCCTGTAGGTGAAGAGATAAATTTATTTGAAAAATGCTCTGATTCACTGGTTAATCTCACTTTCTTTCTTTCTGTTTTTTTTTTTTTTTTTTTCGGTTGTGGGGCCTGAACTCTGGGCCTGGGCACTGTCCCTCAGCTCTTCAGCTCAAGGCCAGCGCTCTACCACTTGAGCCACAGCACCACTTCCAGCTTTTTCTGCTTATGTGGTGCTGAGGAATCAAACCCATGCATGCAAGGCAGGCACTCTACCACTGAGCCACCTTCCCAGCCCCTAGTCTCACTTTCTATTTTTTTTTTTCTGTTTCTATTCTCTCCTTTTTCTTTTCTTTAAAAAAATTTTGTTGTTGTTGTTTTTGGTTGTGGGGCTTGACCTCTGGGCCTGGGCGCTGTCCCTCAGCTCTTCAGCTCCAGGCAAAGCACTCTACCACTTGAACCCCAGTGCCCCTTCCGATTGTTTGAATGGTTTATTGGAGTTAAGAGTCTCACAGACTTTCTTGCCTGGGCCACTTTGAACTGTGATCCTCAGATCTCAGCCTTCTGAGTAGCTAGGATGACACACGTGAGGCATTGGTGCCCAGCTTAACTTTTTTTTTTTTTTTTTTTTTTTTTACCAGTCATGGGGCCTGAACTCTGGGCCTGGGCACTGTCCCTGAGCTCTTCAGCTCAAGGCTAGCACTCTATCACTTGAGCCACAGTGCCACTTCTAGTATTTTCTGTGTATGTGGTACTGAGGAATCGAACCCAGAGCTTATGCATGCAAGGCAAGCACTCTACTACTAAGCCACATTCCCAGACCTCTCCTTTTTCTTTTGAGATATAATTCACATTCTATGAAAATCTCCTTTCTTCCCCCCTCTCCTCCTCAGTGCTGGGGATCAAAACCAAGGCCTTATGGGTGCCAGGCATGCATGCCAGGCAAGTGTTCTACCCTCTGAGCCATATCCCCAGAATGATAGCCAATCTTTTAAAGTGTATAATTTGATGGATCTTAGTACACTGACACAAGTGTACAGCTGTCACAATGATTTAATTCTAGTGATTTTCATCACTTTAAAGGAAACACCTTCCCATTGCTTACTCCCCCTCTCTCTCCGCGGGGGGGGGGGGGGGGCATCTCCTGGCCTTGGCAACCACAAAGTTACCTTTTGGTTCATAATATTTTGTTGTTTTCAGTGTCTTATACCTCTTTTGTTGTATTTATTTACTTTAGAGGAAAGTATTTGCCAGCTGGGCATGACGGTGCATGACTGCAATTTCAGCACCTGGGAGACTGAGGCAGGCGGACTGTAAGGATTATAGCCTGCCTGGGCTACATATCAAGATCATGTCAGAAGCAGGGCACTGGTGGCTCACGCCTGTAATCCTAGCTACTCAGGAGGCTGAGATCTGAGGATCGAGGTTCAAAGCCAGCCAGGGCAGGAAAGACTGTGAGACTCCTATCTCCCTTAAACCATCAAAAAACCAGAAGTGGCGCTGTGGCTCAAATGGTAGAGCACTTGCCTTGAGCTGAAGAGCTGAGGGACAGTGCCCAGGCCCTGAGTTCAAGCCCATGACCAAAAAAAAAAACAAAACCCAAAAGGATTGGACCTCAAACACCTATTCAGCTGGGAGAGTGGCTGAAGGAGGTAGAGTTTGGCAAACATGAGGCTGAGCTCAAATCCCGTAAGCACACAATAAAATAAAATAAGGGCTAGGGGCCACACCTATAATCTTAGCTACTCAGGAGGCTGATATCTGAGGACCAAGGTTCAAAGCTAGTCGAGGCAGAAAAGCCCATGAGACTCTTCTCTCCAATTAACCAGAAAAGGCCAGAAGTAGAGGTGAGGCTCTAGTGATAGAGAAATAAGGGGCTGGGACTGTGGCTTAGTGGTAGAATGCTTGCCTAGCATGCATGAAGCCCAGGGTTTGATTCCTCAGGACCACATACACAGAAAAAGCCTGAAGTCGTTCTGTGGCTTGAGCAAAAGTAGCTCGGGGACAGTGCCCAGGCCCCCAGTTCAAGCCTCAGGACTGGAAAAAAAAATAAGTGAAATGAAACCTTCGTCAGGTATGATTAATAGCTGAGTAGATACTTCAGAAGAAAGTATCAGTGAACTTGCAAACATTAATGAACATTGAAATGGACAGTAACGGACAGTAGCAGTAATGGACCAAAGAACAGAAAAAAAATCAGAACCTCTCAGACTTGTGAGATAATATCAAACAAAATGTGTATTGTATAATTGAATGTGATCAAAGCTCAGTAACAATTATGTTTGAATGGATGAATTGCCAAAATGTTTCCAAATATGGTGAAAACTCTAGACTCACAGATCCAAGACACCTAAGGAACCCCAAATAGAATAAACATGAAGAGAAATTACATCAAACATCAGAACCAATTGCTGAAAACCACTGACAAAGAAAAGGCTTTAAAAGTTTCAGAGAGAAAAAAAGAGAAAAGAAAAGAGGATTCCTTACATACAGAACAAAGATTAGAATTACAGTTTTATTGTCAGAAATAATACAAGCCAGGAAATCTTGGAGCATCTTTAAGCTGCTAATAGAAAATGAAAAGCATCAATTTAGGATTCTGTAGTGAGGACTTAAAAAACAACAACCAACTTTGAAGTGAAAAAAAAAACCTGAGAGAATTTGTTTCATGTAGATATGCTCTATAAGAAATATCAGAGAATAATTCTAGATGCAAACTTGGATGGATAATAAAAATTAAGACCCTGGTAAGGGGAAATATAAAATACCTTTTCTCATTAAAAAGTTTGTTTAAAGGACAGAAGATGCATCTAAGCTGTAAAATGTTTGCCTACCATGCACACAGAAAGTTTTCTTAAAAGAAATTGCCTACAGCAAGACAATGTTGTTCCTTGACTTCATAACATTTGTAGAAACACAAATTTGGCAAGCAAAGCATGAAGGGAGGGACTGTAAGGTGCCAATATTTCCTTGACTTTTTTGCAAGTTGACATGACCATCTGACCAACGGCTCAGGCAGCTGTGATATGTGCAATTCTCAGATGTAAAGACAAAGTACTTGCCTCTCCTTCCCTCCTTTCTGCCTGGAATTCTGGCTGGAACTTCAGCAGCTATCTGTGGATCACCAGACCAGCCTTGAATTGAACCTTCTGGACATTTTAACAGTGAAAGGAGAAAAAAAAAAAGGATCTTGTTAAGCCACTGTTATTTGGAGGTTTTAAAATGTTTTTTTTTTCTAGCCCAGAGCTGAATTCAAATTGAACAAATATGGTTATTTAAAAAGTCAGAGCCGGGTGCTGGTGGCTCACGCCTGTAATCTTAGCTACTCAGGAGGCTGAGATCTGAGGATCACAGTTCAAAGCCAGCCTGGGCAGGAAAGTCCGTGAGACTTTTATCTCCAATAAACCACTAGAAAACCGGAAGTGGCTCTGTGGCTCAAGTGGTAGAGTGTTCGCCTTGAGCTGAAGAGCGCAGGGTCAGCACCCAAGCCCCATGACTGAGCAAAAAAAAAAAAAAAAAAGTCAGATAGCTGGTAAATATCTGACATATATATATATGGATATATATATATATGACATATCTGAAATATCTGACACAAATATATGACACAAATAGTATGAATATTTTAAAGGGAGACTGTTCCAGAGCAGAGTGGCTCCAGTGTATGAAAACCAGTGCCAAGTTGCTTGTGAGACCAAGATGGATAGAGGGGCTCAGGATTGCACAGAGTGCAAGGTATTAGAGATGGACTGACAGAAGTGTAGCTTTGCGAGACTGCTGGATCCTCAATTTGAGTCAGATAAAGGGGTTTTTACAAATGGTCAGGACAAAAGATAACTTTGTCAAGCTAGAATGTACCTGGTTTATCCTACCTAGGTTAATAGCAAAGACTTCAGGCACAGTCCTAGTGCTTCCAGGGTCTGGTCACACAGCCACATACCGCTCTGGTAGTTTTGTTGATCTGTAGTATATTAAGAAACCATGCAGGGAAATAGGCCAGAACTTATTTTTTTTTGGGGGGGTCCGGTCATGGGGCCTGAACTCTGGGCCTGGGCGCTGTCCCTCAGCTCTTCAGCTCAAGGCTAGCGCTCTACCACTTGAGCCACAGCGCCACTTCCGGCTTTTTTCTTTTTGCTTATGTGGTGCTGAGGAATCGAACCCAGGGCCTCAGGCATGCAAGGCAAGCGCTCTACCCCTGAGCCACCTTCCCAGCCCCAACGCCAGAACTTCTTAGGGACAACCTTGGCACTGATGACTCAAGATGGCTGTGGTCAAGTTGCTCTAAGTCTGTACAGGGACATAAATGTAGCAGAGATCATAAAGGAATATGAAAAACCTTCCATCAGTAGCTTTTCATATTCAGAAAAATATGAATATATTTCTAGGGGGAAAAATCACCTGAACTGTCAAAAAGCAGACACTTAGAAGTATTTTCTCACATTCTGGTGTGTGTGTATATGTGTGTGTGTGTGTGTGTGAGAGAGAGAGAGAGAGAGAGAGAAAGTTGGGAGGTAGGTGGGCTAACAAAGGGAGTGAATGAGGAAGAATATGCTAGAAGCAGGAAGCCAGATGCTGGTGGCTCACACCTGTAATCCTAGCTACTCAGGAGGCTGAGATCTGCAAATTGTGGTTCAGAGCCAGTCCAGGCAGGAAAGTCTGTGAGACTTATCTCCAATTACCCACAGAAAACCGGAAGTGGCACTGTGGCTCAAAGTGGTAGAGTGCTAACCTTGAGTGGATGAGCTCAGGGACAGCACCCAGGCTCTGAGTGCATGCCCAACTGTCACACAGAAAGAGAGAGAAAGAAAAAAGAAAGTGAAAAATGGAACAATGAAACCTGTTGAAATTGTTTTAAGGGGAGGGAATAAGGGACAGTAATAGTCAAGGTGAGGTTTATGTGGATACATTTATAAATGTATGGAAATGTTACAACCCACCCTGCTTGTATCACTAATGCATGCTAATATAAAAATAATGTATTTGTTGAATTCCATCAGAGTACATCATGTGCATATATGGAAGTAGCACAATGAATCCCCTTTGTACAGTTATTAAAAATTGGCGTGGGCTGGAGGCATGACTTAGTGGTACAGCACCAGCCTAGTCAGTGTGAAGCCATAAATTCAAACCTTAGTACCAAAAAAAATTATGTAATGAAAAAAAGGAAGTTTACTTGTCCATTCATGTTCATATACAGCATATTTCACATAGCCAAAAGGTGGGAATGTGTCAAATATGAGGGAATGGAAAAACAAGAGAATATTATTAGTTCTTAACAAGAAATGAAATTCTGCCAAGCACAGCGGTGCATGCCTGTAATCCCAACACTAGAAAGGCTGAAGTAGGAGGATCACTTGAGCTCAGGAGCTTGAGACCAGCCTAGAGGACAGAGTAAAACACTGTACCTCAAAAAACCAAATCAATGGGGCTGGGAAGGTGGCTCAGTGGTAAGAGCGCTTGTCTTACATGCCTGAGGCCCTGGGTTCGATTCCTCAGCACCACATAAGCAAAAAGAAAAAAGCCGGAAGTGGTGCTGTGGCTCAAGTGGCAGAGTTCAGGCCCCACGACCGGACCCAAAAAAAAAAAAAAACCAAACCAAAAAAGGAATGGAATTTGGACACATGCTACCACAGAGATACACTGAAAACATTATGCTACGTGAAATAATCCAGACATAAGAGCACAAATGCTGCCACCCTTCACTGGTGTGGGGCTTCTAGAATGGTTATATATGTCTATGGGGAGAAGAGGTGTGGTGGTCAGAGCTGGGAGTTAGCATGGCATGGGGACAGAGCTTCAGTCTGGGGAGACAGTGCTCACACAACACTTTGGGTGTACTCCATGCTGAACTGTACACTTGAAAACAGCTAGAATGGTAAATTTTTAATGTCATATATATTTGTGCCTCAATATCCCCCCCCCCACACACACACCTTTTTAGGTGTCTGGAGCAGAGGGATTTTTTGGCCTAGCCAGACTCCAGGCTGCTGGAGATGGAATGTGGGCCCTGCTGCTCTAACGTGTCTAGGTAGATACCTCCCGTCCACATCCTATCTTGGTGTTTATACGGGTGGAAGAAAGGATGGAGGCAGATGTATGATGTGATAGCAACCAGCCATTAGAAAGTGCTGAGATGGCGGCCCAAGCCTGTGTCCAAAGGCATAGACAGGGGAATCCCAAACTCAGGCCCAGCCTGGATATGTACCTAGACCCTGTTCCAAAACTCAACAACGAAAAGAGAAGATTTGGAGGGGGGGAAGGAAAGAAGGAGAGGAGGGAGAGGAAAAAGTGGGGAGGAGGGAGGAATGGAAGGAGGCAGGGAAGAAGGGAGGGAGGAAGAAAAGGAGGGAAGAAGGAAGGAAGGAAGGAAGGAAGGAGAGAGGGATGGAAGGAGGGAGGGAAGGAAGGAGGGGAGGAAGGGAGGGAAGGAAGGAAGGAAAGAGAAAGAAAGAAAGAAGGAAAGGAAGGTTGGTCTCACTTGGCATAAGTCGGGGAGCCGCGCTCTGGGGTACAGCCGGCTCCCTTGCCCACCAGCAGAACCTTCTGTGCCTGAGTACTGCTCCCACAGCAGTCTACCCTCAGAATCACCTAAGTCTCAAAAAGCACACCAGGAATTCACTTTGCAGTGCAGCACATTCCAGATCTCTGTGTAGGGTGGCCACACCCAGATTCCAGACAGAGCCTCCACAGCCCTGCCTGCTCCTGCGGGCCATCCCCACCTTCTCAGGTGTGTCTGCCCCGTGACTTTGAGCTGCAGTGCAGTCAGGCAGGGATGTGGCGCTTCTGTATCTGTGCATAGTGTCTCTCGTCTCAGGCAAGAGATGCTTCTTCATCTGAAGCATGCTTGTCCTGCTTCGTGACTGTCCTGCTTCTACTTGTGAAGCAGGAGCAACCTAGGTAGCATCTCCTACAAGGACACACTGTGCCTCAGGAATCTTCCCTTTGACCTCTGAGCCTCCCCTCAGCCTACCTGATCCATGTAATTTCCTGATGCTTCTCCTTGTGGTCTTCTCCACTCTTGGCTCTCTTGGCCTTTTTGTCCTCCACAGTCCAGCCCACACTCCTGGACCTCTGCCTGGGGTGTTTGTTCTTGTGGCTTCTGGCTACTAATCTTGTGGTATTAGAGTTATCCGAAGAAACAGAACTAGAAGTATAGATAGATAAACCGATTTCCTTCCATCTATTCTCCCCATTCCTCTCCCACAGAGGTGCAGCGCAGACCGAAGCCTCAGTGAAGAGTTGGTGTGGTCTTGAGTGGAAGTCTGTGTCTGGAGGTGGAATCTCTTCCTCAGGAAAGCAGTCTTTTAACGTCATACACTGACTGGCTGGGCCCACCTGTGTCGTGGAGGATGAGCTGCTGATTTAAGTGTCGACCACTTCTAAAATACACTCCCCCAGCAGCCTTTAGACTTGTCTTTGATTAAACAACTGGACCCCATGCCTGCCCATATTGACACCCCAGACCCTCCTCCCCCATTCCCCTCTGAGTAGCTGGCATTAGTTGACTATTTACTCCATACCAGGTACTGTGTTAAGTGCTCTCTTTGGATCACAGGGGTTAATCCTGTAATAACCCTATGACGTAAGCTCTATTCTGATCCTTAGTTTACAAAGGATCAAGTGGGTTACTGTTGAGAGAGGTTCAGTAACTAGCCCAAGGTTGCACAGCAAGCCGAAGAGCTGGGGTCTGAGGCCAGTGCTATGGAGTACCCACAGCTTTAGCTGCACGTGGTGCTGCTGCCTCTTTCCCTAACCTCTGAGTCACGACTCTATTTTAAGTTGCAGGTTTCTGAGATGTTTTTCCTCATCTGCCGTGTCATTTCCTACTTGTTGGGAACAGATAGCAGGTTGGTTGACTGTGATGACAGCCCGGAGTTGTACGCTATGGGGCCTGCCTGGCTCCTCTGTGCCATGTCCCTATCCCAGCAGCCTGGCCCCCTGCCTGCCCATCGCCAGCTGGGCACTGTGACCACAGGCTCCCCAGTCCTCCCAGCCTCGGCTGATAACGAATTGGGAGGAAGCCCAGCTCTGGTTTAAGGAGTCAAATGAGGTTAGCTGTAGCAGGGCACTGTGGCCTGGCGGCAGCAGAGGCCATTAATACAACGTCTGCCTTCTCGGGAAACTTAAGTAGCCCAGGAATGTGATTTAAGACCTGTCCTAGCAACGCTGGCCCGAGGCTGCAGGCTTAGCTGGCTCGCCCCAGCCCCCTCAGACTCAGGAACCACTGACTTCAGCCCTGCCTGGTCCTGTGTCACGCTACCCCGCTGTCCTGAGAGCCAGCACAACTCCATCACTGACCCTGTTCCCCAGCCTTGGCCCCGGCGGGCTGAGGCCGCCTTCTTGCGGCCTGCCTGGCTGAGGTCCGGCCTGACAAACAAGATGACGCTGCACACTTAAATCTGGGTGGTGTGTCTAACTTCTAACCGCTGGCACCTGTGAATGTGACCTTATTTGGGAAAATGAATGTTGTGGATAAAATTAACCTAAGGTTCCCAAGTTAAGGTCCCCTAGCTGGGTCTGAAATGAAATGACAGGTGTCCTTCCCGCTACCTATCAGGTAAACCTTTATTAGGGGAACCACTCTGGCAGATAAAGAAGGGAAGAGGCAGCATCGGGCAGGGAAGCAGTCAGAGTGTAATGGGACCTCTTGATAATTTTCAGTTATATCCTAGCTATGGCCTGCCCGTCACCACTCAGGGCTCTCTGCAAATTTCACTGTACTTGTCCAAAAGCTGACAGAGAAGATGGTGGCCATGGAGGTGGATGGTGAGTGGACCATCGTGGAGAAGGGTGTATAGGGGTATCCCAGGAAGAAGGGGGACGGTCCTTAAACTTTTTGTTTTTCTTTGTCACCAGTAGAGAATGAGTTCTGGTTCTTCGCAGGCCTGGCCAACCTGCAAGAGTCTGCAGGCCCTCTCATGTCCCTCTGGCTGCCTTCGTTTCTGGACTATTTCCAGTCTCTGCTGGGCAGCCTCCCTTCACTCTCCCCCATCATCTCCAACAAATCATGAACCCTAAGATGGTCACCTTGAGCCTCTTTTTCATGAAGTGCAATCTGGTGTTTGTAGGTGGATTCGGCTTGCTCCTGCCCTTGTTTCTTGCTGCATTTCTTGATACCGCCCCCTCCCCCCTTTCCCCTATATGGCCATATGCTGACATTCTGCCCTTCTGGCTGCAGTTTCAGAGGCTTCTGTCTGTGGTAGGTTGGATCCATTACTGTGGAGCTGAGTGAGGTAAGGTAGACACCCTTGAGGTGAGGGCACAGGGGGCAGAGCTGCTCACCCCATGGCAGTGGAGAAGCAGAGAGCAACAGGTGTCCTCTTACAACTGAAGCAGGAGCGTGGCGGTCCTGAGACAGAGGAGGCAGAGATGGGAGCCGTGCCTCTCCAAGTCCAGGAACACTGGGGATATCCAGCAGCTAGACAGGGCAGGGGAGGATGCTTTTGGAGAGCCCACAGAAGAGCCGCTTATCCAGAGGGAGGAGGACTCTCTCCAGCTTGCTTACTTGGGGCTTTTGGCTCCAGAACCTCTCTTGTTATAAGCCATCCAATTTGTGGGTAATTTGTTAGCACAGCACTAAGGAATTAACATATGGATGGGGGGTCTGGAGAAGCAATATCTTCCAAGTCGCCCCAAAGCCAGCACTTCTTACATACCCTTCACAGGACAAGTCTGATGCGCTGAGCATCAGGAAGTCTGTAGGCTGGGGATTATGCCCTCAGGTGGGGGGAAAAAAAAGTGACTGGGTTACTGCCTTCCAGCTGTTTAGGGCACCTAAGTTTAAAATGCCTTATGTCAATTACAGGAGCAGATCCAAACTGCTAAGAGAGCACAGACAAAAGGTCAACTTCTTAGTCCTGGGAATGTGGAGGAAAGCTTCACACGGCAGCTTTCCTTGGGGCCATTCCTGTGAAGTTCCTGACCCTGAAGATTCTTGGTTGTGGAGGTAGGAAAGGGGGAGTTGTTCAGGACAATGGGTGGGAAGGAAGAGCCACAGCATGATTGGGAAGAACTGGAAATATTAAAATAGCTTTTCTCACACAATAGGACAGAATTTGGAGTAACTGTCCTGAACTCTGGATCGGGTCCTGTCTACCCTGTGTCTTCTCACAATGCACTTTCTAGCCTGGCCCTGATCTGGCCACACCAGTGTGCTGTGTCCGCTCCTACCTTTCATTGACAGCACCCCCAACGTGCTCCCTCCTTCCTTCCTTCCTCCCTGCCCCCCTTTCTTCCTCTTTTTCTTTTTGCTGGTGCTGAGGATTGAATTCAGGGCTTTGCCTTGGTTATTTTTGAAGCCAGCCAGCCAGGGCTATGACTTTCCTCCTTTCTTTCTTGTAGTTGCTGGGATGACAGACATGTGCCATCTCACCTAGCCACTGAGTGACAGGGAATCTTTTTTTTTTTTTTCTCAAATTTTTATTGTGATTAAGTGGTTACATACATTTCCCAAATTTTACCGTATTGTGGGATAATGAAGCTTAAAGTCACAAACACACTCTGACTTTCATAGGACAAGTCGTCTATCATGGTCTATAACATTTATGAGTTCTATGAGCTTTGCAATAGTTATTTCTTCCATATTGGGTGATATGTACAATTCTTTTGTTTTGCATAGCATCAGCTGTTCCCTCTTTCCCACTCATTCCCTCCCTCCCATCGCTGCCATTGAGTTGCTTAGTTCATTTTGGTCAATGTCCAGTGCAGTTGATGGGTCCTGCTGTGGTATGTTTTTCCCTGATTCCGAGAGGGAATCTTTTGAACTTTTATGCCTGGGTGACCTCGAACTACAATTCTCTGATCTCTACCTCCCAAGTAACTAGGATTATAGGCTGAAGACCTATAGCCCTTGCAACATCACACATTTTCAAATGTATGGTTCAGTGATGGGAAGTACACTGTTGTACAACCACTGCCACTATCCTTCTCTAGAATTTGTTTCATCTTGTAACACGGAGACTATCCCTCACCCAGCCCTTGGCAACTGCTATTTTATTTCCTGTCTCTGAATTTGACAATTCTGAGTATTTCTGTGTGTGTGTGTGTGTCTTCTTCTTTTGCTTAGGTTCATTAATGCTGAATGTGTCCAAATTTCTTTCCTTTTTTTTTTTTTTGGGTAGTGGTACTGGGGTTTGAACTCAGGTCGTTGTGCTTGTTCTACAATGACTCCAGCCTGGCTTTTTTTTCTGAGTCTCTTAAACTTCTCAGCTTAGACTGGCTTTGAACTATGATTCTCTGGACCTCAGTATCTTGAGTAGCTAGGATTATAGGCATGAGCCACAAAGGCCAGGCCATTACTGAATTATTAACATTCTACAGAAAGGAATTTAAGAAGCCATCTAGTTGAGTAAGAAACTTATAGTTTTATTTGGCAAAGCAGGAGAATGAAGTAGAAAAGCCTGAAGTAAAGCACATCCCAGTGTTCTGGTGATGCAGGCACTGGAAAAGCACACCAAAGCCCTTCATGAAAGCATGATTTCAAGGCTAGTGAGTCTAGGAGTCTACAGGCCCTTATCTCTGCACATGATCCTTCACTTCCAACATCTGACATGGTAATCATTTGCAGTGGCAGGCCTGTTCTGATTGCACCTTTTGTTCTTAGAACTGATAGATTTGATATTCCCAGAGATTGAGTCTCTTTAATTGACATAGGTTGTATGTTTGAGAATCTGCCAGGTGTTTCCTCTTAGAAGATGTTTATTTAGGGCAGAAAAGCCCATCATTAGGAGATATTTATTTTCTTTTAACAAGGTCTCTTCTTAGTCCAAGGATGAGTTTTGCAAGATGTTTTTCTTGAGATATTTACTCAGGATGTGCTTATCCAGAGGCCTGGGCAAATCATTAATGCAAGGTTAAGAGCATGGCCATCCACTGTAGCCAATGAGGAGTGAGAGACTTCAAGTTACCTATTAATACAGTGCTTATTCTTAGCTCCTGGCTCTGGGTTCTCATGCCTTAATGTTCCCAATTTAGCTTACCTCAGTTCCATTTTCAGTTGCAGTGGCCTTTACATTCCCTCCAAATGGGAAGATATGTGTCCTACGTGAAGGACAAAGGGTTCAAATGGTGCTCTTGGAGAAAATGACAGACAACACTCTACAACCTATAATTGGCATATGGATTGATTCTGTCCATTGGAACATGGATATGTCAGGTGCTCTGGAAATCCTCTTCACACAGGATAGAGAAGCGCTGGCTCAGGAGAAACTGTGAAGCTATTTGAGTCCCACCTCCTGCTTGACTCTTCTCTGGGAAGTACTTCATATTGTGAAGACAGACTTCATCTCTCAGGTCAATGCAGAACACTGAAGTAGGGCCATTAAACACATGCAACTCTGTGTGAGTTTGTAACACAGATGCCCAGTAGTAATTCATTTCCCAGATGTGCATCTCTCAGCATTACTACAGATTCTTAAAGAAGATGCACTGTTGTGACAGAAATGGACCCAGACCAAAAACAAGGCACAGAGACCTTCTGGCTCTTCTTCCCAAGCTAGCTAAGCTAGCTGTCTCAGGGCTGTAGCCAAGGGAGTGTGGATACAGCCCCAAATACATCACTGTTTCTGGTTTGTGAACTTAATGGCTACCCAGAGCAGTACAACTTTTAGAACCAATGGTTTCCATCAGTGGATAACAAGAGCTGGCAGGTAATCAAGAACATCACTTGGGAACACCTCATCTCACACTTTATGGAAAGACTGTCCTCACTCAAATGACTTCCTCTTCATTATGGCAATGGTATTTTATTTTATTTTTTAATTTTCAAGATAGAGTATTACATTAATCATTTGCAGTGATAGGCCTTTTCTAATTGCATCTTTTGTTCTTAGACCTGATAAGCTTGAGATTTCCAGAGATCAAATCTCTTTAATAGACATAGGTTATATGTTTGAGAATTTGCCAGATCAGACTGGCCTAGAATGGTCAATCCTTTCACCTCTCAAGTGATAGAGAGCTGTGAACAAGCAGGTTGAGTGAGAAGGTAAGGCCCTGAGTTCAAGCCCCAGTACTAGTTCAAACAGAAAATACAAAAGACAGAAAAAATTCTTGACTGTGAAAACATGATAGCAGAATTACTGTTGTGCAAAATTCTTGAAAAAGAAAAAAAGGATGGAAAGACAAATCTCAAAAACAAAAACAAAAAAAGGAAAGTTAAGGAAACCTCCTAGATCACTGAGCAAAAAGTTAAAGAGAGGAATAAGAGTGAGGGATGGAATATAGAGACAAGACCATGTGTCCAAATCAAAGGGAGGTTTCAGAAGGTGGCTCAGTGGTAGAGTGCTGCCTAGCATCCACCGAGTCCTGGGTTAGATCCCTAGGCACCACATAAACAGAAAAAGCCTGAAGTGGCGCTGTGGCTCAAGTGGTAGAGCACTAGCCTTGAGCTGAAGAGCTGAGGGACAGCGCCCAGGCCCAGAGTTCAGGCCCCACGACCGACAAAAACAACAACAACAAAAAGAAAAGTTCCCAGAATGAAAAACATGACTGAAAGGTGCCGAACACAGTGGGAGACACAGCCTAGAAACTTCAGCACTACATAAGAGGGCGGGGGAGGGGGACTAAGCTCACAGTACTGACCCTGGAAGCCGCAACACCCCCGAAGGACACCCCGCGCCCGCGTCTTCTCCCAGGCCCCGCCACGCACCCATCTGCGCCCTGCCCCGGGGCCTGCACGTGAACTCAGCCTTCCGTGGCCTCTTTGCGGTCGCCTTGCTCGGCAGGTGTTCAAGGCTCCTCCACCTTGCGCGGCCGCTCTCTCCCCTGTAGTTCCCGGCTCCTCGGCCCGAACGAGTGCGGGCCCCGGACGGGCCGGGCGCGGGGAACCGGGCGGGGAGCCGGGCCCGGCCCGGGTGGCGGCTGGCCCGGCGGGAGGGAGGAGGTTTACCTGCGGCCGGGGACGAACCGAGACTCGCCTGAAGGCTTTACTTGTGCAAAGGGGGGAAATGGTTGTGGGGCGGGGCGGGGCGGGGCGGGGTGGGGTGGGGAGGCGAACCCCGGAGGCCGCCCGGGGCGGCACGGGCAGGAGCTGGAAACTTCGCTGGCCCGAGAGGCGAATTCTCACCCGCCGCGACCTTCCCGGGGCCCCCCCGGAGCCCGGCGGCGGGGGCAGGCGGTCTCGGGGCGCCGGGCGCCGCGGGCCGAGGCCGGACAGCGCGGCGGCGAGCCGGGCGGCCGGGCGCGGACCGGCCCGCGGCGGAGGGCGGAGTCGAGCGCGCGCCTGCCCCGCCGCAGCCTGGCGCCGGGGCCGCGCTTGCCCAGCGGGGTGGCGCGGGTCGCGCGCGCGCGCACAGGCGGCGGCGTGCGCGGGTCGCGCGTGCGCGCTGCGGCGGGGCGAGGGGCGGCGCGGGCGCGCGCGTGTCAGTGACAGCGGGAGGGGGAGGCGGCGGCGGCAGCGGCGGCGGCGGCGGCTCTTCCGACATGAAGCAGCGGCCGCGTGAGGGCTGGCGGCGGGCGCGGCCGCAGCGGCATCTCTAGCTCGGGCAGGGCCCCCGGGGCGTGGGCGCGGCGAGCGGGCGAGCGGGGCGTCCCGGCGCCGCGTCTCGGGAGTCCGGCTGCGCTGCGGCCCCGCACCGCCGCCCGCGGAGGGGCCCCGCGGCTCGGCCCGGGGCGTCGGGGGTGGGGGGTGTCGTCGGCGTCGTCTTCGGCCCCGGGGCGGGGGCGCGGCGCGCTCGGCGGGCGAGCAGCAGGCCCCGCTAGACCGGGTGGCTCGGACGGGGGCGTCCGCGCGCCCCAGGGCGCTGCAGACTCGGGGCCGGGGCGCGCCCCCCCCGCCCCGCCCGGGGCAGGGCTGGCCCGGGGCCCGGGGTCGCCCGCGGGGGCTCGGCGGCGCCGCGGGTCCGGGCCGCGCGGGGTTGACGCACCGGGCGCCGTCGCCGCCAACGCCGCCGCCGCCGCCGCAGGATGAAGCGCCGCTCGCCGGAGTTGTTTTCGCGAGGACCGCTCGCGGGGCCGGGAGCGCCCAAGGGCTGAACTTCCCTCCCGGGCCGCGGTCGGGAGGCGCGCGGCGCGGAGGCCGCCGGCGGGCGACGGAGCCGGGACCCCCGGCAGCACCAGGTACGTCCCGGGCGGCGGTCCCCCCCACCCCCGGCCCGGGGAGGCGGCGCCGCGGGGGCTTTGGCTCGCGGGCGCCCGCGGTGTGGGAGAGCTTGCGGTGCCTCCCCGGGGCAGAGCCCGCACTTCGGGGCGCGCCGGCGCAGCCAGGCCGCGCTCACTCGGCTGTTTGGCCCGCAGGGACCCCTCACCCGGCCGGGAGAGGCTCCGAGGGCCCGGCAACATGGCTTCCCCGCCCCACCAGCAGCTGCTGCACCACCACAGCACCGAGGTGAGCTGCGACTCGAGCGGAGACAGCAACAGCGTGAGGGTCAAGATCAACCCCAAGCAGCTGTCCTCCAACGTCCACCCCAAGCACTGCAAGTACAGCATCTCCTCCAGCTGCAGCAGCTCCGGGGACTCCGGGGGGCTTCCCCGGCGCTTGGGCGGCGGCGGCGGCCGCCTGCGCAGGCAGAAGAAGCTGCCCCAGCTGTTCGAGAGGGCTTCCAGCCGGTGGTGGGACCCCAAATTCGACTCGGTGAACCTGGAGGAGGCCTGCCTGGAGCGCTGCTTCCCGCAGACCCAGCGCCGCTTCCGGTACGCGCTCTTCTACGTGGGCTTCGCCTGCCTCCTCTGGAGCGCCTATTTTGCGGTCCACATGCGGTCTAAACTGATCGTCGTGGTGGTCCCCGCGCTGTGCTTCCTGGTGGTGTGCGTGGGCTTTTTTATGTTTACCTTCACCAAGCTGTACGCCCGGCACTACGCGTGGACCTCCCTGGCTCTCACCCTGCTGGTGTGCGCCCTCACCCTGGCTGCGCAGTTTCAGGATCTGACGCCTCTCTCCGGACGTGTTGACAGCTCCAATCATACCCCCGCAGCCAAGCCCGCAGACACCTGCTTATCTCAAGTGGGGAGCTTCTCCATGTGCATCGAAGTGCTTTTTCTGCTCTACACCGTCATGCACTTACCTTTGTACTTGAGCTTGTTTTTGGGGGTGGTCTACTCCGTCCTTTTTGAGACCTTTGGCTATCATTTCCGAGATGAAAACTGCTTCCCTTCGACGGGAGCCGGAGCCCTGCACTGGGAGCTGCTGAGCAGGGCCCTGCTCCATGTCTGCATTCACGCCATTGGGATCCACCTCTTCGTCATGTCTCAGGTGAGGTCCAGAAGCACCTTCCTCAAGGTGGGACAGTCCATCATGCATGGAAAAGATCTGGAAGTAGAAAAAGCCCTCAAAGAGAGGATGATTCACTCTGTGATGCCTAGAATCATAGCTGATGACTTAATGAGACAGGGGGATGAGGAGAGTGAGAATTCCGTCAAGAGGCATGCCGCTTCCAGCCCCAAGAACAGGAAGAAAAAATCCTCCATACAGAAAGCTCCTATAGCATTCCGGCCCTTTAAGATGCAGCAGATCGAAGAAGTCAGTATTTTATTTGCAGATATTGTGGGCTTCACCAAGATGAGTGCCAACAAGTCTGCTCACGCCCTGGTGGGTCTTCTCAATGATCTATTCGGTCGCTTTGACCGGCTGTGTGAGGAAACCAAATGTGAGAAGATCAGTACCCTGGGAGACTGTTACTACTGTGTGGCGGGGTGCCCCGAGCCCCGGGTGGACCATGCCTACTGCTGCATTGAAATGGGCTTAGGCATGATCAAAGCCATCGAGCAGTTCTGCCAGGAGAAGAAAGAAATGGTGAACATGCGTGTCGGGGTTCACACGGGGACGGTCCTGTGTGGCATCTTGGGCATGAGGAGGTTTAAATTTGATGTGTGGTCCAACGATGTGAACTTGGCTAATCTCATGGAGCAGCTGGGGGTGGCCGGCAAAGTCCACATATCTGAGGCCACTGCAAAATACTTAGATGACCGGTACGAAATGGAAGACGGGAAAGTGATTGAACGCCTTGGCCAGAGCGTGGTTGCTGACCAATTGAAAGGTATGTGTCTTTCCTTGCTTCCTCAACTCCCTTCCCCCATCTTGTTAGGATTCATCAGTGTTTGGAAACAGTTCAGCTTCCTCTGGATTCCTGACCATGGGAGTATCATAGGATCAGTGTGCCTTTTCCTTCAGTGAGTCGCAGATCACAGACCTCCACAGGCTGCAAACAGGGACCCCGGCATGGTGTGCTGAGAGATGAGGCCTTTAGAAAGAAGGAGAACTTTGAAAATGTATGCGCTACTGCTCGGCTGATGACCTTTCTGAAATTGGGGCTGTGGGCAGGGGAGGCAAAACATGTCCTGTGAACTTTTTAGCACTCTAAGATTCTGCTTTTGCATTTTTTTTCATCTGGCCACCCTTCTGCCATTTCTCTATTTAAAACCTTTTTTCCTTTCTGGGCCTCCCTTTGCTGTCAATAAAATAGATAGAAAGTTAGTTCTGCCTTGCAGGACTCCAGAATTAGATGAAATGATATACTTCTCAATGAAAAATATCTTTCGTCTAGGTCACTTTTTCAAGAAAAAAATTTGCATTTTCAATTTTCATTTGTTTAATGAAGCTTTCTTATCATGGTATTGTCTTGCCATATAAATCCTAGCATTTTAGAACACTGAACTTCACAAACCACCAGGTAATTTGAAAATGAGAAAAGCTCCCAAAGAGTTCTTAATGTTTTCCTCTCTTGTCCTGGTAGATTTTATCTGTCCCCTCATCCTGGTATATTTTTGTCTGTCCCCTTGTCCCTGGTCTTACATTCTTTACTGCTATTCTTGATGGTTTTATTGGGCTGCTTATTTTATTTTTATATAGGACAAATTTTTGAGGTCTGGAAAGTGGTGTATAAATAAGTGGGATCAAAAACAACGATTCCGAGTAATCTGATACGTCTGCCCTCCCTCTCTGCCTGCCCCCCTGCTCTTTTAAACAGTTCTTAGCCTTTACTAAAAATCTTCTGGATTGAGGGGAACATCTATTTTAGAAGTATGCAGTGAAAATAGCATTGATTTTTAAAAGCCTACATTTGTAAAGCTGTATTGTATTTTGTGGTGTTCACCAGCTGCATAATTACACAGTTAAAAGCCCCAGGAGAGGGAATCCTCCAAAGGACAAGGAATGGTTTAAGTCAGACTTGGGAGAAGTGAGAGGCAGCTTGTGGCTGAGTTAGGGCTCATGTTGGTTGTCAGCCTCATGATAATGCTGTATGCTTAACGGGCGTTTTCTTTCTTTAGTTTGTGATCTGAGCTTCCCCTGTCATTTATTTACTTGTTATCTGACAAGGGTACTTAATCTTCCTGGTTTTTATTTATTATAGTTATTTTGTTAGTTTTTGGACAATTTATGGATATGGTAGTAAAAATATTTTCATCTGAGAATTCCCAACTTAGAGAACCGTAAGTGTTGAACTGAAGAGGTCGGAAAGGACACTTTAAAAGATTGCTGGAACAAGTGTCTTTCTAATTAGGAAGGTGGCACCTGCTCTTGAGTCCGAAGGTTTCAGTCCATGGGATGTGTATGTAATCCTTCCTTGACATTTTGACATCTTTAGGACACAAGAGGTGCAGGCTTTGCTGTCTAGGATTATGGGGCAGGTTCTAGATGGTGGCTCTGGGCCGTCCTGTGGTCTATGTAATGATCAGATATGTTGGGTCAAAGGACAATGACAGCAGTTGTGTAAGTTGTACTTCACATGATGTGTTACTTGAATTTCAAAAATAAAAACAGTCACAATCATTAAGTGTACTTGGAAAGCACTAACCTTTGGCAGTATTCATTTTTGTTAGTTTTTTTTTTTGTAATTAAAAAATTTGTAGACCAAAGGTCTCAAAGACACCTCCCCCAAAAAAATCCTAGGGAGGTTTACTGATTTTATTTTTACTTCAAATAGTATATATTTGGTAAATTGATTTTCTTTAAATTTGTATAAATTATGTACTTTTAAAGAAAAAGTACTTCATAGAGGGAGGAAAATATAGAAGGCTCAGCTGAACTTTTTTTTTTTTAATCCCCTGTTAGCTATTTCCTGGAGACTGTGATTTTTTGCTTTCTTCAGCTCATTTTGAAAACTTTGTGGACAAGACTCTGGTAACAAATATGTCCACACAATTTCCTGACCCTTTTGAAACTATCTTGATGTACAGAACTGCTAAGGGGAGATGATAGTGTAGCGTGCAGAAGACAGACGTCTCCACGTGTCATTATGCTTATTATGTATGTAAGGTTTATCACAGCCTCCTAGGTTTGTTCTTGTGGCAGGCTTGTTCTCTGTGTGTTGGGTATTAGCATTTACCTCTCATCCTCTTTTCTGATGACAGGATTAGAAAGTACCCAGGCGAGGAGTCTGTAGACTTGAACGTTGGTGGGATGAGCAGAGGATTGTAGAATTAGCCTGGCAGCAGGAAGCTGCTTCTACTTTAATTAATCTGAACAGGCTTTGCAGAAGAACAGTATTTCATTATTTGCGCACATGCTCCCTAAAATCCTTACTGCTCCCCCCACCACGGGCTGGCCAGGCACTATGGATGTGAAGACACACCTGACCTGACATATCTGATAGTTCCTGACCCACACCAACTCCTGGTTATCAGTGTTGTCACTGTGTGTGTGTGTGTGTGTGTGTGTGTGTGTGTGTACCCAACATTTTAGTTACAGAGGGGCACATACTGGAGCCAATCCAGGAGATCAAGCTGTGCCCTTACAGGTGGGCAGAGGAAGGGCAGTAAGTGCGGGGTGGATAGCATGGTTCAGAGGCTCAAAACCGTGTTTCTTCGTGGGGTTGGGTTGTGTACCAGTTCATGAGGACAAAGAAGCCTGTGATTAGAGTGGAGTTTGGACTTGATCCTATAGGTGAAGGAAGCCACTGGTGGGCCTTAAGCACAAGGCCTCAGTGGTCCTCTTTGTCTCTGTAGAAAGCTCACCCCTTCAGCAGTAGGGGGTATGGCCTGCAACAGTGTGAGTTGGAGATTTATGAGTTGCTTGAGCAAATCACAGGGCAGGAGGGAGGGGAAGAGGAAGGGATGGCCCAAATGCAGGTCATTGCAGTGGCAGTGGAAGCGATGGAGCAGAGGTGAGCAGGATTGTGACCTGATGGGACTCCACGCCACACCTAAGCAGGGACAGGTGGGGCAGGTGAGAGTTTGGGTGGAAAATGCCCTTTTTAAGTTTCTGTAATTGCTCTGGAAATGGCCTGGAGTGAAGCAGGGTTGAGATGCTGTTGATTTGTCTGTGGTCAAGCTTGTTCACCATTCCACATGCTGTTTATTCTGTGCTAGGTGTAGTTGCAAATCCTGCCAATACAGCAGGGCACAGATAGTGGACAGACAGTGTTCCTGCCTTCAGGATATGGAATTTGTTACCGAGTTCCAATAGAGGATACATTTTAGGTTAAATTCTAAGAGATATGTTTAGGTAGGATAACCAGGCACTGAGAGAGAAGTTTGAAGGAATTTTTAGCATAGGGTTAGGATTTCAGAAGTGACAGAATAAGGAGGGCTGGGAAGGCGGCTCAGCAGTAGAGCGCTTGCCTTGCATGCATGAAGCCTTGGGTTCGATTCCTCAGTACCACATAAGCAGAAAAAAAAAGAGCCGGAAGTAGCGCTGTGGCTCAAGTGGTAGAGCGCTACCCTTGAACTGAAGAGCTGAGGGACAGCGCTCAGGCCCAGAGTTCAGGCCCACTACCGGACCCAAAACAAACAAACAAAAAAGAATAAGGAGAAAGGAGAGGGAGGGATGACATTGCATTGTACTCATGACCTGACATAGAATTGTAACCTCTTCGTGCAACTACATCATCATCATCAGTCATCAATAATCAATCATCACCATGAGAAAAGGCCTATTTTGAGAGGTAGAAAGCCTGAGGGTCTGTAGAAGAGGTTTTGGTCTGTTCTGTTGTACCTTAGTCCTTGTCCAAAAGGATGAGCAATATTATCCAGAGCTATTGGTTTTTCCTGTCACAGATGTGGAAACACAGGGACAGAAAGTGAAACTGTTTGTTAGGATGTTTGGAAGATAGAGCAATGGCTGCCCAGTGCTTCCTGGTCAGTAGTAAAGATCACATCTTTACAGAGACATGTCTGATAGCCATCACCTTGCTAGAGGAAAGATAAAATAAGATGAACATCTTCCCTAAGGATTTAAGCCAAAGTTTAGGTTTATGGAGCCCCTGGGCAAGAGATCTGTGGATGTGTGTTTGGACAGATTGTTATCCTTTGGCCAACTCAGTAATGGAGAACTTTACCTTTCCTAACAGGTGGCACTTAGAAAAAAGAGTTCCCCTCTGAAGCTGCCAAGGCCCTCTGTGTTTTTTAGCCATTGCTAGTTCCAGTCTATCCCATGTTAGAAGTCTAGGCTCCCTTTTGCCTCGTGGGCATGAGCCTGTCATCTGGTAGCTAAAAGCCAGAGCCAGACGCCCTGTGCTCAGATGCTTTCCTTGTTTCCTCTGACAGCTTGGATGGCTTGACCCCCTTTAGAAGTCTGTAGGTCTTCACAGTTGACGCTGTAGTGCCAACTGCCAACCTGTTGTTAGCTGACAGTCCTGCTTCTCCTCTCGGAATTTCCATGTTTACCAGTGTTCTCCCCCCATGCTAAGACTTCTGAATGGTTCTCCCTAGGTGTGGTTCTGTAACATCATACCTTGGTAATGGGGAAAATAAGTAGTTCCTTGGGTGATACAGATGATGCAAGTGCTGACATCAGGGAAGTCTTTAAATATCGGCCAATGCTGACTTCACAGTGGCTAGTAGAAGTTTTCCAAGATTTTAGTTTTCACTTGGAAGCTTGGATTTTTATCATCATCAGCAAATATCGTCTGTTGTTTCCATCCAAGTGACAGGCTTACTTCACTCATTTTTTTTTTTGGGGGGGGGTCTGGTTGTGGGGCCTGAACTCTGGGCCTAGGCGCTGTCCCTCAGCTCTTCAGCTCAAGGCTAGCGTTCTACCACTTTGAGCCACAGCGCCACTTCTGGCTTTTTTTTCTCTTTGCTTATGTGGTGCTGAGGAATCGAACCCAGGGCCTCATGCATGCAAGGCAAGCGCTCTACCACTGAGCCACCTTCCCAGCCCCTTCGCTCATTTTTGTTTTTTTTTTAGGACTAGTCTTCTAGAACTCAAGTCCAGGGTTTGTCTGCAGGTCAGTTACAGAGAAGTAGCTTGCTGCTTTTCCCCACAGCCACAGTACCTTAGTGTATGACACAAAGTCTTAGTAATGTTTTGCATTTTTTATCCCACATGCAATTAAAAAGGCACATATTCAAGGCTGAGATTTAGCACAGTCATTAATTTTTACTGCTTAATCAAGGATGTTCTCCAGTGAATCTGATTTCTTTCCGCAAGCGTATGTGGTGAAGAGCTCAGCCACATCTAGGACAGCTTGCTCCCCCTGCTTTGACTGGCAGTCAGGTTTCAGTGGTTTTATCATTGCTGTAAGTATCAACACTGAAACAGGCAAACAAGGTCTCAGTGTTCTTTTGGAAATAGATCTGACCTCAAAAATGCCCTGCAAAGGTTTCAGGGACCCTTGGAGCTCTAGGAACCTCACTTTGAGAAATCCTAAGCTATGTGGGAAAAAGAGTTAGCCAGACACTGGTGGCTCACGCCTGTAATCCTAGCTATTCAGGAGGCTGAGATCTGAAGATCACGGTTCAAAGCCAGCCCAGGCAGGAAAGTGGGAAGGCTCATATCTCCAATTAACCACCAGAAAACTAGAAGTGGTGCTGTGGCTCAAAGTATAGAGTATTAGCCTTGAGCAAAAGAGCTCAGAGGACAGTGTCCAGTCCCTGAGTTCAAGCTATACAACCACCATCACCACCACCACCACCAGCAAGAGGAGTCCTTGCCCTCTGCCAATATAATTTAGCCATTAGGTTTTGTTTGTTTGTTTGTTTGTTTGTTTTTTTGGGTCCAGTTGTGGGGCCTGAACTCTGGGCCTGGGCGCTGTCCCTCAGCTCTTCAGCTCAAGGCTAGCGCTCTACCACTTGAGCCACAGCGCCACTTCTGGCTTTTTTCTCTTTGCTTATGTGGTGCTGAGGAATCGAACCCAGGGCCTCATGCATGCAAGGCAAGCGCTCTACCACTGAGCCACCTTCCCAGCCCCGGTATTTGTTTTTTTGATATATTTGAAGTCTGCAGTGGCTCGGGTTGTTGGGGAGAATTGGATGTGGTATTTCAAGTGAGGCACTCACTCACTTAGCATGGTTGCAGCAGCCATTTGGTCACTAAGAACCAACTCCCCATCTGTGGGCAAATCACAGTTTGTTCTGCGCTCAAGAGTGTTGCTTGTTTCTTACGCTTTGTTTGGTTCGCATCTTGTATAATGTGATACTGAAACCTAGAACCCATCAGGGACTGTGACTGTGTCCGCTTCTCAAAAAAGGGCAAGTGTCCAAAAATCTGAAACACTGATAGCTCGCCCTGGTTAAACTGGAGCTGCCGATTTTGGCAGCTTCTTCATTGAAAACCCTGGGGAGCTGGGGCAATATTGTTCTCGGGCTGCTTCAATTCCCCAGGCTTTGGGGGGGGGGAGAGGGGATATTTTCAGCAATGTGGCCCTGGATAATTGAGGAATTATGGGAAAATCCTCAGCTTTGCTTCCCTGGAGATCTTGGCCGGGGTAGGCAGGGAATAGTTATTCTGTAAACCCAGCTTTTTATTTTCTAGATGTTGAATGAAGTCGTAGTATTTGTGAGATTCGGATGAGTTTCTGGAGTCAGGGCCATTGTCCTGCCCTCCTGCCATGGATAGCCAGGAGGATAAGGCAGCACTAAACAAACAGTCACATGGAAAATTGGCACCAAACTTAGTGATTGCATTATGAGCAGGGCTGGAAGTGAAGCACTGAGACATTGAGTAACTTGTGATGTTCACACAGCCAGAAACAGCTCTAAATAAGGAAGCCTGTATTCAAACCGAAAGCCTAAAGCACCATATTAGAAAACACTAGTGTCTACCTCATAGACTAGACGTAAGGATTAAATGTTAAGTACTTAGTAAAGTACTTGGCACATACTTTCATCAGAGCTAGTATGGCGGAGAGCGGAGCGCTGTCCTCAGCTGCATTACAAGGCAGAAGATGCACACCTGCCCAGCTCCCCCAGTGCACGCGGCCCTCTCCCTCACGCGGTCATCATCTCAGATTTGTTTAGATGTTTGGCTCCATTCCTTCCTTCCTATACCAGTTTTCAGACTGAGTTGATTTTTTTTTATTTTTAAAAAACATCCTCCAAAAGTAACCAAAGACATTTTTCAAGAATCCATGTAGACTCTGAGATTTTAGTTTATCTAATATATCCCATCCCATTACAACTATCTTATTTTGGATACCCACGTTGTCCCAACTCCCAGATTAGCCTCTGAGTCCTTTTCATATAAGCCCAGTGGTCTCTGCTAACTTCTGTTCTAGTACTAGGGCTTGAACTAGGTCTCAGGGGTCTCATGTTCTCACTTAGCCTTTTTTTTCCCCTCACTGTTTGGTGCTCTGATACTTGAGCCACATCTTCACTTTTGACTTTTTGCTGATTTAATTGGGGAAATCAGAGTCTCATGGATTTGTCTGCCCCGGCTGGCTTTGAGTTATAATCCTCAGATCTCAGCCTCTTGAATAGCTAGGATTACAGGCAGTGAGCTACTACTGGTACCTGGCTGTTAGCTTTTTTTTTTTTTTTTTTTTTTTTTTTTTTTTTGTCGGTCGTGGGGCTTGAACTCTGGGCCTGGGCGTTGTCCCTAAGCTCTTCAGCTCAAGGCGAGCGCTCTACCACTTGAGCTACAGCGCCACTTCCGGTTTTCTGGTGGTTTTATTGGAGATAGGAGTCTCATGGTCTCTCCTGCCCGGGCTGGCTTTGAACCGTGATCCTCAGATCTCAGCCTCCTGAGTAGCTAGGATTACAGGCGTGAGCCACCAGCGCCCGGCGGCTGTTAGCATTTTTAAAGAGTAGAGAAATTGCTCCTAAAATTATAGGTATTGAAATCTCATTAATTCTGATTTTTTTCTGATATGTTTATTCATACAGACTGAGCTTAAAGTTTACCCTCTCCAGTTTTGAAAAGAAAATTAATAATAGCATCTGCATGTTTATATGAAAAAATGAACCACGGAAGGAAGCCCTATGTGTCTCCTAGCTCTTTGGAAGCTTTCATTTGCATTCTGACAATTGGCAATTATAAAGCAGAGTGGCATTTATGTCTATGGTATTCTCCCATCATACTTGCTAAGGTGCTAAGGGACAGGTGTCTGTGAATGTAGCTAAACTGTGGTAAGAAGCAATAAAAATAAATGTAGGAGGCCCACTTGCAGACTGTGGAGCATTGCTAGTCCCACAGGCCTCATCCCCACAATGGTGTGAGGTACCAGAGACCCACCTCCACCAATCCCCTTCCCAAGAGCCGTGCTCTGACCAGTGTTCCCTGGAAGGTAGTGCTGGTTCACCCCAGTCCTCAGGGCAGCGGTGTGCGTGCGTGCGCGCGCGCGCGTGCGCGTGTGTGGTATGTGTGTGTGTGTGTGTGTGTGTGTGTGTGTGTGTGTGTGTGTGTGTGTGTGTGGTGTGTGTGTATGTGTGTGTGACTCTTGATCATCCTGTACCCTATTGCAACTTGCTTTGAGATGAAAAATGTTCATGCTTATGGATTGTTACATTTCCAGTGCTGGGAATGTAGTGTAGCAAATAGTAGCAGCTCACTAATGCAGCTGGCCCTCTGTAGCCATGATTTGTGCATCCTCAGATTCAACCACAGATGGATAATATTCAGAAAACAATTTAATCTGTATTACCCCCGCCCAATACAGTATAACAGCTACTTACATTTACATTGTATTAGATATTACAAATAACCTAGAGATGACTTAGCATGCAGGAAAATATGTGTAGGTAATTTGTAGATATTATGCTATTTTATAATAAGGGATTGGTATATCCATGCATAGTCAATGTCCCAGGGGGTCCTGAAACCTATCTCCCCTCCAGTGTGAGGGATGGTGAGTCCAGTGAGATTTTATTTTTGTTTTTTTGTTTTTGTCAGTTGTGGGGTTTGAACTCTGGGCCTGGGCACTGCCCCTCAGCTCTTCAGCTCTAGGTGATTACTCTGCCAGTTGAGCCACAGTGCCACTTCCAGTTTTCTGGTGGTTTATTGGAAATAAGAGTTTCACAGACTTTCCTGCCAGAGCTGGCTTTGAACCGTGATCCTCAGATCTCAGCCTCCTGAGTAGCTAGGAGCCACTGGTGCCTGGCTCCAGTGAGTTTTACGTTTGTTCATACTCTATGTGAGGACACTGGTGTGTGTCAGATACCCTGCATACCTGCACAGAATAACTTGGAAGGTCAGGAAAGGTGACCAAGTTTTGCTTGAAATGGTTGAATGGTTCGCTGAATTGAAGCTACCGGCAGGGATATTTTGTTGTTGTTGTTTGTTTGTACATACTGGGATCTGAATCCAAGACTTATTCTTGCTAGGCAAGTGCTTTAGCATTGGGCTAAATTACCCAACCTCAATGGGTGGGGTGTTGAAATTAGCTAGAGAAGGTTGGAATGAAGAAAGCCAGTTAGTGTAAAGGGCTTGGGGATGAGAAATTGATTGGGCTCCAAGCAGAGCCAAGGCAGCTTCAGGGCTGGTGGAGCCTGGAGCGTGGAGGGAAGGAGCGGGATTTAAAGCCTAAGCACCTATTTAGGGACCAGAAAATGTGGGGTTGGGTGGTTTAGTTGAGGCAGTTTTTTCTTTTTTTGTCGGTCATGGGGCCTGAACTCTGGGCCTGGGCGCTGTCCCTCAGCTCTTCAGCTGAAGGCTAGTGCTCTGCCACTTGAGCCACAGCGCCACTTCCAGCATTTTTCTGCTTATGTGTTGCTGAGGAATTGAACCCAGGGCCTCATGCATGCAAGGCAAGTATTCTACCACTGAGCTACTTTCCCAGCCTGGCAGTTTTTCTTTTTAGCTTTTTAAAATAGAGATTTTAAGAAGTACATTTATCTCTAATACTGTAGCTCTCAATAATTCTTATTTGATTATCATCTATACACATGAAAATCCAGCATGCCTTTTTTGGGGGCGGGTGGCGGTTAAAGTTCCAGGTTTAGTCTTTAAGCATAATTTCCAGGATTTTTATGTAACGCTATTAAGTTCTACTTAGTTTCTTTTTTCCTTCCAAAAGGGGAAAATGTGGTACAGAAAGCAACTTTTGAATAATTTATTTTTGTGCTTGAGTAGTTTGGGAAATATTAGCTTCATTTTTTTTTAAAGCAATCTAATGTGGAGAGGGGAAGAAAACCCACAGGCCTATGATTTATTTTCTTGCATGTGGATATTAAGATACTATGACATTAAAATAGCTATGACATTTTAAGTAAAACTTTTTTTTGGTATATTTATTCGGTTAGTTTTACCCTATTAAATGTTCCTATTTTAAGTGTGGATTGCATTGTGTTTGGAAACTTCATAGCTAAGTACTTTTCCCCATGAGAAAATACTGCTTCTTTTGGTTATTAATGTTAATTTTTGTTTTGTGTAAGAGCAGCCCAGTAAGGGGCTCGGTTTCGAAAAGGAAAGCACTACTAATAGAATTATCTTCTTGGTGAAATGAATTTGTTTTCTTAAGTTAACTTTCCATCTTAAGATGTGTTTTCCAGAAATAAAGTTTAGCACATTTGGGCAGAAATCTCTGGTTCTGCTTAATCTTGCCAGATCGCAGTTTCCTCATATTTGTGAAATGTAAACTTTGAAGTAGTTGTGCCTTTAGATCCCCAGCATTCTCTAAGAATAGCGGAGAATTTTCTCATGATTGGGAAATAGTACTTTTCTTAATACGGAAAAGTGGTTTTTCCTTTGTCCATTTGTTTAAACTCTGAACCCTCATTTAGACAAATTTAGCAGAGGGACACTTGGATTTACACAACCACAAAATTGTAGGGTATGCATGAGATTCTTAACTTTATAAAGGATTCTTTACGTCCTCTAAGTATAATGAGATTTAATCTTAGAAGTATGATTTACACATTTTTTTCAGGATCATATTTGTTACATAATCCTGGACACTGCTAGAGGATCCTCACTGGGCTTTGAAAGTCTGAGAAATCCTTTAGAAATGTCTTGGAGAAAATGTGAATAAATTTGTTTAAAAATGGACTTCACCCTGGATTCAATTCCTCAGTCCCACATAAACAGAAAAAGCCAGAAGTGGTGCTATGGCTCAAGTGGTAGAGTGCTAGCCTTGAGCAAAAGCAGCTCAGGGACAACGCCCCAGGCCCTGTGTTCAAGCCCCAGAACTGACAATAAAATAAAATAGAAGGCAAGTTGCCAATAAAATAACTTCATAGTAGCAGGACTTAACAAATACAAAGACTTTCCAGTAGCTTACTGCAGGTATCGGGCTTCTGCTTTTTCTATAGTGTTTCGGGGATGCACTGTTCATGTTAATGTAGCCCTTGTATGCTGTAAAGGGTTTGCATGGTTTTCTCTGTATATTTTTCTTCCTTTATTATTAACCACTGATGTAGAACAGTTAATCCCCGGCTACTCCCCTCACCCCCAGGGCTGGCAGTGGAAGCCAGGGCCTGTATGCTCTACCACTGAACGACATGGCCTTTTTTTGTCCCAAGTATCTCTCTCTTGGGCTCTCTGTAGGTCACCCCACCTTCTCTCTGGTGCTGACGAGCCTGAGCCCAGGCTTTTTGCACATGATTAGAAAAATGCCCGACCCAGAGCTACATTAGCAATACTTTTTTTTTTTTTTTTGGACGGTGGTGGGGCTTGAACTCTGGGCCTGGGCGCTGTCCCTCAGCTCTTCAGCTCAAGGCAAGTGCTTTACCACTTGAGCCACTGCTCCATTTCCAGTTTTCTGGTGGTTTATTGGAGATGAGTCTCACGGACTTTCCTGCCCAGGCTGGCTTTGAACCGTGATCCTCACATCTCAGCTTCCTGAGTAGCTAGGATTCCAGGCATGAGCCATCGGCTTATCAATATACTTAAGCATCTGAAGTGGAGTCTCTGCAAGTTGCACTGGCTGGGTTGGAACTCGCCTTTCTTCTGCCTCAGCTTCTTGAGTAGATGGGTTGACGGGGTGCCCAGCCCCTGAAGCGCTTCTCTGCACAGGACAGTCTTCTTTCTGCCCAAAATGAACACACGGGAGAAGCCTCTCCTCTTATGGCCTGGGTGAGAGAAGAGCTATCCAACTATTGTCTGGCATATTGGGTTGGATATCTATCTCCTCCATTCTGTTTTCTGTTTTTTTTTTTTTTTCTACATGACATCTCTCCCACTTCCCCTGGCTTTCTGGTGCTGGGGATCTAACTCAGGGCCCTGTGGCATGCCAGACAAGTGTACCACTGAACCACATCCTGTGGCTCTCCTTTCCCTCTCCCTCTCCTCCCCCTCCTCCTCCTCTTCCTCCTCCTCCTCCTCCTCTTCCTCTTCCTCCTCCTCCTCCTCCTCCTCCTCTTATTCCTGCTCCTCCTCTTCCTGCTCCTCCTCCTCCTTCTGGGTTCTCCTCCTTCCCCCCTTTTTCTCCTTCCTTCTTCCTCCTTCCCTTTATCTCCCTCTTCCTTTCTCCTTCCTCCTTTCTCCTCCTCTTCCTCCTTCTGTCCTCCTTTCTCCTCCTCTTTCTCCTTCTGTCAGTTGTGGGGCTTGAACTCAGAGTCTGGGCACTGAGCCTCTTTGTGCTCAAGGCTAGCACTTTACCACTTGGGCCACACCTCCACTTCTGGATTTTTGAGTGGTTAATTGGAGATAAGAGTCTTAAGGGCCGGGCTGGGAAGGTGGCTCAGTGGTAGAGCGCTTGCCTTGCATGCCAGAGGCCCTGGGTTCGATTCCTCAGCACCACATAAGCAAAAAGAAAAAAGCCAGAAGTGGCGCTGTGGCTCAAGTGGTGGAGCGCTAGACTTGAGCTAAAAAGCTGAGGGACAGGGGCTGGGAAGGTGGCTCAGTGGTAGAGTGCTTGCCTTGCATGCATGAGGCCCTGGTTTCGATTCCTCAGCACCACATAAGCAGAAAAAAAAAAGCCAGAAGTGGCATTGTGGCTCAAGTGGTAGAGCGCTAGCCTTGAGCTGAAGAGCTGAGGGACAGCGTCCAGGCCCAGAGTTGAGGCCCACGACTGGACCCCAAAAAAAAAAAAAAAAAAAAAAAAGCTGAGGGACAGTTCCCAGGCCCAGAGTTCAAGAGTCTCAAGGGGACATTTTGCCTGGGCTGGCTTTGAAACGCAATCCTCAGATCTCAGCCTCCTGAGTAGCTAGGATGGCAGGTGTGAGCCACGGGTGCCACTGGCCCCCAGCTTCTCCTTTCTTTATGGTAATTTGAATGTAGTCATTTCTTCTTTGGTGGATTGCTTACTCTTTCTAACATCTGCTGTGGTTGGCAGGGCTGCTGAGATAAAGTGGGAAGGAGGAAAGCTATACCAGGTCCTCAAAGATGGCATGGCCGTTGGGTACTGTGTCACTGGACCTCTGGGAGGCTTTCACCTGGACAAAGACCAGGTGGTGAAACCGTGGTTCCCTCAGAGAAGCTGCCCGAGCCTGTGACTGCCCCAATGTGCAGGTTACAAGTGTGAGGGCTACCAGGCCAAATGGCATTTCACAGGCCTTTCCTTGTCTTTCTCTCAGTGCACAGGGAATCGCTCAGCTGGAATGACGTATCTCACTGCTCTTTCTGGTTCCTGAAAGCAATGGTGGTCATGAGCTGGGAGAGGGAGCTGATGGTTCTAAAATGTCGACTCTGTCCCTCTACCATACAGAGTTCAAGTGGAAATGTTTACTTTCACAGCTCTAGTCATGCTGTTGCTTTATTTAGTAGCTATTAAGTTTCCAATTCTATATACTCCCCTGGCTTGCATTAAAGTTTCTGTCTCCCAGCCCCATTGCCTGTGGCTTGGCTTTCCTGAGCGGGACTCCTACCAGCAAGGCTCTCGGCCTGGCCCATCGTTTCACACTATTCTTTGATTTGCTTTTTTAACAGCGTTAAAAAAATATATTGTTCACATGATGTGCAATCTACTCATTCAGCGGTCACAGTTCAATAGTTTTTAACAGATCAGTAGAGCTGTACAACCATCACCACATCAATTTTAGGACATCAGTATCATGCTAAAAAGAAACCCTGCACCTGTGAGTAGTCGCTTTTTCATTTTTCCCAAATCTCCCAGACTCTGGTGGCCATTCATCTGATTACTGGCTGTGTTTGCCTGTTCTGGGCCTCTCACACCAATAGAATCATACAGTGTGCAGCCTGTGGTGTGTGGCTTCTTTTGCTGAACATCATTGGTTTTGTTTTGTGGTGCTAACCTCAGGACCTTTTTGCTGCTAGGTAAGTGGTTAACCTCCATTCCCCCATGAATACCATGTTTTCAGGGTTCATCCTCATCACAGCAGGTGGTAGTGTTCCTTTTCTTTTTTCTTTTTTTGGTTGGTTGTGGGCTTGAACTCTGGGCCTGGGCGCTGTCCCTCAGCTCTTCAGCTCAAGGCAAGCACTTTACCACTTGAACCCACAGTGTCACTTCTGGTTTTCTGAGTGGTTTATTGGAGATAAGAATCTCACAGACTTTCCTGCCCGGGCTGGCTTTGAACCGTGTCCTCAGATCTCAACCTCCTGAGTAGCTAGGATGACAGGTGTGAGTGAGCCGCCAGCACCCAGCTTCATTCCTTTACATAATAATATTCCATGTATGTACAGACAGCATTTTGTTTATGTATCCATCAGTTGATGGAAAAAGTATTCCTGATGTTTTTATTTGTTATGTTCTGTTTTTATCTTGTGTGTGTGGTCCTGGGGTTTGCTAGGCAGGTAAGCTATGGTTTGTGTTTTTTTTTTTTTTCCTCTATTTATTTTGGAAATAATAACTGACATTTTCCCCCAGGCTGGCCTGGACTAAGATTCTCCCATTTGTGATTCTCACCATAGCGGGGATGGGAGGTGCATTTCACCACACCTAGCTTTTTCTGTTGAGATGAAGTCTCGCAGACTTTTGCTTAGACTGGCATGGAACCTCTGTCTTCCCCCATTTTTGTCTCTTGAGTAGCTGGGATTACAGGCATGAACTACTAGCACTTGCAAAAAATTTTCTTTTTGAAACTAATAAACCAGTTGCTTAAAATGATTAGAAAGTACTTTTATTTTTATTTTATTTATTTATTTTTTTTTTTGGGTCCAGTTGTGGGGCCTGAACTCTGGGCCTGGGTGCTGTCCCTCAGCTCTTCAGCTCAAGGCTAGCGCTCTACCACTTGAGCCACACCACCACTTCCGGCTTTTTTTTCCTATGTGGTGCTGAGGAATCGAACCCAGGGCCTCATGCATGCAAAGCAAGTGCTCTACCACTGAGCCACCTTCCCAGCCCCTAGAAAGTACTTTTATTATTTAGAAATATATGTTGGCTAACCAGACACTATGTCTCAAGCCTGTATTTCTAGCTGCTTGGGAGATGGAGGTCAGGAGATCATGGTTTGAGGCCAGACTGGGCATAAAAGTTTATGAGACTGCATCTCAACCAGCAGCTGGGCATGGTGGTACACACTTACCATAATGGCTGGGTCAGGGGTGCACACCTGTGGTCCTCAACAGCATGGGAAGCACAATAGGAAGATTACTGTCCAGGCCTGCTTGGGCACAAGGTGAGAGCATACCTTGAAAACAACCAATGCAGGAAAAGCTGGAGGCAGGCCTGAGTGGTCGCGTGCCTGCCTTGCAAGCCTGAGGCTCTGAGTTCGATCCCTGGCACAGCAAGGAAGGAGGGGAGGGAAGGAGGGAGGGAGGGAGGACCACAAGGCAAAAATAAGAAAGATACCTTGACTAAAACCAATTCCACTAATGTTTACAAATTTTCCGGAGAGTTATGATTAAATAAGATTTAATACTGAATTAGAACTTGATGTAAATGTTTCTTTCTTTTTTTTTGGGTCCGGTCGTGGGGCCTGAACTCTGGGCCTGGGCGCTGTCCCTCAGCTCTTCTGCTCAAGGCTAGTGCTCTACCACTTGAGCCACAGCGCCACTGCCGGCTTTTTTTCTTTTGGCTTATGTGGTGTTGAGGAATCGAACCCAGGGCCTCAGGCATGCAAGGCAAGCGCTCTACCACTGAGCCACCTTCCCAGCCCGTAAATATTTCTTATAACCAGTTTAGTTAGTTTGTTTTTAAACAGCTTTTCTAAGCTTGTTCAAGGTTGATGAAATATTAAATTTTTGGATCTTTTCTCTTTCTCCCAGCAATTCCTTAATAAGAGGGCTTTAGGGAAGCATATGGTTGAATGTGAAACCAAGCACATTTGATATGTTGCTAGATATAAATACCAATTATAGTTTAGGCTTTCTGCATGGCTGAGTTTTCTGAAAGGCTGAGGATTTCCCTCATTAGTCCATCAGAAGTTTTCCCATTTTACCCAGTTTAAACATTTGGTTTCACATTTCTGCCATGTATGAGATATTTTCTTACTTTCATAAAGATGAAATATGCCAAATAAAATGTAATTTTCATGATGACTCAGATATTTTTACTACTTGTTATTTGCCTTTTACTAATATAGCAATTTCTCTATAAAGGAAAACTAAATTTTGTTTTGCTTTAAATAACCAAGATTGCTCTGTTTTTCTAGTTCTTACATTTAAAAAAACGTTTTCTGCTTGTTCTCTTGCTATCAGCTTTGGTAGCCGTTAACTATGCTTTCCTGTAACAGATTTGCTTCAGGTTTTTAGTTTGGTCCATAAAAACAAAAGGACATAAAAAATAACCAAGAAGGGGCTGGGAAGATGGTTCAGTGGTAGAACGCTTGCCTTGCATGCATGAGGCCCTGGGTTTGATTCCTCAGCACCACATAAGCAAAAAGAAAAAAGCCAGAAGTGACGCTGTGGCTCAAGTGGTAGAGCGCTAGCCTTGAGCGGAAGAGCTCTGGGACAGCACCCAGGCCCAGAGTTCAGGCCCCAAGACCGGACCCAAAAAAAAAAAAAAAAAATAACCAAGCAGCTTAATCCTGCAGATAGAGTTCGATTAAAAGGTTGTCTGCTATCATCTGAATAAATGAGGTGATTGGTACACAAGTTGAGGTTGAATAAAATGTTATTAGTTATTTTTAGTGTGTCTTTAAAGAGGAACTGAGGGAAAAATTTGCATCATATTTTGTCTTAGTAAACAAAGCATGTTTTCTGTATCACCAAAAATAGACTTCTTTTGCATATGTAAAAATAGAAAATGGGCGTGTGCATGCAGTGGCTTATACCTGGAATCCCAGGTTCTTGGAAGGTAGAGATCAGGAGGATCACAGTTCCAGGCCAGACTAAGCAAAAGAAAAATAAAAAGAAAGAAAGAAAAGGAAAAAAGCCAGATCCACAACCCAGTGAATAAGCCACATGTTGGTGCAAATCTGCCACCTCAGCAATGTGGGAGACATAGACATAGTTAGGAGGATTTCGGTCCTGAGAATCTTGGTGTATTGTACACATAAATGGACATGTTAAATGAAATTTCCTTGTACAACGAATGGACACTAATACATTAAAAAAGCAAAGGGCTAGAGTTGTGGCTCAAGTGGTACAGTATTTGCCTTGCAAGTACAAAACCCTGAGTTCAAACCCCAGTGCCACCAAAAAGAAAAAGGAAAATGGGAGTTATGGATTCAGTTTTATAGCTGATCATTAATTCAAATGAATAATTCTGTAACTTCTTATAAAGCTAAAATGCCCTAAAAGAGCATTGATTTTTTAATGTAAATATAACAGAATTTTGGGAAACTGCTTTGTAGAGCTTTCTGAGAAGCTGTGGGATGCTGTGGGAATATTGCCTGTGCCCTTCCACATACTGTCCAGGAAGAGCGAGCTCATTTTTTTTTTTTTCCTTTTAGTCCTGGGGCTTGAACTCAGGGCCTGGACATCATCTCTGAGCTTCTTTTGTTCAAGGCTGGTACTCTACCACTTGAGCCACAGCGCCACTTCTGTTTTTTTCTGTTTCTGTGGTACTGAGGAACGGAACCCAGGGCTTCATGCATCCTAGGCAAGCAGTCTGCTACTAAACCACCTTTCCAGCCCGAGCGGTCTCATTTTTTCCTTTTTAGTTTGAACTGAAGGTGCGTGTATAGATTTTCCTGCTAGAGATCTGGTCATCTGACATTTAGCATTGGAACCATGCAGGGTTTTTGTCGTTTGTTTTAGGAAGGCTTGTTATTGCCGAGGGCTCTGCCAAGAGCCAGCCTGCCAGCGCGCACTATCAGAGCAGTTGTGTTCTTACTTTAGTATGGCGTATAGTTTAGTTTAGAAAAGAAAGCAATTGGAGTACTAATTTCTCTTGGGAAAAGTGAGACACCCAACATGAAGGATGTGTCCATAAAGGTATCTTGTTCAGGGAATGCTTCTTTTACCCTACCATCCTTCCCTCCAAAACCTGTTTTCATCATCACTGAAACCCACATATTTGATGTCACCCCCATAAGAAGTGCTAGTTGAGGGTGGAGGGCTCAGAAAATGTGGAAGCTAGCTTGTGCAGTGGTGCACGCCTATATTCTCAGTTACGTGGGAGGCAGAAAGGTAGGAGGATTGCTGTATGAGGCCAGCCTGGCAAAAGTGTGAGACCCTCTCTGAGAAATAACAAAAGCACCAATGGCTGGGGGGGGGCATGGCTTATGCAGTAGGAGCCTACCCAACAAGCACAAGACCCCAAGTTCAGACTCCAATGCCACCAAAAAGAAGATACGGCAGGCCAGACGTGTTGCTGACATAAACAGATATAAGCAGCAGCATCTCCAGCCAACCCTATATCTCTTGCGATTCGTTGGCCTGATCTCCCGGAGTCCATGGTCCCCGAGCCTCTCCCAGGCCGTGTTCCTGGGCTCAGGACTGTTTGCCGTGACTGTGGCTCAGAAGAACACTCCACAGTGACAGAACGCACAGCAGGTTCTGTTCTCCGTGCTAGGACACTTGGTGACAATACTCCCACCCCTGTCCCCGGGAACTTATCCTGTAGAGTAGTAGACCGATCCAAACAGATAACACAAGAAGCTGTACACCGTGTGCTGCGGTGATGCCAGCTGTGCACACAAAGCAAGCCAGCCAGGGGCTCAGACACCAAAGTAGCAATCTGGTGTCTGGTGGGCGAAAGCTGAGCTAGTATTTCCAGATAGCTAGCTAGATGGCCACCGTGCTGTGGCCTATTTAAGAGTGGGTGTGGCCTGGCCTACTGCCCCACCTTTGTGCCCAGTGTCTTCTCACATGTCAGGTGCTCAGCGCAGACTTTGCACAGACAAGAGCCCCGCGGTGGTCACAACTAGTCTCTGATGGTCACGAGACCCCCTCAGGCAGGGATTTCTTTGTGTGACTGCTGGCAGAAGTTGCCTTTGTGAACCTCTCAGAAGCTCTCTCCACTGCCCCACTGAAGCCAGGGCTCACATCCTGCCCGCCGCGTCCTTCCCGTTCCCTGTGGACTCCCAGTGTCCTGTTGCCTCTATACGTGGATGCGAAAGACTCATAACATCCCATCAGTTGCTTAAATCAAATGATTCAGTGACATGAAGTTGTAATGTTGCTGCAGTATTGTATAATTGTCACCTCTGCCTGTTCCAAAACATTTTTATCACCCCAAAGAAAAGTCCCTACACCCATTAAATAATTCCCCATTCTTCCCAAATCCCAAGCATCTCTAGCACTCATACAAGCAGACTCCTACAACATGTGACTTCTTGTCTCTGACTTCCTTTTCATCTTTTCAAGGTTCATGTGACATTGCTTCACTCCTTTTTTTCCATTGTTGTTGTTGGTCGTGGGGCCTGAACTCTGGGTCTGGGCGCCTTCCCTCAGCTCTTCAGCTCAAGGCTAGCACTCTACCACTTGAGCCTCAGCCCCACTTCAGGCTTTTTCTGCTTATGTGGTGCTGAAGAATTGAACACAGGGCCTCATGCATGCAAGGCAAGCACTCTACCACGGAGCCACCTTCCCAGCCCCTTCACTCCTTTTATATAAGCATATGGTACTCCCTTGTAAGGCTAGAACCACACTTTGTTTTTCCATATCTTGTTGATGAATATTTGGGCTGCTTTGGATATTCCTCTGCACAGTTTCATTTAAGTAAATTTCTTGGGTTCTTCAGAACATAACTGGGAATGGAGTTGCTTCATTGCATGGTAACTTTTGGTATCTGTTTAACTTTTTGATAAAACTCTACTGCTTTCAGAGGAGGAACTTGTAAGAAGGATCCTAGAGAAAGACACATGTGGAAGCTGGGCGCTGGTGGCTCACGCCTGTCATCCTAGCTGCTCAGGAGGCTGAGATCTGAGGATCGAGGTTCAAAGCCAGCCTGGGCAGGAAAGTCCATGAGACTCTTATCTCCAGTAAACCACTCAGAAAACCAGAAGTAGCACTGTGGCTCAAGTGGTAGAGCGTTAGCCTTGAGCTGAAGAGCTGAGGGACAGCGCCCAGGCCCAGAGTTGAAGCCCCACAACCGACAAAAAAAACATTTGGCAGTCACATAGTTCAGAAAACACCCTGAAAGTTCACAGTCAAGCCAGTGCTGGATATTCTATGAATTATGTAATCTTTTGGTAGTGTTTCTTATTTCCTTGTTTTGGCAGGACTAGGGCTTGAACTCAGGCCCTGTGCCCTTACTTGGCTTTTTGCTTATACCCAGCCCTGGTTTTCAGTGATTATTTCCAGTATAGGTTCTTACTTCCCATCTTGGCTGTGGTCACTAGTGTACATCACCATGGGATGTATAAGTGGGTTCCCACCTTCCCTATGTGGAGACTTTCCTGCCTGGGCTGATCTAGAGCTGCTGTTCCAGTCCCAGTCTCCCATGTAGCCAGGGTTGGAAGCATGAGTCACTGGTACTCAACTGATAGAGTTCCTCCAGGTTCATCCTCCCAAGTGCTGGTGTTGCAGGTGTGCATCATCACACCCAGCTCGTGACTGAAATGCTCATTTTGTTCACTGTAAGTCAGATTAGTACTGTGATTCAGATAAAATGTAGATCTATTCAAAAGACAAAGGGGTTTTGGTTGTGCACTTCAAGCTGGCTTGGGACTTGGCTACTGTGGAATTGTGGGTTCAATAAACAGTTGGTAACTAAGGCAAAGTGAAAAAAAAAGAAAAAGAAAACTCGCAAGCAGCTCTAGGAACTTTCTTGTTCAAGATGAACTCAAAATGTCTAATACAGTGTGGTAAAATTAGGCTCCCCTCTGGTTTCCGTGAGGTTGAGCGAGCCCACGCACCCCCTGTGCCCAGCCGGCCTGCCCTCCTCCTGCCAGATGTCCCGACAGCCTGGGACGTGGGCTGCTCTCCGCAGCCAGCACCGTTCCCACACACTTCCTTAATATAGAACGCCTTCAAGAGAAACGCTGGCTCCTGTGGGAGCTCCATGCCCAAACATGGCCGCCAGTTCATAGTTCATTTTTATTTTGTTTGTGTGTAGTTAAAACAAGGGATAATATGTAAACTTGTCAATGTAACTGCGTATCAGTGTGCTTTAGGGTAGAAGAGAAGAAATTCAAGGAGCTGCTGCTGCTGCTGCTGCTGCTGCTTCTGCTTCTGCTTCTTCTTCTTCTTCTTCTTCTTCTTCCTCTTCCTCTTCCTCTTCCTCTTCCTCTTCCTCTTCCTCTTCCTCTTCCTCTTCTTCTTCTTCTTCTTCTTCTTCTTCTTCTTCTTCTTCTTCTTCTTCTTCTTCTTCTTCTTCTTCTTCTTCTTCTTCTTCTTCTTCTTCTTCTTCTTCTCTTTGATATAGTACTTGGGTTTGAACTCAGTCTTGTGCTTGCTAGGCAGGTATTGTAACTGCTTGAGCCATACCTCCAGCCCTTTTTAGTTTAGCTATCTTTCAGACAGGATTTTGCTTTTGCCTAGGGTTGACATTGGACCATGGTCCTCCTTCCTATTCTTCTTTCCTAGCTGGGATGATAGGTGTATGCAACTGTGCCTGGCTTGTTTGGTGAGACAGAGTTTTGCTAACTTTTTGTCTGGGCTGGCCTTGAACAAAAACCCTTCTGATGTCCACCTTTTGAGTATCTAGGAGAATAGATACCATGCCAATCAGCAAAGGCTTGCAAAACAAGAAGCAGGGACCCTCTGTGGTAGAGCAGGTGACACTGGAAACAGCAGGGGTTCCAATCTGATATTGTTGAGAATTTGGGGAGCGTGGTAAAGTCTGCAGGTGATGAGGGCCTGCTCTGGCAACTCCTCTTCACTGGCAGCTCAGGGAAGCTGCGTTAAGGCTGTGACTGTGTCTGCCGGGTGGCCCTCAGGTGTGTGGAGCCCCAGTCAATGTTTACTGATTTTAGGGTGTTATTCAAGCCCACAGGCAGATTAAAAAAAATGCCCAGGATTACATGTCTCTAATCCCAGCTGCTTGGGAGGTGGAGTGAGGAAGATCTTGTGTACCTGACAAGGTTGCCAAGACCCTGTCCTCAAACAAGACACATGCAAAAGGTCTGCAGGCCATGACTCAAGTGCAGAAACTTGTATCACCTACTCAGAGCCCTGGGTTTAGTCCCCAGCACTAGAATCGCACAACCAGTTATTCAGGAGCTTCCCCAAGAGACTTTGCAAGGGTGCACAGTGCACATCAGGTAGAGAATGGATATGAAAGGTGGCCCTGTGCTCTGTGGGCAGGCTTCACTTTGTCCTTCCTTCCTTCCTCTCCCAGCCTTTTCCAAAACTCCCTCCCTCCCTCCCTCCCACCCTCCCTCCCTTCCTTCTTTCCTTCCTTCCCTTCCCTCCCCTCCCCCTCCCTCTCTTCCTCCCCCTCCCTCCCTCTCTCCCTCCTCCTCTTCCTCCTCCTCCTCCTCCTCCTCCTCCTCCTCCTTCTTCTTTTCTTGGTCCTGGGGCTTGAAGTCAGGGCCTGGGCACTGACCCTGAGCTTCTTTGTACTCAAGGCTAGTGCTCTACCACTTGAGCCACAGTGCCACTTCAGACCTCAGCCTTTTGAGTAGCTAGGATAACAGGTATGAGCCATCAGCACCCAGTTTCTTTCTTTCTTGGCAGTACTAGATTTGAACTCAGGGCTGAGGAGGAGGCACTTAGCTGCTTGAGCTATGCCTCTAGTTCTTACTTTTTCCTTTAACACTGTTTTTGCACACATCCATTGTCTGAGCAGAGTTTTTGAGTTTCTATTATAGATGAGGACACAGGATATATAAACTACAGTCTCTGTCCCCAAACCTCTCACACTACCCATAGCATTGCTGGTCGGATGTGAGCTGGAGAAGTAACCACATGACCCAGCAGGTCCACTCCCAGGGTGTCCAGGACTCTGAGGTCATATGTCACAGAGCAGCCGAAATACAGAAACTACCTACGCGTGTGTCATGGATGAATGGAGACAAAGAATGTGGTCTGTCCACGTAGTCGAAACTTTCATGCTAAGGAAGGAAGTTGAGCCACATATTGTAGATTCTACTTTATGACATATTCAGACTAGGTGAATGCAGATGAGGGACTGCCAGGTCACCAGAGACTTGGGGGAATGGGAGATGGCTGTTTATGGTGGTCAGGTTTTCTTTGGGGATGATGAAAACGTTGGTTGTGGTGATGGATGTACACTGAATATACTAAGAATCACTGAAATTATATATTTTAGATGAGTGGGTTTCATAGCTTGAGTTATATTTCAGTGGAGCTACTGACCACATTAATGTTAACAATTAATTAGAACGTATTGTAGGAAAAGGCAAGTTAGAGGTAAGAAATTAGATTAAGCTGTGGCGCAGTGCGCTGTGATTCATGCCTATAATCCTAGCTACTCAGGAGGTGGAGATCTGGGGAATTGTGGTTCAAGGCTGGCCCAAGCATAAAAGAGACCATTTCCAAAATAACTAGCAAAGAGCAGCACTGGAGGTGTGGCTCAAGTTGTAAAGTATCAGCCAGGAGCAAACAAATCAAATGAGCATGATATGCTGAGTTCAAACTCTAGTCTTCCCTCCACCCCCCCCCCCAAAAAAAAAAAGATAGAAGTACAGATTTTGTTTTTTTGTTTTTTTGGTCCAGTCGTGGGGCCTGAACTCTGGGCCTGGGCGCTGTCCCTCAGCTCTTCAGCTCGAGGCTAGCGCTCTACCACTTGAGCCACAGCGTCACTTCCGGCTTTTTTCTTTTTGCTTATGTGGTGCTGAGGAATTGAACCCAGGGCCTCAGCCATGCAAGGCAAGCGCTCTACCACTGAGCCACCTTCCCAGCCCCCAGAAGTACAGATTTTGTAAATCATGCAGTAGAAGCGGTTGAGGTAGATGATGCTGTTGCAGCCTTTTGGAGGGACAGAGGTTCTTGGGGTCATCAAGTTTTAGGGACCTGGGCCACAGCTTTGTCAGCGTTCAGAGCAGTACATTTTAGGAGGACTAATTCATGAGACCAACCTCTGAACTAGGTGCCAGTGCATTAGGTTACTTGGGGGAATAGGATGTGCTTTTCCAGTGGCAAGAATGTTCGTATCCGTTACTTGGGGCACTGCCTCCTTAATACCAAGGTATTGGGGGGGCCTCAGTTGTCACTCGGTGGCGAAAGGAGGGTAGTGTCCTAACTCAGGTAGTCTTATTCAGACAGCACAGGCAGAGGAGCAGGACAGCCACACGACAGCCTAGCCCCCAGGAGGGCAGGCCATGGTGCGGGTGGGGTGGGGGGTTGGAGTGGGGTCACGTGGGTCCTGGTGTTCTGCTGAAAGGAACCACGTCACCTATCTGAGCTCATTCAGTCCTCGGTGTCGGATCTGGGTCCTCTAGTCCCCCTGTCGCTGCTGACCCCGTTGTTTAACACGGCTAACCACCAGAATCTAACAGATTGCTGATATTGCAGTAGGGCTTGATTGTTTTTGACAAATGGCGTTAGGCTTTTTTTTTTTTTTGTCTGTCGTGGGCTTGAACTCTGGGCTTAAGCGCTGTCCTTGGGCTCTTCAGCTCAAGGTGAGCACTCTACTGCTTAAGCCACAGCACCACTTCTGGTTTTCTAGTGGTTTATTGGAGATAAGAGTCTCATAGACTTTTCTGCCTGGGCTGGCTTGGAACTGTGATCCTCAGATCTCAGCCTCCTGAGTAGCTAGGATTACAGGCGTGAGCCATGGGTGCCCAGCTTAGGCTATTTTTTTAAAGTCTTATTTGTTTTAGAGATAATTATGGAAACTTCAGTGGATAAACGCTACAATCTTGCACTGGTGCCAGGGAGAGTTAGTTTCATGATTCTATTGAAACTTCCATCTTGGCTGGCAGTGGTCTCTCGTGGACACTACTATGTCCTGCTCTGTCTTTCTGGGCTCTGTCACCTCAGTTGTCATGAGATGAGTCTGCTCTTTCCTTCTTTAAAATCCTGGCAGTGTGGGAACTCCCAGCCTCCAGACTTCACTCCGCCTTGACCTGTGACCTGCATCGCACACCGGGTGCTTTCTGACTTAGGGTCCAGTCTCACTCCCACAAGCTGCCCCCCCTCACCCTATGGCACCCAGTTAGTCCTCCGTGGAGAGCACTAGAGAGGGACTCCCCCTCTTCTGTGTCACTGCCTGTGACTCCCCTCCTCCCCCGTGTCTCTAGGATGTTTTGACTCCCCACCTCCCAGCCTCCTGCGCCCTCCCTCAGCCCCTGCTCATGGACAAAACGCCCTCCTCGCCACTCAACCCTGGGCACCCTGCACATGCTCTGATGGAAGCTGTGGGTGGAGGAACAAAAGGAAGACATTGCCACTTGATGTGGTGGGAGGCGAAGGCCCTGGCAAGATTTCGGAACAGAGCTCTGAACGTCAAGATGAATGTGGCTTTAATGTGTTGAAGAGATTTATTCCTTTAATAGTTACCTGTAAAGCGTCTTCAATTTCACAAAGACGACGAATCTTTATAAAAACTTCGTAGCAAACATAATTCTTCAACGTTGGCCTGGAGCGCTGGGAAGGGTCACATCTTCTGCAGGGAGGAGCATGAGCAGCTCCTGGCTGAGCAGTGACAGACACGCACAGCTGGCCGCGTGGCGTGGGGGGAGAGGGCTGCACCGTTCGTCCAGTGTGAACCGGACAGATGTCTCAAGTGCTCATTAGCTAGCAACCGCCTAACTTCTCCATACAGCCTGGGCCTATAAATATTCTTCAGTGTAAAAATAATGTTTTTCCCACCATGAGTCAAGGTTCAGTTCTTCCCTATCTAATTTTAGTTCCTTGTTTTTATGAACATGGAAATGTTTTCCTCAACCAGAAAACAGAAGGAAAAAAATGCTCTTGTACAGAGATGAATGTCTTGCTGCATTTCTGTGTGAGCTTTTGTTGTTATTTAGCAGGTTCTTGAAAACTAAAATTGTGAATTAAGTTTAGATAAGACACAAAGGGAAAAATATGCTCAGTTCATGGGCTGTATCTCACCCTGTGGAGTGTTGTTATTGTTATTGTTTTTGGGTCCGGTCGTGGGGCCTGAACTCTGTTTTGTTTGTTTGTTTGTTTTGGGTCCGGTCGTGGGGCCTGAACTCTGGGCCTGGGTGCTGTCCCTGAGATCTTCAGCTCAAGGCGAGCGTTCTACCACTGAGCCACAGCACCACTTCCGGCTTTTTTTTTCTTCTGCTTATGTGGTGCTGAGGAATCGAACCCAGGGCCTCATGCGTACAAGGCAAGCGCTCTACCACTGAGCCACCTTCCCAGCCCCGTTGATGTTGTTTTTTTTGTCAGTCTTGGAGTTGAACTCTGGGCTTTGGCGCTGTCCCTGTGCTCTTGTGCTCAAGGTGAATGCTCTACCACTTGAGCCATAACGTCACTTCCGGTTTTCCAGTGGTTTATTGGAGATAAGAATCTCACAGACTTTCCTACCCGGGGCCAGCTTTGAACCAAAATCCTCATATCTCATCCTCCTGAGTAGCTAGAATTACAGGCGTGAGCCACCAGCGCCCAGCCCCTGTGGAGCGTTTTTAGAATGTACAGCAGACATGGAAACATGCCAGAGTGTTTATTTCAGAGGCTGTATGTACAACTCCAGAGTGGTTCTGAAAGAGGTGTGTCTCATCACCTCTACTAAATTAGCTTCACAGGGAAAATTAATACATAATCCCACAAATCCTATTATTATCGATGACCTCTGTAATGTCTGGTTTCCTTATAAACTCCACTGGAAACCTGACCCCAGTACTCTTGGGTTGTTGATTAATTTGACATTGCACGATCTTTCCACTGGTGCAAATCTCTTTTATGCCACTCAGTGGAGTTGGGTAGTATTTTAGTTAAATTTATTCTTAAGTTTTACTGTTTTAATTACTATGAGGAATAGGACTTTTTCCCCACTTCATTTTTCAGCTAGCTACTAGTTGGTATTTGGGAGTGCTGTCCGTTATCATTTTCATGCGTTGAAGTCACAAGTAAGTGCACAGTGGATGATTCCTAACAAAAGCCTGTAGTTGTATAATCACCAGCAGGAATGATGGTGAGACATGCCCTACAGTCCCTCAGCCTGATGCCATCAGGTCTCCTCCCCCCCCCCCCCATACACACAGCTTGGGGACCACTGACCATCTTTGGTGACAGGTTCTTTCTCTTGGAATGATACTTCAGAGATTTGTAATGCATGTCTCAGAAGTTCATTCCTTTCTTGCCACTTAAACCCATTTATCAATTGATGGACATTAGGTTGGTTTGGGTCTTGCGCATAAAGCTGCTGCAAACATCCACAGCTCTTTTGTGAGCACGCAGGTTCATTTCTCCGTTAAATACAGAGGAGTGAAGAGTTGGGTGGTGAATGTGTTTATCTTCAAAAGAAACTAAAAGCTGGAAATGTTACTTCTCTTTGTAACTGGACACTTAATTGAATGCTTATTGTGTCTGATTTTAAAGAAATCATATACTCATATTTTCTTATCCCTTTTTTGGTCTTTATAACTCAATTATTTTTATCAGACTGAATGTAGAAGTCTTAAGAGCTACAGTGACATTAGCTGTGAGAGTATGCTTTTCCTCTCTGAGAAGACTGTTCCTTAGCTCTGGGGAGTGGTATTTGGTCTCTTAGTTGCCAAAATTCTGCAGAGAAACACTCCTCATGCATGTGTTATAGCCCTGTGCGCAGAGACACAAGTCACCGCTGAGCTGGGCTGGAGTGAGGGTCTGCTGGTTCCTCCATTCACTTGTGACCCAGACCATCCTCCATGTGAGTTTTGAACAAAACAAAGACTTCCAAGTGAGGCTTAGACTTTGGTCTCACTTCATACCCTAGACTCCAGTGGGTTGGAATGAATAACTTGTCTGCAACCATAGTCATGGAGATCAGATAGGAAGGAAGCTGTTATGTCTTTGTTGATGGCATTTGGAGCTCTTTGAAGCATTGCTAGGCGATATCGCTACTTTGTCAATGCATCTCCTATCAATCAAGTGGATGGAGGGAGCATCTTTTGGTGAAAGCAACTGCTAGAGGAGTTCATGTCACATTTTCTTGTAACAATTCGCACATACTCTGTGTGTGCGTGTGTGTGTGTTGGTACTAGGGTTTGAACTCAGGGCTTCAGGCTTGTTGTTATGCAGGCTTCTGCCACTTGAGTTACGCCCCCAGTCCTTTTTAAAATTTTAGTTATTTTTCTAGAAGGGTCTTGAGTTTTTGCTTGAAGTCAGCCTTAAACCATGATCCTTCCACCTATAACCTCCCATGTGGTTGAGATCATAGTGGTGTACCACTATACCTGATTTATAGATTAAGATGGAATACCACTAACTTTTGCCTGGGCTGACCTTGAACTGTGATTCTTCCATTTTGGCCTCCTGAGTAATTAGATTACAAGTATGAGTGTTCAGCAGTTTTCTGTATGAAATGATGCATTATATATATGGACTAATAAGCAGAAGTTTTATTTGCCTGTTTTGGTCTAAAATTTAACTTAGCAGGATAAAGACTCCTTAATTGTTTTTTTTTTTCCCTTATTAAAAATAAAGTCAGGTGAGTGTTGGTGGCTCACACCTATGATATCCTAGCTACTCAGGGGCAGAGATTTGAGGAGGATCACAGTTCAAAGCCAACCCCAGGCAGAAAAGTTCCTAAGACATTCATCTCTAAGTAACCACCAGAAAACAGGAAGTGGACCTGTGACAGGACAGAGCCCAGGCCCTGAGTTCAAGCCCCAAGACTGAACAATAACAAAACATAAACATCAGCCAGGCGTTGGTGGCTCACACCTATAATTCTAGTTACTCAGAAGGCTGAGATCTGAGGATCGCGGTTCAGAGCCAGTCTGGGCAGGAAAGTCCGTGAAACTCTTACCTCCAATAAACCACTAGAAAACTGGAAGTGGCTCAAGTGGTAGAGTGCTAGGCTTGAGCTAAAGAGCTGAGGAACAGCACCCAGACCCAGAGTTCAAGCCCTACAACCAAACAAAAAAAAAAAAACAACAAAAAACAACAACAACAACAAAAGCCAACCAGCAAAAACAGGGCTGGAAGCCCAGTCATATAGAACCTGCCCAGTAAGCATAAGGCCCTGAGTTCAAATGCTAGCATCACACAAAAAAGTATATGAGATTGGTAAGATGATTTTTTTTTTTTTTGCCAGTTGTGGGGTCTGAACTCTGAGCCTAGGCGCTGTCCCTCAGCTCTTCAGCTCAAGCCTAGCACTCTACCACTTGAGCCACAGTGCCACGTCCAGCTTTTTCTGCTTATGTGGTGCTGAGGAATTGAACCCAGGACCTCATGCATGCGAGGCAAGCGCTCTACCACTGAGCCACCCTCCCAGCCCATGATGATATTATTTTTAACTTTTACTTATGTTCTATTCTTTGCTGGTGAAAAAAAGTCTCATATAATAATTCATATGTTTCTTATTCTTTTATTAATATATATTAGCAGATCTGTAATTTAGTACTGGCAAATTGTTTCCGCTCATAATTTGGTTAAAAGGTGTACATGTGAAAAAAGTGATAAAGTTTATTATTTTCCAATTGTTTGCCCTTTTCTTCTGCACGGGGTAAGAGTTGGCTTTTCATTTCTTTTTTGCTGCAGTTGTCCAGTGGTAGGCGCTTTGCTGGCTCACGTGTGCTATTAGCCTTTTCCTGCTGCATCCAGTCAGTGGGGTGATACGTTTCTTCCTGTAGATCTGGACACTGCCAGTTTGCTGACCTTTAGAGTGTCCTACCACCTGAATGTCAGCATCCTTTCAGGGGGCGTGAATTGAGCATTGTACCTCTGCCTCAGGTGTCTGGGGGTGGGGATATCCCTCTCCCACGAATGTGGCAAGGAACATAGAAATGCCTTTTGTGGTTGTTACTTGGTCAGAAGTCACAAGGGGATTAACCTTCATCTGGGCCATTGACACTTCAGCAGTGACCAGATGCTGTGTCATTGCTGCTTCCCATTTTCTAAAATCAAAGGGAAGAACCATAACACTCTTTAAACACTGGAGAATAACCCTGGGAAAGGTCCTCTGCATACAAGGGAGTCATTTGCTCCAAAGTGGAAATGTAATTGATGATAATAGAATCTGGGCAGTGTCCAAATTCCTCCCTGCAGGTACTGGTGGGGCAAGTGGCAGGTGAACTAGAGAGAAGAGTTTATGCATACATTGCTCATAAGCCTGCCTCATATATCTGAATGGCAGGCTCCCCAGCCAGCATCCTGGATGCCTTCTCCCGCTAAATCCTCACAGTTCTCCTAGGAGGGAGGCCTTACCATTACTCCATCTCATGAGAGAGGAGCTGTGCACACAGCTAGTGAGTGGAGAGCTGAAAAACCTGCCTCATCAAATAATAATTGTAGGGGCTGGGAAGGTGGCTCAGGGGTAGAGCGCTTGCCTTGCATGCATGAGGCCCTGGGTTCGATTCCTCAGCACCACATAAGCAAAAAAATAATAATAATAATAATAATTGTAGCAAGAATAACAACACAGGTTGTAATTTAAAAAATGGAAACAAATCTCTATTACTGGGAGAGATCATTGTTGGTGAGGGTTAGGGAAACCAGGCACTTGGAAACATGGGAGAAGACAACTTGAAAAGACCTTTCTAGAGAGTACCTGGATACATCTTTCAAAATTCTACATGTCGTACCCTTGACTAAGCCATTCTGTTTTTAGGAGTTTACTCTATGGTAATGCTTAGATGAGTGTACAAAGTGTATTGATGAGGATCTTGGTTACTGGTTTGTAATAGAAAATTGGAAATAGCTTGACTACCTGTCAAGTGTAATTATGGTTCATTTGGAAAGTAAACTATTTGTAAACATTTCCAAGAATAAGGCAGATAGACATATATATTAACTATTTAACTGTTAATTGAAAAAGGCAGGTGAATGTGCCCCATGTAAAACATGACCCCACTTTCCATAAACACATGTTTGAGGTATGTGTATGCAGAGATAATAAAATATGGGCTGAAGGATATACACAAATCTATGCAAGTGATTGTCTCTCAGTGTGATCAGAGGCACTTCTCTGTGTTCTTTTTAAATCTGTTTTATCAGTGTATATTGTACACAATAATGGGTGTCATAGTCCATAGTTACATACTCACACATGCACATACCTTTGTACACTTTGATCTGTATTTTATGCTTAGGTCCCTTTGGGTATATTCTCAGGACTGGGATAACTGAGTCTATTTTTAGGTTTCTTTTAGAAACCTCAGTACTGGTTGCCATAGTGGTGGCACTAATTTACATTCTCATCAAAGTCTACTCTGTGTTTGATTTTTTTGGTGTTCCAGGTTTGTTTGTTTGTTTGTTTTTTCTACAGCAGGCATCGATTACTTCTACTAGAAGTAAAAGCAACTGTGATGTTAGACAAACCAGTATATAAGGTACTTTAATTGCAGAATCATCTTGGCTGGGCCCTGGGTGCAGTTCAGATGTGAGCCTGTCGGAATGTCAGAGTTCTCTGTATTCTTTATAGGAAGGCCTGTCTTATTTGTGGATTTATAGTATGCAGTTTTGGCCAGTATGGCAAAAAAAAGTTTTTTAATCAAAAGGAATATCAAGGAGACCAAATATGGTGGCTCACAACTTATCCCAACTCTCAGGAGGTAGAGATCAGGAGGGTCTCAGTTAAAGGCTAGCCTGGGCAGAATAGTTATTAAGAATCTTATCATGGGGGACATTGTCCAAGAAGAAATATACTCTTTACCTGACTGATGTAACTGTAACCCTTCTGTAGATCACCTTTATAATAACAAAGAATCTCAACCACAAAAAGCTGAGCAAGATGTGTGCCTGAGAAGCCTAAGTAGGAGAAAAGCGGTCTAGATTGGCCTGGGCAGAAACGTAAGACTATTCAAAAAATAACTAAGGCAAAAAGGGCTGTGTGTGTGTACACACTGGTAGAGCACTTGCTTGCCAAGAGCAAGAGTATGAGTTCAAAGCCCAGTACTACCAAAAAAGAAAAGAAAATCAAGAAAAAAAATGTATATTCTCATGCGGCCCAGCTGATTCAGAGGAGCTGTTAGTCCTGTGTTGATGTCAGTTGTGTTTACATCATTATGGAATCTGTTCTTTCCTTGCCCTTAATTTTGTGAAAATCTGTCCCCTAAAATGATATGCAAAGTGCAAGGTAAAAGTGAATATGTTTAACTGAAGTGATAAAGTGAAAATTTGAGATTTTTATGAGAGAGAGAGAGACAGTGTTTGGTGGAAGTTGGGAAGGGCTATGGGGAGCGCATAGCGCCTGCAGTGCAGCAGGAACTCTGCATCTGAGCATGTGTGGGTTTCCTCAGCAGCAGTCTCCTGGAGCCATTTACTGCAGGTACCCAGATCGACTGTGTTTCTGAGTTACTTAAATTGTAAGGGACAATATTAAAAGACTTTTCCCTGTAGAAAAGCTTATTTTAAGACCTTCAAACTCCCAAAGTGAAAGAGGAAAGGAAAAATGTTCTTGCTAGTTTTTTCCCCCCTGGCCTGTTTAACTAAAGGAAGAATTTTTTTTTTTTTTTAACCAAAAGTGAAACTGCAGAGTTAGTCCAGAGGCTTGCTTCTGCTGACTTCGTGAAAGTATTACATCCACGAAGGAAATATTTGTGTACATGGCTCGGAGTGGAAGGTTGTCTGGGGGCACAGCCTCTCACCTCTTGGAAAGGGTGAGTGAGAGTCCTAAATTAACGTTCACCCAAGGGTCACTGGCAGGCTGTGTTGGATTTTGAACCTCCCAGTTTAGAACAGACCCTGAAATCTAGTCATCTGGGAACGTGTGGGGCTCCACACAGAAGGCATTTGCTCTGACATGGACTCAGCTGCCTGCATAGATGACTCAGCTGAGCCAGAACTGTCTTGATTCGATATCTATCCTAATTTGAACCATCTTGGTTTGCAGCGGAGTTTTGGAATATATACTGCTGTCAAATTAAGCCCCAGGAAAGGAAGTGACTTGCTTGGCCAACACAAAAATAGCTAAAGTATAAGAGGAAGGATTTCAAGAATGAGTATTTATTTTACTATGCTTGTGAAGTAATGTTGGTTACAAATATTCTAATATGTTTTACAAATCCTTTTTTTTTTTTTTTTGGTCAGTTGTGGGGCTTGAACTCTGGGCCTGGGTGCTGTTCAGCTCAAGGTGAGTACTCTGCCATTTGAGCCACAGTACCACTTCTGGTTTTTTGGTAGTTAATTGGAGATGAGTCTCAGAGAGGGTTGGGAAGGTGGCTCAGTGGTAGAGCTCTTGCCTTGCATGCATGAGGCCCTGGGTTCGATTCCTCAGAACCACATAAGCAAAAAGAAAAAAGCCAGAAGTGGCGCTGTGGCTCAAGTGGTAGAGCGCTAGCCTTGAGCTGAAGAGCTGAGGGACAGCGCCCAGGCCCAGAGTTCAGGCCCCACTACCGGACCCAAAAAAAAAAAAGAGTCTCAGTTTCCTGCCCCAGCTGGCTTTGAACTGCGATCCTCAGAACTCAGCCTCCTGAGTAGCTAGGATGACAGGCATGAGCCACCAGTGCCTGGCTTCATGTTTGTTTGTTTGTTTGTTTTAAAGCATGTACTTTGGGTGGGACTTCACATGTCTGAATTAGGGTAACATTTTTTTCTCTTTTCCTTATCATTCTGATAGATTCTTACTCTATCATTTTAGTTTTCTTTCTTTTTTTTGGGGGGGTGGGTCTGGTCGTGGGACCTGAACTCTGGGCCTGGGCGCTGTCCCTCAGCTCTTCAGCTCAAGGCTAGCGCTCTACCACTTGAGCCACAGTGCCACTTCTGGCTTTTTTCTTTTTGTTTATGTGGTTCTGAGGAATCGAACCCAGGGCCTCATTCATGCAAGCAAGCGCTCTACCACTAAGCCACCTTCCCAGCCCCATTTTAGTTTTTTTTTTTTTTTGTTGGTCATGGGGCTTGAACTCTGGGCCTGGGCGCTGTTCCCTCAGCTCTTCAGCTCAAGGCGAGCGCTCTACCACTTGAGCTACAGCGCCACTTCCGGTTTTCTGGTGGTTTATTGGAGATAGGAGTCTCATGGTCTCTCCTGCCCGGGCTGGCTTTGAACTGCGATCCTCAGATCTCATCCTCCTGAGTAGCTAGGATTATAGGTGTGAGCCACCAGCGCCCAGCTCCCATTTTAGTTTTCTTAAGAGCTAAACATCAGAAGCCGTTTTTTCCCTCCAAATCTATTTCAAACAATGACTTTCAGTTTAATTGTGTGAAAGGAAAGGAAACTGAAGAGCAGAACGCCTGTGCTTTGACATAATGGACTGCTCCCTTCACCTGTGCACAGAACAGCGTATTCCCAGAACAGCTGCAGATGCCAGCGTTGGGACTGGTAGGTTGTGTTTGGGCATCTTTTAAATTCTTTTTTTTTTTTTTTTTTCTGTCGGTCCTGGGGCCTGAACTCTGGGCCTGGGCTCTGTCCTCTTCAGCTCAAGGCTAGTGCTCTACCACTTGAGCCACAGTGCCACTTCTGGCTTTTTTCTGTGTATGTGGTACTGAGGAATGGAACCCAGGGCTTCATGCATGCTAGGCAATCACTCTACCGCTAAGTCACATCCCTAGCCCTCCTTTTTTTTGTTTGTTTTTTGATCCGTTGTGGGGCTTGAACTCTGGGCTTGGGCGCTGTCCCTCAGCTCTTCAGCTCAAGGTGAGTGCTCTACCATTTGAGCTACAGCTCCACTTCCAGTTTTCTGGTAGTTTATTGGAGATAGGAGTCTCACGGTCTTTCCTGCCCAGGCTGGCTTTGAGCCGCTATCCTCAGATCTCAGCCTCCTGAGTAGCTAGGATTACAGGCGTGAGCCACCGGCTTTAGCCCTCCTTTTTTTTTTTTTTTAAGGTAGACATTTAGTTCATTCACTTGAGACTTTCCCCTGCTCCTCGGTTCCAGACATTTCATTTTAGACATCTCTCTCTAAGCACTTTTTCCCATAGCCACATACATAAATCTTGATCTTCTATGGGTTTAAAATTTTTTATTCAGTTGGTTACTCATTTTCTTTTATGGTGATGGGGGTCAGAGCCTAGATCATACTAGGTGAGTGTTCTACCACTAAGCTATACTCCAATCCCACTTGGTTAGGTTTGTTTGTTTGCAGTTCTGGGATTTGAACTCAGGACCTTATCCTTTCTAGGGAGGTGCTCTATCACTGATCCATGCTTCCAACTCTTTTTAGTACTGGTGATTCTTTTAGTATAGGGGCTCATTTCTTGCACAGGTCCACACCCAGACTTCGATCTGTCTGTTTTATACTTCCCATTGTGGCTGGGATGACTGATGATAATGTCAGCACACCCAGATTCTTCTATTGGGATGGATTTCCTCAGACATTTCTGCTGAAGCTGACCTCTAGCCTTGAGCCACCTAACCTTAACCTTTCAAGAGCTAGGATTTTAAGTTTGAGCCACCAGTGCTTGGCTCTATTTGATGAGGTTTTAAAAGCAAATTTTCTTGAGTTTTACTTTAGTATCTGGTCTAGGAATTACAATATGCATCTCACAGCAGTCAACTTTCGCAAGTCATTGGTAATACATATAGTAGGTTTGTACCACTAACTGTATATGTTTGTTCCACTCTTGTAGTATCATGTCATATATTCAGCCTTTATGTGTTATAAGCCCAGTATTAAGATCTGCAACTCCCATTTTATGGGTTTTTCGTTTAAATTGCTTAGGTATAGAAAAGCATCTTGGGCTGGGAATGTGGCTCAGTGATAGAGTGCCTGACTAGCAAGCGTGAAGCCCTGGGTTTGATTCCTCAGCACCACATACACAGAAAAAGCCAGAAGTGGGGTTGTAGCCCAGGCAGTAGAGCACTAGCCTTGAGCACAGAGAGGCTCAGGGACAGAGCCCAGGCCCTGAGTTCAAGTCCCAAGACTGGCAAAAAAAATAAAAATTAAAACAAAAAAAGAATCTGTAGCTCTTTATATTTTTCTATGTATCTACTATTATTGATGTCCTTTATTCTTTCATGTCGATAACAAGTTAGCACTTGATTCTTTTACTTTCAGCCTGAAGGACTTCCTTTATTGTTTCTTTTTTTTTTAATTTAATTTTATTGTCGAGGTGAAGTACAGGGGGTTACAGTTACATACATAAGGTAGTACATTTCTTTTCCAACTTGTTACCCCCTCCTTCATTTTCCTCCCACTTTCCCTCCCCCCTTGTTTCTTACAAGGCAGCACATTGTATTGGTCTTCACCTATCTAGGAATATCTTTATTTCTACTTCATTACTGGAGTTATTTGTTGGCTATAGAATTATTGTTTTTCTTTCTTGGTTTGGTGGGACTGGAGTTTGAATTCTAGGCCTCATGCTTGCCAGACAGATGCTTTTATACCAGAGCTGTACATCCACAGCCATACACGGGATATAGAATTCTTGATTGGCAGATCTTACTTTAGCATTTTGAATGTTACAATTCCTTTTGGTCCCCATTGTTTCAGATGTAAAGTCAGCTATTAGTCTATTGTAGTTTTTCTCTTTAAATAGGCATTTTCTCTTGATAAATTCAAGATTTTCTCTTTGCCTTTGGCTGTCAACTATTTATCTGTGATGTGTCATGGTCACTCTCTGGTTTTTTATCTTTAAACAGAAGGTCACAGTTACTCTAATTCAGGTAAAGCGTGCATCTCCTTTTGGACAATGCCGCCCCTTCCCATCCCCTTCACATGTTGAATAGTTCATTTTCAACATAGTGTCTGGTGAGTACCATTGCTACATTTATTTAGCCTTTTTTTTAGTTCAGTTTTTTTTTTTTTATGCAAAGAGTAATTTTCCCAGAATTACATTTGGAAGGTCTTGGTCATTGTTTTTTTTTCAAATGCTGTTTCTGTTCACTTCTTTCTGAACATTTTTCTATGTGTATTGGTATGCTTGACAACGTCCCTCAAGTCTGAGGAGCTGTTCATTTTCTTCTTATTTTTTTCTTCAGACTGTATAATTTTCATTAATCCTTCCTTCTGTCATGCCAGGTCTGCTGTTGAGCCTTTCTAGTAATTCTTCATTATAATTATTATATTGTAGATCTCTAAAATTTGTTTGGTTTCCTTCTCTATAACATCTTTCCACTGTTTTATTTTTCTTTTTTTCTTTTTGTTGGTCGTGGGGCTTATACTCTGGGCCTAGGCACTGTTCCTGAGCTCTTCAGCTCAAGGCTAGCACTCTACCACTTGAGCCACAGTGCCACTTCTAGCTTTTTCTGTGTCTATGGTACTGAGGAATGGAACCCAGGGCTTCATGTATGCTAGGCAAGCACTCTGTCACTAAGCCACCTTCCCAGCCCAAGTTTTTTGTTTTTGTTTTGTTTTGTTTTTTTAATTTCTTTAAACATGAATTTCTTTTTAAAAAAAAATATAATTACTCTTTGAAATCTGTTAAGTTTGATATTGGCCTCCCTCAGAATTTCTAGTAATGTGCTTTTTCTTGAGTATAGTTTACATAGAATGCAGGTTTCCTTATATGCTTCCTATTGCATTTTTTATTAGCATACATTAGTTGTATAAGGAAAGTTGCTTTGTAATATTTCCACACATGTACACAATGTATCCTAATCAATCTCATCCCACGTGTGCATTTTTAAGTAGAAATTCTGGTTAATATGTTGTGGCAACTTTGGATGAAAATCACCTTAGACAAAATACAGTTTGTTGGTTATTTTCTGATGAAGACTGTCTGGATTGCTTGCACAGTTACAAAATCTGCACGTGGGCTGAGGTCAGGCGTCAGAAGTCAGCCTTGGCTTTTGCTTCCTGCCATGCCTTCTCCTTGCTCCTCTTTGTCTACCCTGGGCTCCTCTGAGCCAAGGTTGAAGCGCTGTCTCCAGCACGTGCATAGCCTTCCAGATCACTTGGGCCATGAGGGAGGGTTCCTGTCTCCCGTGACAGCTGTCTTAGCCCCTGAATCTACCCATCAGGTTTTTGGCGAGCCTGAAGATCTGTCACTTGTCACACCAGTATTACAGCCTCTGGCTGGCTGAGATGTTGACCTTCTGCAGTTTTCCATGAGCACTGTTGTTTGTGACAGTGCCCTTGGGTACGTACTCTGTTCCAAACGAAACCAACTGGACAGCAGCGCTGTCGGGTTTTTTTGTTTGTTTGTTTTTGTTTTTGGGTCCGGTCATGGGGCCTGAACTCTGGGCCTGGGCGCTGTCCCTCAGCTCCTCAGCTCAAGGCTAGCGCTCTACCACTTGAGCCACAGCGCCACTTCCAGCTTTTTTCTTTTCTTGCTTATGTGGTGCTGAGGAATCAAACCCAGGGCCTCAGGCATGCAAGGCAAGCGTTCTACCACTGAGCCACCTTCCCAGCCCCAACACTGTCAGTTTTTAGAACGTTCCCTGCCCTGGTAGGTCCGCCCTAGGGAGTTGGGGGGAGGCCAGGGACACCTCAGGCCGAACATACAGACTACGTGGTTCCAGTTCAGGGCTCAGTACTTCTGAACAAACACCTCTCAATGTGTTGTACGCCTTTGGTAGATTTCCAGCCCCGAAATGGTTGTTTTTGACAAACTTTTCCAGTTTTATAATTACGTTTTAAGGAGAGGTTTTGCCAAGGTTCTCATTCTGTTATTTTAGTTTTGTCCCTACTCCAAGCCTTCTCTCTATGCCTTTGTGTCTCTCCACAACTTTTTGATAACAAGAAGCTCACTGTGAAAGTTCAACAGCATTAGAAATGTATAAAATGAACATAAAGTATCTGTATTAATTCTACCCCTTCAGGGCTGCCACTTTGACTAAATCGGTGAATTTCCTTCCAAGTGTACTTTAACTGTCTGTGTTTTGGATTATGGTCCCTACCAAATCCCTCAACCCATCGCCAAGAGAGATCCAATTCAGAGACTTCTTGTAGCTTCCATTATTCTAGGAGATAAAGTTAACTAGCAACAATTTCTTTTAATAAAAGATTAGTAGCCATCTCTGTCAGGGTTGAATACTAAGAATGGCATAGTTTTATTTTGTTTTTTGTTTTTTTTTGTCGGTCGTGGGGCTTGAACTCTGGGCTTGGGCGCTGTCCCTGTGCTCTTCAGCTCAAGGCGAGCGCTCTACCGCTTGAGCCACAGCGCCACTTCCAGTTTTTGAGTAGTTTATTGGAGATAAGAGTCTCATGGACTTTCCTGCCCGGGCTGGCTTTGAACCATGATCCTCAGATCTCAGCCTCCTGAGTAGCTAGGATGACAGGCGTGAGCCACCAGCGCCCTGCCTGGCATAGTTTTTATACTATACATATCCTGAGTTTTGAAGAAGTTAAAAAGAAATGGTGCCTATAATCCTCAAGAGGTGGAGATCTGAGAATCTCAGTTTGAAGCCAGCCTGGGTGGATAAATCTGCAAAACTCTTTTCTCCAGTTAACCAGAAGTAGAGTTGTGGCTCAAGTGGTAGAACACTCATTGTATATGTGGGGCCTGGAGTTCAAATCTCAGTACTGACTAAAAAAATTTTTCTAAGAAGTACGGGGCTGATGGCTGTCTAGGGTTATGAATTTCCTTTTGATAGTACTGCAGGTTGAACCCAAGGCTTTGTACATGTTAAGTAAGAGCTATATGTGAGCCCTTAATTTTTTGTGTGTGTGTGCCAGTCATGGGGCTTGAATTCAGGCCCTGGGCACTGTCCCTGAGCTCTTGTGATCAAAGCTAGCATTTTGCCATTTGAGCCAGAGCTCTGCTTTTGGAGTTTTGATACTCAGAAGAGTCTCACAGACTTTCCTGCTCGGGCTGGCTTCGAACCATGCTCTTCAGACCTCAGCCTCCTGAGTAGCTAAGATTATAGGCATGAGTCACCAGTGCTGGGATTTTTTTTTTTTTTTTAATATACTGGATCTTTTTTTTGAGTCCGGTCGTGGGGCCTGAACTCTGGGCCTGGGCGCTGTCCCTCAGCTCTTCAGCTTAAGGCTAGCGCTCTACCACTTGAGCCACAGTGCCTCTTCCGGCTTTTTTCTTTTTGCTTATGTGGTGCTGAGGAATTGAACCCAGGGTCTCATGCATGCAAGGCAAGCACTCTACCACTGAGCCACCTTCCCAGCCCCTTATACTGGATCTTATCTTAAACTCATGATCCTCAGGCCTGAACTGCCAAGTAACTGGGAAGCCGCCAAACCCATCTTCATCTTTTTTATTATGCTGTATGTTAGGCACTTTAAAGTATTTCTAGCACATTATTATTGCTTTTATAATAACAAACACAAGTATTTTCTCTCTCTTTTAAGACATTTAATTTGCATTAATGGTCCCAGGGTGTTCTGTATATATTTCAACAAGAAGTGTAAAAATCTTCAAAAACAAATCACAGCTCTGCTAACTGCCTTACATATAAAGGTCTTAGGGTCATTAAGGTCAAACAGTTACACTTATATTAAGTATACTTATAAAATGACTGAAAGTGAAGCTGGACATCGGTAGCTTACTCCTGTAATCCTAGCTACTCTGGAGGCTGAAATCTGAGGATGGAGATTCAAAGCCAGCCTGGGTAGGAAAGTCTGTGAGACTCTTATCTCCAATAAACCACCAGAAAACTGGAAGTGTTGCTGAGGTTCAAGTGGTAGAGTGCTTGCCTTGAGCTGAAGAGCTGAGGGACAGGGCCCAGGCCCAGAGTTCAAGACCTACGACTGACCAAAAAAATGACTGAAAATGGCACATCAGAAACTTGCTGACATTCTCATTAGAGGGCCATTTGTTTATATCTTATTATTGATGTATCAGTTCACTATGTGATTCCCTTTACTAAAAGCATTTGTCCCTTCTACTTGGATTCACTTCTGGGAGTCTGTATTCCTTGTTCTTAGTTGAACAGCATCATTTTCTAGGTCATTTAAAGGTCAGAAAAATGAATGGGGTCTTAATTGTAGTGACTGGGTGTGGTGAAGACAGACATCAAATTCATCAAAGCTTTTTTTTTTAAAGATAACATTATTTTATCTTTTAATCACGTGATAACAGTAAGTAAAGGAAGAGGAAGATGGTTTCTTCAGTGTGGGAGACCCCAATGAACCCAGTTGTCAGCCAGGTCTTTACTATGACAAGCCATGTGTTAGCTACAGGCCTGGGACTTTCAGGGGAGCTTCAGTGATGTGTACCCAAACAATCCCCGGGCCTAAGAAGCCCAGGGCCTGAAGTCAGTGAGACAGTTTCAGAGGCTGAATGGAGTGGGGACACAAGCTAGGTGTGGCCACTCTCGAAAGGGAGTTGACACCAAGGCTCGTGCCGTGCCTTCAGCCATGGCAATGGACTAGGACAGTGGCCTGTATTCATTGATGCCTCAGGCTAACCGCCCTGGTTCCAAGGAGAGTGTGAGAAGTGGTTCTTTTGACCATCGTATTCTGCTTCCCTGGCTTTGGTCCCAGGGACCAATTTTGGAGTCAGGATTTGCTTTTTATAATGAGAGCTAACTCTGGCTCCTCAGATGACTAATGCCCTTTAGCCCTTTTTTTATGTGTGTACCAGTCTTAGGACTTGAACTCAGGGCCTGGGCGCTGTCCCTGAGCTGCTTTTGCTTAAGGCAGGTGCTCTACCACTTGAGCCACAGAGCCACTTCTGGATTTTTCTGGTTATGTGGTACTGGGGAATCGAACCCAGGTCTTCATGCATGCAAGGCAAGCACTCTACTACTAAGCCATATTCCCAGCCCCTTTTTAAACTTTTAAAAAATTATTATTATTGTCTTTAAGTAGTTGTACAAAGGGATTCAACTCAAACATGTCAGGGCCTGAGTGTCCCCCTCAGGGATCTTTTTATTCAAGGCTGTCACTCTATCACTTTGAGCCACAGCTCTACTTCTGGTTTTCTGGTGGTTAATTAGATATAAGAGTCTCATGGTTTTTTCTGCCCTGGACTGGCTTTAAACCATGATCCTCAGATATCAGCCTCCTGAGTAGCTAGGATTATAGGCATAAGCCACCCACACCCAGCATCCAAGTGTTTCTTGATTGTTTTTGTGTCTGTCACTTGAATCAATCAGCCAATCAAAGAAACAGATACTCAACCCTACTGTTATGGTTGTTGTATAAAATTAGGGAATAAAAAATTGACATGTTAGGGGCTGGGAAGGTGGCTCAGTGGTAGAGCGCTTGCCTTGCATGCCTGAGGCCCTGGGTTAGATTCCCCAGCACCATATAAGCAAAAAGAAAAAAGCCAGAAGTGGCGCTGTGGCTCAAGTGGTAGAGCGCTAGCCTTGAGCTGAAGAGCTTAGGGACAGCGCCCAGGCCCTGAGTTCAGGCCCCACGACCGGACCCCCCCCAAAAAAAATTGACATGTTAGAAAAATATGTAGATGGCAATGGTAAATACTTTGCAGTTGTAAAGCAGGGGAGGGCAGGGGTTGTGAAGTGGGGGTGAGACACAATGGATAGAGCGGGTGAAGCAGCCAGAGGCCAGGGTTGGGGGTTTGCAGTGGGACTACAATGCCCAGGGACGTCTTCGCTCCTCTGGGCCTCTCCTATCAGGGAGACCCTGTAAGCTTATGAAACCCCGTTTTATCACCAGGAAAGGGTAGTTTGTGAACTTGCTGAAGCAGAGAACTTTTGAAGTTGGCATTGGCAGGATATTGTGCAACGAGGCTGGCTGTGCCCAGCCTCCCATCCGATGTGAACTACAGCTTTGCCAGCAGCCTCCCCCACCCCCACCATCCAAAATATGCCGTGACCTTGCTGGTTGGCAGCCTCTTAAATGTTATTTTAAATCTCAAAAAAAAAGGGAAACATGAAAGTGCAGGCTGTCCATTTTTGCCCTTCCTGATACACACACAGCTGTACAGTACAATCCAGCATTGTAGTGACACAGGCCCCACTGTTATAAATAGACAGAGGCTGGTACGCAGAACACTCCAGATGAAGGGCAAGTGCGTGGGGGATGAGGGCCAACTGCTGTTCCCAGAGAAAGCCCTTCTCAAAGATCAATATTGTTTTATGTTTCATTGACTGAATTAAGAAAACAACTGTGAGCCGAGTAAAACAGACTCTGTGGAGGGGACACCAGCAGGGGAGTGGGGGGCGGGAAACAGAGAGTGAATGAGGATAGATGTGGTTCACTTGCCTGGATGAAAATAGAACAGTGAAGCCTGTGAAAGTGTTTCAGGAAGGGAGAGTGGGGTTGGAGAGAGCGGTGGAGGGCCTGAGGTTGATCAAGATACTTGGTGTGCATGTGTGGGAATGTCACAGTGAACCTTTTTATACAAGTAATGTATGCTAATTTATTTATTTTTTAAATCCATGAAAGCACTGCCTAACTTAATGTTTCCACTGTTCCAATCCAAATCTGTTTTCTCTCTCTACTACTAACCCCAGGTAGATCTTGTGCTTATTCAGTCATCATTGCTATTGCTTTTTAATATTTTGTATGGTATTTTGAAATGGTAGATTTATGGATGATGTGCCCTTTTTTGTGTGTTGTGATTCATGACTGGAAATGCATGCCTGCTAAATATCACATTCATTCCATATTTTACCCACATTCCAAGAAGTATTTATAGTAGTTTATGTGTGATATGTTAAAACATATTTAAATGGTACTATTCATATAGTAGGCTCTTAGCAATCTGTCTCTGTGTGTCTCTATATGTGTATCTCTCTCTTTTGGCAGTACTGGGAATCAAACCCAGGGCCCTGTGAATGCTTTTGAGAATTAGGTTGCAAACAATGCTCCTAGATATTTCAGTGTGTATTTTGTAAAAACAGTGATGGTCTTCTTCCTCACCACCACATGCCCGCCCAAACCAGGAAGTTCACATTGTCACCATACATGATAGCATTTAGCTAGCTGTCCCTGAAATGTCCTTCAGAGGCCCCATGAGTTGTCCTGGCACTTTATTCTCCTTCAGTCTGTGACAGAGCCTTTGTCACTGGCCTTCATGACCTTGACATTTTTTCAGAGGACAGGCTGGTTACTTTGTGGCACGTCACTCAGTATGGGTTTGTCTTGTATTCACTCACAGCTAGCTTCACGAGGTGTTCAAGCAGGGGCCCTGCAGAAGGCTCCATGTCCTTCCAGGGGCTTGGTGACAGGACACACCATTCAGTTTGTTTCATTTCTAGAGACGTAACGATTGTCATTTGAGGTGAAGTCCACTAGTTTTCTTCACTGTAAAATTAATTTTATAATTATTTTAAAAGTAGTATTTTGAGATTTTTTTTTGGGGGGGGGGTCCGGTCGTGGGGCCTGAACTCTGGGCCTGGGCGCTGTCCCTCAGCTCTTCAGCTCAAGGCTAGCGCTCTACCACTTGAGCCACAGCGCCACTTCCGGCTTTTTTCTTTTCACTTATGTGGTGCTTAGGAATCAAACCCAGGGCCTCCGGCATGCAAGGCAAACGTTCTACCACTGAGCCACCTTCCCAGCCCCTATTTTGAGATATTTTGAGGCTACATCGTCATCCTATTTCTCATTAAAATCATCTGCTAGCTTTAGAATCTTTGATAATACTTGCCTGAATTAGTGAGCATTATAGTTGCCAAATGATGATTTGCTAATCACACCCTTTCTTTTGTTTATTAGTTGGCATCCCACTTTAGGAGGGTTCCCTTCCGCCCTCCCTTCCTTCTTTGTTATTTTGGAAACAAAGTCTCACAGATTTTCCTACCTAGCCTGGCCTCAAACTTTGATCCTCTGGATTTTAGGCTCTTGTAGCCAGGATTTCAGACATGAATCATTGGCACCCAGCCCTTACTTTTTGATAGAATGCATTCCAGGCTCATATTAAGTGTTTCTTGCCCCAGCCATGGAATTAAGCATTTCTCGGGTAGGCCCTGCCTCCTATTAGTAGAGAATGGCTTTTAGAAATAGAGATCCATGGGCTGGGATGTAGATCAGTGGCAAAATGCTTGTCTAGGCCCAGTACTGAAACCAGTATGCATGTGTGTATGTATGCGTGAATGTATGATGTATGTATGTGTGAATGTATGGGTGTGTGTGTGTGTGTGTGTGCCTATCCAATTAGAAATAGAGATCTAAGCACTATGTTATATTCTCTGTTATTGGGGTGTTTTGGCTATTAGACTTCTTTATAATTAGGATACTATACATACGTATTTACTTCCCTCCACAACTGTTTATTCGTATATATGTGTGTGTACATGCACTTACAATTCTATATTTATCCACCCAAATAGATATAAAAAATAAGATTTACACATGGCTTATTTCAACTTTTCTCTGTGTCCTGGTTAGATCTCTTGTCAAACAGTAAGAGTAACAGGTAAAGCCACAGGGTACCTGTGGCTCATACCTGTAATTCTAGCTACTCAGGAGTCTGAGGCTTAGAGGATCTTGATTTGAAACAAGCCAAGCTCGTTAAGTTTTCCATACTCCATCTCCAATTAACCAGCAGAAAGTATGCTGGAATAGAGACGTGGCTCAAATGGAAGTGACTGGAGGCCCTTGGGATAGGAGTGGCCAGATCACTGGCAAGCCTATGAGAGGGTTTTCAGTGGGCATGCTCAGCTGCAGTGGGGTGGGCCATCCCCATTGCATGTGTCTGTGTATGCGATGTCCCGATATACTCTGGGGGAGGATGAGCATAAGCATCGGGCTTCCCAACAGCATCTAGCAAGGGCAGAAATGGGCCACACGTGGGAAAGCAGGGAGTTTGACCTGGCTGTGTTCAATTTTATTCGTCATTTGGACCCCCCTTGAGGTGGAGTGAGCAATTGTCTTTGAGATTCTTGCAGATGTGTCGATGTCATTCTTGCAGCCCCTTTTCAAAGACTGGAGCCCAAGGTTGTGTTACTCACCCAGGTTTCCATGGATCACTTGTTTTTATGATAACCTCCACGTTGGCATTATTTTGCCATTTGTGAAACAAAGGTAAGTTATCCAAGCTACAGAAACAAAGGAATAAGTTGTACTTCGCAGTCAGTGCGTGGAATTAGTTCAGGACTTCTCACTGTCAAAGAACTAATTGAAATTTGAACAATACGTAGCCAATTTCTTGTAATAGAGCCTTCATTTTAGTGTTGTTAGTGTTTTCTGATTCTAAAATGGCAGTGAAAATACAGCTTTAAAACAGTACTTATGATTAACTAGATTTCTTTGGTGTGGGGCTGACAGTTTCTGATTATTAGGTGTTTTTGTCCCCTCCTCCCTTCACTCCTACCCTAGAATGACAGGGACCAGGAGCCATGAACAGCTCTCTCCTTGGCACTTTTCCCTGACTCAGTGCAGCACAGAATTGGGCCTGGTGGGACTGAAGGGAGGGAGGGTGGCATTATGTTGCCCAGTGGGTCAGGGCAGGTCAAGAGCTACTGTTTGTGAGAGGAGAGGTCTCATTGCTACCTGGGAAAGAGTTTTAGGGTTGTTACCAATGAAGCAACAGCGGCAACTGTGTGATGAGGTAAGAGGCCATTCTCCACACTAAGATATTTTCTCTATTATGTTGTCAGAATTCAGTCTGAGATTTCCAGGCACTGTAAACCTATCCTACACAAGCTTGGAGTCTGGCTAAAGCTGCAGCAGGAACTATGTTGATTATTATAAGCTTGGAGGATGGAGGGACAGCATAGGACATACACGGGCTGTGGTTTGTGCTGAGACTACTTCATATTTATTATTTGCCCTGTGACAATGCGCAGCTTATGAAAGCTTCGGGTTCTTCAGCAGCATGATTGTAAATTCACCTGGTTTTCTTTCTTTTTTTGTTATTATTGTTGTTGTTGTTGTTGTTGTGGGCCGTGGGGCTTGAACTCTGGGCCTGGGTGCTGTCCCTCAGCTCTTCAGCTCAAGGCTAGAACTCTACCACTTGAGCCACGACACCACTTCCAGTTTTCTGGTGGCTAATTAGAGATAAGCGTATCATGGACTTTCCTTGCCCAGGCTGGCTTTGAACCATGATCCTCATATCTTGGCCTCCTGAGTAGATAGGATTACAGGCATAAGCCAATGGCATCTGGCTTAATGAATTTTTAATGTACTTAGTACTCTTGCAAGAGAAAGTAGCCTAGGGCTGGGAAGGTGGCTCAGTGGTAGAGCACTTGCCTTGCATGCATGAGGCCCTGGGTTCGATTCCTCAGCACCACATAAGCAAAAAGAAAAAAGCCAGAAGTGGTGCTGTGGCTCAAGTGGTAGAGTTCTAGCCTTGAGCTGAAGAGCTGAGGGACAGCGCCCAGGCCCAGAGTTCAAGCCCCATGACTGGACCCAAAAAAAAAAAAAAAGAAAGTATTCAATTTGTAAAAAGCCTTTAACCAGTAATAGTGGCATGAAGAGGAGTCATGCATTTTTTATTAAAAAAAATGAATTCAGATAAATATCAAACTTAATTTAAACTTATGAACCAACTATCTTTTCTGCAAACCGTATTTTCTCTTTTCCATCTGGCATTGGCATGAAATAGTAGCATACAGAGTTGGAACTTTCTTAGGGTTTCATTTGTGACTTCTGAGTTACATACTATTTTTTTTTCCAGTTTTTAGTTTTTCTTGTTTTTTTTTTTTGTTTGTTTGTTTGTTCGGTCATAGGGCTTGAACTCTGAGCCACAGTGCCACTTCCAGTTTTCTAGTGGTTTATTAGAGATAAGAGTCTCACAGGGGCTGGAAAGGTGGCTCAGTGGTAGAGCACTTGCCTTACATTCATGAGGCCCTGGGTTTGATTCCTCAGCACCACATAAGCAAAAAGAAAAAAGCCGGAAGTGGCGCTGTGGCTCAAGTGGTAGAGCACTAACCTTGAGCTGAAGAGCTGAGGGACAGGCCCAGAGTTCAGGCCCCACAACTGGACCACCCCCCCAAAAAAAAAAAAGAGTCTCACGGACTTTCCTGCCCGGGCTGGCTTTGAACCATGATCCTCAGATCTCAGCCTCCTGAGTAGCTAGGATTACAGGCGTGAGCCACCGGCACCCTGCAGTTAGATGCTATTATAATCAAGTATGTCTTGAGTTTGGCAATAAAGCTAAAGTTTAGCCAAGAACACACCTATATTAATTTTTTTCTGCATTCCTAGCTTAGAACTCTAGCCTGCTGCCTGCTAAGCGAGTGCTCTTCCACTTGAGCTTTGCCCATCCCACACTTGTCTTTTAGAAGGAAGAAGTAAGGGTAGAAATGGAATTGTGAGTGGGGTGGCTTCCCTGCTGAGAGCAAGTTCCAGCACAGACTTTTCTCCCAGACGCTTTAGCTCCTTGTGAACAGAAATCCTAGGACCCTGCTGGTCTTTAGTGTTCTGAAGCCTTCAGTGTTCAGTATTTCCACTCTGACGTTTTTCTCCTTGTCTTGTGTGTATGTACACTGTGTGTGTGTGTTCCATTTTGTCGTGTGTGTGTGTGTGTGTGTGTGTGTGTGTGTGTGTGTTCCATTTTGCCGTGTGTGTGTGTGTGTGTGTGTGTGTGTGTTCCATTTAAAAATTGTGGGTGGTGTTCACCTCTGACTTAAGCCTGAGCCCCAGGGATATGGCCGCCCCTGCCATTTCCAGGTCCCCATCTCTGCGGGGGCAGCGTTGTTTCGCCTGTCTCATCGGAAAGTCAGACAAGGTAATGAGGGTGCAGATACCACACCAGCACCTTGATTTAGACACCTCAGTCAACAGGTAAAAAAAAAAAAAAGTCTTGTTTTAGTGTATGACACTCAGAAGGTACCCTGTAAATGCATCTGGGGCGGGGGTGGGGTCAGCCTCGTGGGAGGGAGCCAGGCAGCAGGACAGGGACTGCAGCCTTCCCAGGCTCTATGAAAAGCAGCCATCCCAGCTGAGAAAGATTGGCAGTGTCACTTTGTAACTTCATCCCTCTGTAGAGGCCTTGTTGATTAAATAAAAATGAAAGAAGATTAGAAAGGAAAGAAAACTCAACAGCACCATTGTAAGCCACCATAGTTGAAGGTAACTGTACAGCTTCATGTCCTAAATTCTAGATCCTTCAGATATGTAAAAAATCTAGGAGTGGCCAGGCGCTGGTGGCTCACGCTTGTAATCCTAGCTACTTAAGAGGCTGAGATCTCAGGATCGCAGTTCATAGCCAGCCCAGGCAGGAAAGTCTGTGAGAATCTTATCTCCAAATAAACCACCAGAAAACCGGAAGTGGTGCTGTGGCTCAAGTGGTAGAGCACTCCAGGCCAAGAGTTCAAGCCCCATGATCGACCAAAAAAAAAAAAAATCTAGGAGTCTGGAGCATATAAATGATCATCACATTTTTTGTAAAAGCTGGGAGATGGGTACCAGTGGATCACACTTGTCATTCTAGGTATTGGTCATCCTAGCTACAGAGATTTGGAAGATTATGGTTCAAGGCCTGCTTAGGCAAAAAAAATGTGTAAGCCCCCTTTTCAACCAGTAGCTGAATACTGTGGTGTGTGCCTGCTAACCTAGGCATATGAGATGCTGAAATCAGGAGAACCACAGTTCCAGCCAGCATAGACAGAGAGTCCATCTTGATGGAAACGAGCAAGGGCATAGTTGACAACCAGCTATCTCAGGAAATGGAAATAGGAAAATTACATATCTAGGCAGAAAGCAAGACCCTCTCTGAAGAATAACCAGTGCCCAAAAGGGCCAAAAGTATGCTTCAGCAGAGGAGCACCTGCCTAACAAGTACAAGGCCCTGCCTTCAAACCCATCAATGCTGAATAAAGCAGGCCGCCCAGCATGGCATGCAGTCACCCACCCCCTGGCCTCGCTGCCTTTCCAACCCCATCTCCTATGCCCACTGCCTTCGCTGCTTCCCAGATGCCTGTGCTGCTACTTTTCAAACACCCATGTGTTTTCAAGCTCTCCTGCCGTCTCCTGGCCGCTTTAGGTAGACTAATGTTCCATGCTTTCCAGGCTTGTCTTTTTTAAGGAACTCCAGTTACACTCACCTTAAGTGGGAGATATGGCAAAGTATGGCAGTGGTCCCGATGCTTTGTCCTTGTAAACTGACACGCTGAATTTAAAGCTCTTTGAACAATTTCTTAAAGATAATAAAAATGCTTAATTAGTTTAAACACATGATTTCACTCTTGCAAAATAAAACTTGCCTTTGGCTGAAACAACTGAACTTAACCTATCCTTTCAAAGAAACAACTCCAGTGGTGGCTTTAGTCTAAAATTATGATTTCTGTGAGCATAGCATTTTAATAATTTTTGTTCAGGGCTGGGAAGTTGGCTCAGTGGTAGAGCGCTTACCTTGCATGCCTGAGGCCCTGGGTTTGATTCCTCAGCACCACATAAGCAAAAAAGGAAAAAAGCCGGAAGTGGCGCTGTGGCTCAAGTGGTAGGGCACTAGCCTTGAGTTGAAGAGCTGAGGGACAGCGCCCAGGCCCAGAGTTCAGGCCCCACAACCGGACCCAAAAAAAAAAATTTTTGTTCAGTATTGAGCATACATCATCACTTAACTTATGAGCTACACTCACATTAACCTTCATCATCTTCAGTATAATTGCTATATTAACCAGTTGCTAAAATGAATCAGTGTATACTCTGTGTCTAGTTCTGGAGGGCATAACTAAGCTTCTAAATGTAGCTCTGGCAGTATTCAACAGTGGATCCCTGGAGTGAGGGCTGTTACAGAAACACCAAATGGAAGCCACTTGGCAGGATGTACAGAGACTAGGTTCTCAACTTGGAACTGGGCACCTTTAGCTCTGTAATTAATGAATTTGCAGACTGAGAGACTGAGGCACAGAGATGTTAAGTAATTTTTAGAGGTCACATGGGCTGTGGGTAGAGGATATGGATTTGAACCTGTCACAGTCCTTCCACTGAGAGACTGTGGAGGACTTCCGTATCCTGGATGCACAGACTTGCCCTCAACTTGGAACCAGGCATATTTAGCTCTGTAATTAATGAATCTTCTGACCAGCACAACTGGATTTGCCGTCCGAGCAGCTATAAATAATAAATATTTGTTCTCTCTTAACTTCATAGTGATAGCAGCAAAAAAAAAAATGTAGGACTAAAACTTAGGAGAGTTTTAAATATCTTTTGGTGAGTGTTTATATGTGATTTGGGGGAAAGTAACAACTTTGTTCTACAAAGAGTGACCACTTTGCAAGTGCTATAATTTCATAGCAACGAAATTGAACACTTGTAGCCCAGTGATAGCAACATTGTTATGGTTGTGTAACCCCGCTGTCGGTTGGCAGATGGTGGGGACCAAACCCTTGGCAGCCTGGGGCTGAGTGGCTGAGCCGCTCTCCCCCTCCAAAGTCCCGTGCTAACTTGCTGCTCACACCTCAGCAATCTGTTCAATATGCTTATGCTTTTTGTAAAAATCTCTTGAAAAATTATGAAAGAGGATACACATATGGAAGAACACATGAAATAATATATAGCCTGATTACTATCAAGTCAACCAAGTTGCCAAAGAGTGCGGGTACCCTTCAGACCCCACTCTGTCCTTGCCAGTGGTGATACGTTACTGCTGGTCACATCCCTGCTCTGTTGTATGAGTTTCTTTCCCAAGTATGTACCTTTAAGAGCTTGGTTCAAGGAGTTTTGTTGTGCCTGCTCTTTGGTTTGCTCTTGTTTTTTGCTCTTTATCTTCAACTTTTTATTTGGCTAAATTTGATCCTACAAAAAATTTGAAAGAATAATATAGTGAAGAACAGCTCCCCACTTTACACAGATGAATTAATGGTTAACATTTTACTACCTTTATTCACTCTCCCTTAATGTATGTGTGTATAAATAATTACATACATATGTATAATACATCCTTTGTGTATACATGCATTCCCTCTATATATGTGTATTTGTATATATATGCATGGTTATGTGTATGTATATGGGGGTGGGTAGGTGCAACTCATACCTGTTAACTCTTTCTCTCTGTCTCTCTCTGTCTCTGTCTCTTTCTCTCTCTCTCTCTCTCTCTGCCTTTTGTGACACGGGGTCTTGCTGTGCTGCCCAAACTGGCCTCCAGTTCCTGGGCCCAGTGCCTTTTGTGTTAGCCTCCTGAGGTCTCGGGCTGTAGATGTATACCACTGTACCCAGCTATGTATACCCTCCTCCTTCTTTAGAAGACTTTAAGCCAGGCATTGTGGCCATGCACTTAAATTCTAGCAACAGGGATATTCTCCTGTATAGACGAAATCACTACCCTCAAGAAACAAATCAGCACTGTGAGGCTGTGCTGGAGGATCACGGAGCTCCATGGGAGAGGGTGTATGGCCCTGAGTTCAGTCCAGAGCCATCACCCTGGACCCTGCAGGGAATTTCAGATGTTTAAAGGACCTAACTGGGATGTTATGGTGAACATAAGGCAGAGCCTTATTCTAGTGCTTTGATGTAGAGGCCACTATGACAGGCCCTGCAGAAACTCTGACCTTGTGTCATGATCTGGAGATTTCCGGTCTGTAACTGCAAGAACAACTGTCACTCCAGGTTCATCTCAGGAAGGCGTGATAGATCAACCAGTTACCTGACCAGGTGGAGTATGGAGACAGTTGGCTAGAGTCTGGGCTCCAATGGCCATTTAATTCTCCAAGTCACTTTATCATTGTACACCAGGGGTTTGTGCAATGCTCACCCAGCCTGGTGGGCTGCTGTGGACTAATCAAGGGGAGGCTGGCCAGGGTGACCCGGGTTGGATTCCACCTGCCTCCTGAATTTGCCTAGAGTAAGAAAGGACTCGGTGCAAGGAACACCTGCTCCCAGGCTGCCTGGCTGTTCCTGTCCAATCCCATTAGCATTGTGGCCAGGTGCCCAGTTAAACACCTTGGCCCTGCGGCACCAGAGCCCCTGACTGTGGTCATTTGTGCAGTGGTGTGTTGTAAAATATGTGTGTCACTCGTAATGGGTGTAAAAGATCAGAGCGCCTGGTGTGTGTTTTACAGCCTGTTTTTAGAAACCATGTAGTACAATTTAAAATCCATGAAAGTAGAAAATACAGTTGTCTTTCACTATGTCAGGGTTCACTTATTACAGCTTTACTGCATCACAAGTTAGTGTGTTTTTTTAAATATGTAATAGGTGATCTCTCACCTATTGTGGAAGGTCTGTTACAGAGACCCCCATGATAGGTGAAAATCCGTGAACTATCAATAAGTGAATCACAGTATAATGCCACTACGTGGATTTATTTTCATCAAAACTATGTTTTTGAATAATATAAGCAGAGTCAAGCAATATATGTATGGGCTCCAAATTTTACTTTGAATCAATTGTTCATCCCATTTTAAATTCTGTTTGTTTTTTTGGCCAGTCCTGGGGCTTAAACTCAGGGTCTGGACACTCTCCCTGAGCTTCTTTTGCTCAAGGATAGCATTCTACCACTTAAGCCACAGTGCCACTTCTGGCTTTTTCTGTGTATGTGGTACTGAGAAATCAAACCAGGCTTCATGCATGCTAGGCAAGCACTCTACCACTAAGCCACCTTCCCAGCCCCATTTTAAGGTTTTTGTTGTTTTGTTTTTGTGGTTTTTGGACAATACCAGGTTTGCACTCAAGGTCTTATGTTTGCTCAGCTGATGCTCTATAAACTGAGTTACCCTTCCAGCCTGGCTTTTTGTTGGATATTTTGAGGCTGGAATCTTGTGGACTTTTCTGTCTGCCTGAACTGGCAGACAGAAAACTTGAACTTAAGATCCTCTAGATCTTAAGTCTCCTGAGCAGCTAGGATTATAGACCTGAGCTCCAGTGCCCAGCTTGTTTTGTTTTTCTGAGACTTTTTTTTTTTTTTGGTAAGATTATGTTCATTCTTGCTTCTCTCATGATTTTTAAAGCCTTTTTGATTTCTTTATTAAATTTATACTAATGACACACTGTTTGAGTCCACTTATTTCTATATGTTTTTACCCTACTTATCATATTTATTTTTGCTTGCCTTTTCTTTTTTGGTACTGGGGATCAAACCCAGGATGTTGCACTTGCAAGGCAAGCGCTTGGCCACTGAGCTACATCCCAGTCCTATTTATCATATTTCTCTCATTTTTTTGTTTTCAAACTGTGTCTTGTTATGTAGTCCAGACTGGCCTAGAACTCATAATCCTCCTACACCAGCCTGGGATTACAGCACTCAGCTTATTTCTTATTTTTAATAGAGTACAAAGTTTATACTTTGTGTTAGATACTTCTAGTTTTGCTTTGCCCATTTGTAGACTATTTAGTCGAAATCCTCATAATATTTTAATAGTTGAACACAAGTCAGTATGGATGAATCTCAACTATAATGCAAGCAAAAAAGAGCAACTTTCAGAAGGATCATATATAGTGGTGCCACTTATAGGAGTGTTACAGAACGTGTTAATACTGTATATATTGATTAGCACTGTGCTTTTTCTCAGTAAAAATCAAAAGAGCCCTGGGGTGGAGGAGCAGTTTAAAGTGCTTTAGTAGTCATGCCTGAGACCAGAGGCATCACCACTTTCATTTTATCTTTCCTGACATGTTCTTATGTCTAAAATATTTTGTAATGAGTTCATTTTTTCATATATTTTTTAACCAGTACTGGGAATTGAACTCAGGGCCTTGCTAGGCAGGTACTCTATCATCCAGCCAGGTCTCTGACCCTTTTTTGTGCTATTTTTGAGGTGGGATCTTTCTTTATATCTGGAATCTGGGCTGTAATCTTCCTGCTTGAGTTCCCCTGTGTAGCTGGGATGGCCAGTTGTTGTGCTTCCCCTATACCTTAGGATAATCGGCATATACTACTGGGCCAGACCATTGTTTGAAAAGTTCTCCTAGGCTGATATTTCCCCCTATTTCTACCTCCCAATTAACTAGGATTACTGGCTTGAGCCACTGAGCCCGGCTCATGTTCTTTCTTAACATATTGCTAATAAAAAAAATAGATAATAGCGTAGGAAATGAATGTTTTCTGTAATCCTGTGATGCTGTTATACATTGGTGTCTTTCTATGCTTTTTAGTGTAATCTAACATCATTTAGAATAACAGTTCTTTTCCTGTTTCTAGCTGGTCTTTATGTCTTCTCTTTTCCAAGTTCTCAGTGACTTTTGGGGCTAGCACCTCTCTTTCTGCCCAATCCCATCTCTCTTTTTCTCCCCCTAGGCCTGGGGCTTGAACTCCCTGCCAAGGTGCTGTCCCTGAGCTTTTGTGCCTAAGGCTAGCACTCTACCACTTGAACCACAGCTCCACTTTGGCCTTTTGTAGTTAATTGGAAATAAGAGTTTCACAGACTTTCCTGCCCGGGGCTAGCTTTGAACTGCAATCCTCAGATCTCAGCCTCCTGAGTAGCTAGGATGACAGGCATGAGCCACCGGCGCCCAGCTCATCTTTTCTTTAACAAGAGTAGTTCTTCTGAGGTCTGGAGCTGGGCTCGCTTTCCACCTGGAGCCTCTTAGGAACCCCTTCCCCCACCCCCTGGCCTGTTTTGTGAGTGATGGAGTGCATGGCAGCTCTAGGTAAGAGTTTTGTGTGAGCCATGTCTCTACATGGCAGGGATCCACCCCCAGCCTGTCCCGCTCCCGTCCTCTAGTACAGAGAGAATCACTATTCAGTGCCTTGCTTCCATTTTCACTTTGATCATACCCGAGCCTACAACACAGTTAGGAGAGTCCAGTGCTATGTGGTAGGTGGGCAAATCCCAGTCCTGACCTAGCCGAGGGATTGAGTGGTCCTGCTCTCATCTGCTCTCACCCGCTCACCCGCTCACAGCAGCACTTGGCAAGTTATTGGAAGCACACCACACACACACACACACACACGCACACACACGCACGCGCACACATACACACACACACACACACACACACACACACACACACACACACACACACTTTGGCTGGGCACATGCCTCTAATCCCAGCTACTCAGGAGGCTGAGATCTGAGGATAATGGTTCAAAGCCAGACCAGGCAGGAAAGTCCCTGAGACTCTTATCTCCAATTAACCACCAGAAAACTGGAAGTGGCGCTGTGGTTCAAAGTGGTAGAGTGGGGCTGGGGAGGTGGCTCAGTGGTAGAGCGCTTGCCTTGCATGCCTGAGGCCCTGGGTTCGATTCCTCAGCACCACATAAGCAAAAAGAAAAAAGCTGGAAGTGGCGCTGTGGCTCAAGTGGTAGAGCGCTAGCCTTGAGCTGAAGAGCTGAGGGACAGCGCCCAGGCCCAGAGTTCAGGTCCCATGACCGGACCCCAAAAAAACAACAAAGTGGTAGAGTGCTCACCTTGAGCTGAAGAGCACAGGGACTGTGCACAGGCCAAGTTCAAGCCCCACAACCCACCAAAAACAACAACACACACACACACACACGCGTTAATTCTTCTGTAAAAGGTTGAAAAGAGAATGCTACTGCTAATGAAATGCAGCTAGAGGTGAATCTTGGAGGTATCTAAGAAGAAAAGGAGTTTGGGGCCCAATCAAATCTTGCATATGCATCATAAACAAGAAAATGCAATTAGAGAAACTGCTTCAGTTGCTGTATCAGGATGCAAATGCTCATCCAAATCCAAAAAAGCTGCATGCGAGCTGAAAACAGAGTGATTTGCAAAGTGAAAAAATTCACAGCCAGCATGTGCCTATATTGGAAATGTGGTCAGGGAGGAAACCAGAGCCTGGGTAAGATTCCTCGAATAGCAGGTAGCAAAGGCTTGCGTAGCTGCTCCCACAAAGGGCTAAGCAAGAACCTTTCCCCTTGTATAATCTGAAGCTCATGGGAAAGGTATCCGCAAATGTCACCACCCTTCCCAGCCAAACATGCTCATCAGAGGTGGCATGCAGCCTCCTGTGGGAGAGCAGAAGGTGCTCTTGCCAGTAAATGTCCTGGGTAGAAAGGGGCCAGAAATATCCAAGATCCTGTGGCCGCTGTCACAGTGGCCTGGCACTGGGTGTGCAGTGGCCTGGCTGCACCTTGTAGCACACATGGAGGCGGCCACAGTGGTAGCTTACCATACCATACCCTGTTGATCTGTGGTCCCTCCTTTCTGAACTACACTGCACAAGTGAGAGCTGCAGATTTGATGATTCTTAGAAGTATCTTCTGAAGGTCACACTTCCCGTTGTTTGCTTGTGTTTAATCTCTCCCAGGCTTCTGAACTGTTGCCACAGAGCATCTTCAGTTCTTCAAGGTTACTTAGCCTTACTTCTTGTATATTTTTCCATCACAGCTCTACCACCTTTGCTGTTTTTAGCCTTTTTTGTTGTTGTTGTTGTCAGGGGCTCGAGAGGGGTGCTGGGCGTTGTTGCTGAGCATTTTTACCTAAGGCCGATTTTCTGGTGGCTAATTAGAGATAAAAGTCTCATGGACTTTCCTGCTCAGGCTGGCTTTGAACTATGATTCTTAGCCCCATGAGTAGCTAGGATTACAGGCTTGAGCTACCAGTGCCTGGCTAGCCTTACGGTTTTCTTTTACCTGCCACTGCCTACTCCTTTACCTTGGAAGTACATATTTCTTCCTGGCTTTATTTCTTCTCAGAATCTTGGAACTGTTACATCTTATTATAACTCACATCATTTTATTTATTTGTTTATTTGTGCCAGTCCTGGGGCTTGACCTCAAGACCCGGGCACTGTCCCTGAGTTTTTTTTTTTTTACTCAAGGCTACTATTGTGTCACTTCCAGTTTTTTGGTGGTTAAATGGAGATAAGAGTCTCAGATTTTCTTGCCTGGGCTGGCTGAAAAGCCAGTCCTCAGGCCTCAGCATCTTGAGTAGTCAGAAGCGTAGGGATATGTCACCAGCACTTGGCCTTTCCTTCTTTTTTAAAAAGGAAGGAACTTCAGGAATTGTTCAGTTCAGTGGCATTTTTAGCATATTCAAAACTATAATCATAATCTAATTTTATATACTCATCACCTCTGAAACCATATACCCGTTAGCATTTGCCTCTCCCCACCCTCCCGATCCTTGGAAAGCATCCATCTGCTTTCTCTCTCTCAGGTATGCCTGTTCTGGACACTTCCTGTAAATGGAATTGTGTAATATATGGCTATTTGTTTGTTTGTTTACTCATTCACTGTTGCCATGATTGGGATTGAACCTAGGGCCTTGTACACATAGAGCAAGCACTCTACCACTGACCTACACCCCCAGCCCTGGTCTCAGATTTTGAATCTTGCTTTCCATTTCCTTTTTTTGTAGAACCTGTGATGTCTGTTAACACACATATCCCTATGTCTGACCTATACTCAAGTCTGTACCTCCTAACATGCAGATTAACTGTTATTTCTTGGTTCCTTGCAACAGGATGTAGTCTCTGTTGACTCTGGTTGCCGCCTCCACCCAGGCCACCTGGCCTCCTCTTGCATCTGGTGCATGGGCAGTGTACTCATTTGGTGAACATCAGTTGACTAATTGGGTCTTCTCAACTAGTTGCCTGACCTCTTCTTGGGTCTGGAAGGTGAACTATAGGTGACTTGTTGTCGATCTCAGTTCGTGACCCATTTCTCCTGGCAGTCTTGCTCAGAGAGGCTCCTGGTAATTCAAGCTTTAGTGTGTTATATAGTATTCTGTTCTAGTCACCTTTTGTTGTCCACAGCTCATTGTGAATAGGCTTTAGTCACTTCTGAACTTTCTGTCTGCATGTGGCTGGTATCCCTGGATGAGGAAGACTGGGGTTACTTAAGACACACATTAATCTTAGCACACAGCTGCAGACAGATTCTTCCACCAGATGGAAACACGTTAGTAAAAAACAAAGCTCATCCAAAGTATCAGTGTTGGTGGGACTGAGAGTCAACCACTAAGAAAAAATGGGGGCAATCTGACTTGTTCTCCTGTTTCTAAAGTAGTTAACAAAACAAACCACTGAGCTGCCTTATTTTGACTTTCTGCTCCAGAAAGAGCTGCTCTAGTGGAGCCAGAGCCTTTGGAAGCAAGTGTGGGGTTGCTCATTAAACCGTTAGCTCCGGTGCCTGGAGGCTCTCACCAGCCTTGAGCTCAGTGACTTCATCCTGACACCTTTCTCCAGATGTGTGCTTTTGGGCAACTGAACCCTGCCTAACTGTATCAGCCCCAAATCCTGCCAGTTTGGGCAACAGTCTCCACTTTAAATTACTTCTCCACACTAAAACCTAAATAAGTTTAGTCGACCAAAACTTCCTTGTTGTGGACATCTACTATGATCAGCCTTTGTAATACCAGCAGTACTGTTACCACACACCTATCATTCAGAGTTCCCTAAAGAAAAATCCAAGTTAGAAACAGATTGGCAACAATGATTGACTTAACAGTTCTGTACATGCTTTTGTACCTAGAGGGAGCATGCAAATGGCCCCTCGTGACAAATGGGTCACACATAATAATAGCTCCCGTTATAAAGTGTGCACACTGTACTAGGACCTGCTGTAAACCTGAGCATATGAGACACTAGAGCCTCACATCAGTCCCATGAGCAGTCCTGCTCTCAGCCTCGCTCTAAAGAAACTGAGTTACAGAGGGATGAAGTAGCTCATGTAGGTTCTATGTTAGGTGATGGAGCCCAAGGCCAGCTTTTAGAGATCTTCTCCAGAGACCAAACCCCTGCCCTTTGGCATCAGCTCCCTAGCACTGAAGCACCTGTCGCTGCCTCATTTGGGGGCTGAGTTTTCCATTGCCATCATTACTTCCTAACTTCCATGGCCCCCCAACTCCCTCATTCTTTCCTCCCTGCTTCCCTAGGGCCTCCAGAATGCACACCCTACTATCTTGGCTGCACACACACACACACACACACACACACGCACGCTGCACACACACACACGCACGCACACACGCACACACACACACACACACACACCCGTCTGACACCCGTCTGGCTGTCCCAGCCCTGCTAAACTCAGCAGCATCACTTTGACTCTACTTGCCAAAGGCTCTTTTATTGACAGGACCTCCATGGACTGTTGTAGGAACACTTATTCCCTGGGGAGACTGTCCCAGTATGGCCTGGGCTGATCTCACCCGAGAGACACATCACCAAGGAAGTCTCTGTCTTAATCTCTCTCTGCTGCTCTAAGAATGATTATTGGGTGATTTCTAAGAAACAGGATGTATTTCCCACAGCTCTGAAGGCTAGGAGGTCCAAGATCAAGACTTGGACACAGGTTTGATGTGGGGTGAGCGCTACATTCCTGGAGGGAAAAAAAATGGTGTCTCCACAGGGCAGAAGGAGGAGGGAAGGCTGGCTGAATGCCATGTGGCGCCTCTGTAGGCGGACCTCCATCCACCCATGAAGGAGTTGCTCTCAGGGCCTCATTCCCGCTTGCAACCCCACTTCCTAATACTGTCACATTGGCAGCCCCCGAACTTGGGGGAGACACAACCAAACACAGCACCCCCCTTCCTGAGTCTTTGCATTCCACAGGCCCCATCCGGTACTTTGACAGTCTGACCACAGTCACACCCCCTTGTCATTCAAGTCCCTCTCACAGAGTAGACTCCAGGTGGCTGACATGTCTGCTCATCTTCCGTGCGTCCACCACAGTGTTTGGTAAACAGGATGTGTTTAGTAAATGTTTAGTGAGTGAACAGTGACCCAGAATCACAATTCCCAAGCAATGACAAGTTTCAGGGATGTGTACATTAAGACAGGACTGGGGTTTCTGACATTGGAGACAGGCAGCTGCGGCTCAGCCCTCCCTGCAAGGATGCCCTCAGCCTTGGGAACGCATCTCTGTCCTCTTAGGTTCAGGGCTCGTCGGTGTCCTTGCTCAGCCTCTCTCCATTACGGAGTTACGAGTACATGCTCGTCTTTCCTTTCTCTTGTAGTGCTGAGGCTGCACAGTGAGCGTTTGGTCAGTTGCCTGAGCAAAGGATCCTGCATGAGTTTGGCGTTGCCCTTTGATCAGAAATGGCCAATTAAGAATGTTAGAAACATGGACGGAGGCTCAAGTGGTAGAGTACTAGCCTGGCGATGTGAGCTTGGGGCCCTGAGTTCAGACCTTACCACTGGAAAAAAAAAGTCAGAGGTGCGTGTTTGCAGATTATAGCCGACCCAAGCAGTGTGGAGAGCTGTCGGGTCGCTTTGCTGCCTTCCCAAAGAGGTCACGTCACCCACTTCATGGAGGAATTTGTAATGCTCCTGAGCCCCAAGGTAAAGCATGCAGCCATTATTCAAAGAAAACATGAGACGGTAAACGGTGCGTCTTGGAGGCACATGGCCTCCCTGAGGCGACAGCTGGGGAAAGGCAGGGTGACAAACTCACATTCTCGTTTACTTCCACCTTGCAGGAGTGTGTTCTCTACAGAGAGAGAGCAAGAAAGATGCAGCTGCGTTTCGACCGCCGATGGTTCACTCTATGCTGATTGTAACTTTTGTCCATCATAGGTTTGAAGACATACCTGATATCGGGTCAGAGAGCCAAGGAGTCTCACTGCAGCTGTGCAGAGGCCTTGCTTTCTGGCCTCGAGGCCATTGACGGCTCACAGGTGTCCTCGGGCCCTAGGGGACAGGGGACAGCGTCGCCAGGGAGTGTCAGTGACTTGGCACAGACTGTCAAAACCTTTGATAACCTTAAGGTTAGTTTTTTTTCTTTCTTCTAAAACTTTATATTAACTCCGCAGGTAGAGCACGCAAACTAAGACTTGGCCTCAGATTACCCTTCAATTTGATTTTTACCATTTTTAAATTTAATGCCTTTTGCATTTTTAGTATTCTTGCTTTTTGACCTGTTACACACTTCCATTTCCTTTCTGCGTTACATAGAGATGCTTCTCACTTGACTTCGGTTATTTTCTTTTTCTGCGGCCTGAGGCATCTTTGGTGACTTCTAAAAGCTAACTATAAATGACAGCAAAGGTAATTTTCCTTGTATCTTGCTTGGAGAGCTGGATTCTAGTTTATTTCACAGCCCACTTTTTCAGATTTTCTTGTGTCTCTGGAAATCCACAATTTTGTGACGATCTTAAGTTTTGTTGGTGTGGGTAAATCTTATGACGAGCTCAATGAAAAGTATATGCTCTCAGGACATTGTGGTATTTCATTACTAGGACTGAGATCTCCTGCTTTCTAGACCGACAGCAGGTCCATCTATAATTAACACATACACATAAACACATGGTTCGCCTTGGGTATTGGAAATCATTCTTATTCTGAATTATTCTTCTATTTTCACATTAGATTTTTGTTTACACACTGGTACTTTGTTTATTCTTACAGTTTAGATATTTGCTGTCTTTATGATGTGGCACGCAGTGAGGGGATCCAGGTTATTTTCTCATGTTGGGATTCATCCTGCCCCTTATCCATTGATTCTGGTGACTACTGCCTTCAGTTTTATTGAGAGAAGCCATATATTCTTTTCCTTGTGTGCTTTGTTAGTTCAGTACAGTTTTGTTTTTTTTTTTTTGGTCCCTCAGTTCTTCAGCTGAAGGCTAGCACCCTACCACTGGAGCCACAGCGCCACTTCTGGCTTTTCTGCTTATGTGGTGCTGAGGTATCGAACCCAGGGCCTCATGCATGCAAGGCAAGCGCTCTACCACTGAGCCACCTTCCCAGCCCAGTTCAGTACATTTTTTGACCTTGGTTGTATTGACAAATTGGACCTGATAACCCCATGTCAGGTGGTCAGTACCTTCCCTAGCCTTTGCCAACTGGATACCAGTAACATCCCCTTTCCCCAGTTGTACCATCTAAAAGTGTTTGTAGGCATTGCCCATTGTCACCTAGGGGTTGGGGTCCAGCCACACAAAGGGGAGGGGAGTGCTCTAGGACAGTAGTATTAGAACTCCCCCAACCCTGTGCTCCTTCTGCTTGTGCAGGACAGTCCTGATGCCTGTCTGCCTTCTCGCTCAGGCTGGTGCATCAGACAGAGGAGCTACTGGCTCTCACACTGTTTCTGAACTTGGTGCAGGAGAGAAAAACAAAAACGTGGCTTTCTAAGTACAGTTTTATTACATGGGGAGAAACGGTTATCTCCAGGTTCCAAACAGAGCTGTATTGAAGTAGAGAAATAGAGCTCAAAGACCAAAGAATTCATTTTGGATGATGCATATTTTGTTTCCACCTTGTCAGGAGTTGCAATGACTACACACGTTGAAGTCTTAGTAACAGTGATTCTGTGTTACATTGCCTTAAGAAGTTTTTCCTTCATCCCCAAAGAGCATTTGAGGTGTTGGTTTTGTTTGTTAGTTTTGGTGGTAGGGTTTGAACTCAGGTCACCCTACCACTCCAGGGGGAGAAAGATGGCTTGATGGTAAAGTACAGTATCTTGGATAGAGGATGGTTTGGGTGGGATGATAGGATGTCTGAAGCTATCCTAGGATGTTGGAATCATTTGGATTCTACAGCTGGAGTGGAAAGATCACAAATAGCTGAAAACCCAGCTTAACCACCACTGGGGGCTCGTCTCTCTACTCTACCTCCCTCAAGTCAGAGGGGAGCAGATCCAAATGCCTCAGAATCACATATGCTGGGTAACTATGAGCAAGTCGTATCCACTATGATCCTAAATTCTAAAGTGAAAAATCCAGTCTGCTTTAAAGATTATGTAGATTAGCTGGGCGCCGGTGGCTCACACCTGTAATCCTAGCTACTCAGGAGGCTGAGATCTGAGGATAACCGTTCAAAGATAGCCGGGGCAGGAAAGTCTGTGAGACTCTTATTTCCAATAAACCACTAGAAAACTGGAAGTGGTGCTGTGGCTCAAGCGGTAGAGCGCTTGCCTTGAGCTGAACAGCACAGGGACAGCGCCCAAGCCCAGAGTTCAAGCCCCACGACTGACAAAAAAAAAAAAAAAAAAAAAAAAAAGATTATGTAGATTATCATTCCATCTATAAGATCTGTTCTTCAGTAAGAGACTTTATTGTTTTTGTGCCAGGATTGGGACTTGAACTCAGGGCCTGAGCACAGTCCCTCTCTTCCACTTGAGCCACTTCTGACTTTTTGCTGTTTAATTGGAGATAATGGTCTCTCAGATTTGTCTCTCCAAGCTGACTTCATATCACTATTCTCAGATCTCAGTCTCCTGAGAATCTAAGATTACAGGCATAAGCCACCAGGGTCAGGCTTAATGTAGTACAATGCAAAATGCCAGTTGTGTGTTCCCTTTTGGGTGGATTTAGCCAACAAACTTGCCATGCCTCACACTCAGGGCACTAGTTTGCTGCCTTAGCGATATAATCTGCATTAAGGTTAGCTATTCCAGTATGCTAGAATCCCACCTAATTCTCCTCATCCTTTACCAAGCTCTGTTGGCTCCTCCTGGAATCAGGCTGTGTTTCCTTTGCTGCTGAAGTCTCATTTTAGAGAGTGAATTACCTGTAGCCTTCCGACCCTATTTTCTTGTCCTCCCCTGCCTTGCTGAAGATGCCTGGTGTAAGGCAGTGTTTCTCTAAGTAACTAGTTTCTCAGTGTGGACTCTGGGGAGGGAGGCAGGATGGCGTTAAGCCCTAAAAGGGGCTCTGTGGTCAAGTGAGTCTGAGAAATTCTGTATGAAACAGTCCACAAAAGAATTACTACAGGGTTTCTTAGAGCCCTTAGTAGGCAGCAGGAGTTGCAGTCTCCAGCAGGGGCAGGTAATGTGCAGCATCCTCAGGCCTCTTTGAGTACAGATGTCTTCTCTAAACATCACTTTGCTGTGGATGACACTATCTGAGAATGTAAAGTGGAAGGAGCTTCATTCCAAGGACTGAGAAGTAAGGGGAGGTGTTTAGGAAGCAATCATCCTGGGGTTATATGCCCAGCCTGTTCCTGGCTAATGATATAGATTTGTCCCCATGGTGATGACTTAGAAGGGACTGTCCTGTTTTCAAAATGCTCATACTTACCCTGTGAAATCACTAGCCTTAGGAACTATCTTTTTGGGCTAGGAATGTGGCTTAGTGGTAGAATGCTTCCCAAGCATGCATGAAGCCCTTGGTTCTATTCCTCAGTACCACATACACAGAAAAAAAAAAGGGTGTGTGTGTGTGTTTCTGTGGCTTAAGTGGTACAGTGCTAGCCTTGAGCAAAAAGAAGCTCAAGGACAGTGACCAGGTCCTGAGTTCAAGCCCCAGGACTGGCACAAAAGAAAAAAGAAACCATCTTTTTGTGACAGTCTGTGTGTGTGTGTGTGTGTGTGTAGTTGTGTGCATGTGTGTGTGCAAGCATGCATTCACATGTGCATGGAAGGACTGAAGTTTGAACTCAGGACCTCGTGCTTGCTAGCCAGGTGTCCTACCAGTTGAGCCATGCCACCAGCGCTGTATGGCTTTTTGAACCATACTAAATAAATAACACTTTTTTTTTGGTCAGTCATGGGGCTTGAACTCTGGGCTTGAGCACTGTCCCTGCACTCTTCAGCTCAAGGAGAGCACTCTACCGCTTGAGCCATAGCACCACTTCCGGTTTTCTAGTGGTTTATTGGAGATAAGAGTCTCACAGACTTTCCTGCACAGGCTGGCTTTGAACTGTGATCCTCAGATCTCAGCCTCCTGAGTAGCTAGGATTACAGGCATGAGCCACTGGCACCGGCTAAATATCACTTCTTTTACCTCCTTGTATCTATATGTAAAATTATGAATAGGCTCAGTTGGCTCAGTATGAGGTAATAGAGGGCATTCTAGCTTATTATAGAAATTGAAAAGATAATGAGCTTATTTTGTATATATACATTCATATATATATATATATGGTTTAGAAATTAAGGAAGCATTTATTATAAGTAATAAAACTGATAAAGGTGATGAGTGTACACCTGTGAACCATTGACGTATGTATTTCAAATGGGTGTGTTATATGGTAGATGAAGTATATCTTGAAGAAACTATTTTAAAAATAAATGGGTAGTGGTCTGGCTGCTGTCTCTGAAATATACTTGTAAAGTAAGTTTGTTTTTAAAGACATTTCAAATTGTACCTATAGTTTTAGTCTTATGGATTTCCTTCTGTGAGGAGAAAGCAGGTCAGATACAAATTGACCTTTTTTTTTTTTTTTTTGGCCAGTCCTGGGGCTTGAACTCAGGGCCTGTCCACTGTCCCTAGCTTCTTTTGCTCAAGGCTAGCACTCTACCACTTGAGCCACAACACCAGTTCCTGCTTTTTCTGTTTATATGATACTGAGAACCCAGGGCTTCATCATGCTAGGCAAGCACTCTACCACTAAGCTGCATTCCTAGCCCAAATTGACCTCTTCTTCATAGAAGATTTCTAGTAATAGATGTGGAGCAATGAGAGTAATAGAAAAATCACCATTCCCGAGTGATCTGGGTGATGATCACTGCAGGTGATCCAGGAAGCTCAAATGAATGGAAAAAATTTCAGAAAAAGCGGGGTGCTGGCAGCTCACGCCTGTAACCCTAACTGTTCAGGAGGCTGAGATCTCAGGATCATGGTTCAATGCCAGCCCGGGTAAGAAAGTCCATGAGATTCTTTATCTCCAATAAACCATTAGAAAACCAGAAGTGGTACTGGGGCTCAAGTGGTAGAGCACTAGCCTTGAGCTGAAGTGCTGAAGGACAGCGCCCAGGCCCAGAGTTCAAGCCCCACAACCGACAAAAAAAAAAGTTCAGAAAAAAATTTTTTTCAGAAAAAAACAGGATACTTACATCACCTTAAGGCATGATTCCCACCTCAAATACTTATTAGTTATAACAGGAAGCATAGTACTTTCTAATGGGAAGACCCAGCAGAACCTGCCTCTAGCAGGTCAAGGTGAGCGTTGATGAGATAGGTAGACATCGAGTACCTGGATGTGGTGAGCTGAGGGAGCTGCCTCAGCTCAGCGGACTTCTACCCCCAATCCCAAAGCCTCATCTAAAGGCCTCGTACCGACGAAAAAGCATCAGCCAGACCCAAGTCAAGAGTGTTCTATAAAACAACCAGGATGTTTCACAAGTGCCAAGTCACAAAAAATAAGGAGAGATAGAGGATCTGTCACACTAGAGGGAGACAAAGGAGACATGATCCTGCGTGTGGTCCCAGAATAGAAAGGGACATTAGGGAAACTAGGTATATCTGGATAAAGCCAACAGCTCTCTGTAGTGCTAATAGCTATATTCTGTCATACATGGTAAAGAATCATTGTAAATTTGTTCTACACGCTCTTTGCCACTGGTGTAAGTTAAAATGATTTCTTAGAGAAATGAATCCATTGAAATATGAAATATATTATTATTTAACTGGTGTCATTAGGTTAAGTGGTGGTATGCATGTGAATTTCCCACAGAACTATTTTTTTTGGGGGGTCCGGTTGTAGGGCCTGAACTCTGGGCCTGGGTGCTGTCCCTCAGCTCTTCAGCTCAAGGCTAGCGTTTTACCACTTGAGCCACAGCACCACTTCCGGCTTTTTTCTTTTGCTTATGTGGTACTGAGGAATCAAACCCAGGGCCTCGAGCATGCAAGGCAAGCACTCTACCACTGAGCCACCTTCCCAGCCCAGAACTATTTTTTTTTTTTAATTTTTAACTTTTTTTTTTTTTTTTGCCAGTACTAGGGTTTGACCTCAGGGCTTTGCACTCTTGCTCTGCTTTTTAATTAATGACTGGTACTATACCACCTGATCCATGCCTCTACTTCCAGCTTTTTGTGGTTTATTCGAGATCAGATTCTCAAGGCTTTGTCTGCCCAGGCTGTCTTCAAACCTTTGATTCTTAGACCTCAGCCTGCTGAGTTGCTAGCATTAAAGATGTGAGCCATCCGTGCCTGCTTCATTTTAATTTTGTGATGGGATATTTCCGTAGCGTAGTAATACTCTTCTTGCTCTTGTCTGTTGAATCTAATCTAATCCATTCTTGACTTGGATTTTCATGACCAGACTCAATTTTTTAAGCCCATTTATAAAGTAGTGTTAAAAAAAATCAGAGGAAATCAGAGCTTGATTCTACCCAATGTGGCTTTGAGGTCTTGTGTCTATGAATTTTACAAGTGTGTGTGGTTTTGCCTCCATCTGTAGGCTGTCTACTTTCTGTTCTTAACAGGTTCTAGGATGCCTTTCTTTTTCTGTGATAATTACTGCTTCTATTTTTCTATTTTTTTAAAACAGAAATCATCTATTTTGAAGTGTTTCTGCCTGTTCCAAATCCATCTGGCCCTGACTCATTGGTCACATAGTCGAGTCTAGTGACCTGTGTCCCCTGTGTGACTGACTGTAGGGGAGAGAGAGCCTCATGTATGGTTAGGGTTAAAGGCTCTGATGCCTGCACTAAAATTTTTCTGCTTTCTGTTATGGCAATTCCCTTATCTTCTTTGCCTCAGATTCCTTCTACATAAAACAAGACTATCCAGCCGGGCGCTGGTGGCTCATGCCTGTAATCCTAGCTCCTCAGGAGGCTGAGATGTAAGGATGGAGTTTCAAAGCCAGCCCAGGCAGGAAATTCCCATGAGACTCTTATCTCCAATTAACTACCAGAAAACGGAAGTGGCACTGTGGCTCAAGTGGTAGAGTGCTTACTTTAAGCTGAAGAGCTCAGGGACAGCGCCCAGGCCCAGAGTTCAAGCCCTACACCTGACCAAAAAAACAAAACAAAACAAAACAAAAAAGAAAACAAGACTAATCATAATGCCTGTATCATAAACTGGTACATATGAAGAGATTAGAGTGGTGCTCAGTATTGGAATGCCAGCATTACCATTGCCCACAATACCCAACGTGATTTCATGCTGCCTGTAATACTGGGACACCTTGCCAACTAGCTGTGTTCAGTGCACTAACTATGCAAAGCCAGAACATGACTGATGTTTCCTTCCCCAAGAGGCTTCCCGGCTCCCTCTTGTGACAGTTATGAAGAGGAACAACTATTAGTTACAGAATTATTTGTCTTGCAATGAGAAATAGCCTTGGAGAAAAAGAAAAACTATTTTATCACTCTATGTATTCACCCTACTCTATGCCTATATTAGAATGTGTTTACAACAAATACAGATGTGTTAGAGAAATACTTGTAATCTTCCCTACAGAGCCCATATCCACAGAAGGGGCTGAGGCACAGCTAGGCTGGGAAAATGTAGAGTTTGCGCTTGAGTAGTCTCCAAAGAATCTCAAGTTACCCAGACAACAGCCAGCAAACACCTTGGCCTATTGAGTATGCTGTTTGGATGGATCTTAGGAACTTCTTTTGATATCATTGTAGAGGACTTTAGAGAACCAAGAGAGTATTGGTGGCTTGGGTCATTTCAGGGAATTGTGGTCCAGGAGTCCACAGTACCAGGATCATATGGATCAATCCATAATGTCAGCCTCCTCTGGACTCTAGCTGGGCATGGTGTTGGGCACATTTGCTTCACTTCTCTACTGGGAGTTTAGAAGGTCACTCAGTGTGCTTGGTATTGACTCTGTGTGTGCGCACACGCATGCATGTGTGGTTTGTCTGAGAAAATCAGTGTCTTCATAGACTCTTTCCTATGTTTTGAAGATTAACTCAGTTAATACCATGATTTAAGATCATTTTACTGTCATTAACAGCTAGAACACTTTAGCACTGTTAATCACTTTTTCAAGAATTATAAGCAGTTGTTACCTCTAGGAACTTCAGTTTACTAGATATACTAGTTGCTGATTTTGCAGCTAGTATATATTTCCATACTCCAAATGAGTATAACTGTTTAAACTGAATTATATCAGATTCTAAACTCTTGGATTTTTTTTTTTTAATAAGCTTCCACTACATAGCCCAGTTTGGCCTTTAACTTTCAATCTTCCTACCTCGGCCTCCTGAGTGCTAGGGTTATAGGCCTGTGCCCACCATGCCCAGAAGCGTTTCTGTTCTCTTATTTACTATAGCATAGGCCTGTGATCTAACTTGAGGTGTGATCTGAGTCATTTTCCTGCTGTCAAAATCATTTTATTGCTGGGCAAAAAAAATGATTTTAAAAAATTCAACTTTCAGCTGGGTGCTGCTGGCTCACGCCTGTAATCCTAGCCACTCAGGAGGCTGAGATCTGAGGATCATGGTTCAAAGCCAGCCCTGGGAAGGAAAAGTCTGTGAGATTCTTATCTCCACTAAGTGGCACTGAGGCTCAGGTGATAGAGCGTTAGCCTAGAGCTGAAGAACTGAGGGACCACACCTAGGCCCAGAGTTCAAGTCCACAATGACAAAATGAAGTTCAAAAAAAATCAACGTTCTAAAATAATGATTCCTACTCTCTACAGTGTCTTCCAACATTTAAGACTCCCTACTGCAAGGAAATTGTCTCTCCTACTGTATGTAGTTTGTCATCTTTGTTAAAAATGGAAAGTTTCTATCCCAACAACAATTCTTAGACTGCTGGGCCACATTATCAATAATAACAAATCAATTAAGGATATGCTCGGTGCCAGTAGCTATGCTAGGCTATATACATACCTGTTTCATTTAATCTTTAAGGCATATCTATCTCCAATAAGGCTACTTAGGAGGCTGAGGCCTGAGAGAATTGAAGTTCAATGCCAGTCCAGGCAGAAAAGTAAGACTTTTTGCTTAATCTTCAGTTAATCAACAAAAAGTTATGCTGGGGGAATGGCTTAAGTGGTAGAGCACCAGTTATGAACAAGAAAGCTGGGCAAGAGCCTGAGGGCCGGAGTTCAAGCTCTGACACTAGCAAAAATGAAAATGTTTCCACTCTCATCTCATGGATGATGGGACGGATGTGAGTAGGGTCTCCAAGATAGTAATTGAGCTGAGACTTACTGCCTGGATTGTGAGAAGTAACAACAGCCTGCTCTTTCTACTACACCTGTCAGCTCTGAGTTTTACCTGCTAATTCCTACAGACTGAATAATTCCTAGTTCTGTCAGGGTGAACCTCTTGAACCTCTTTCAGCCTGACTTAAGAGAATAGCTTTTGTCAGTGAGTGCTCAAAAACCCAGGCTTGGCATTCCTGAACCAGTTAGTGGCCAATTTGTTTACTTAGTAACCTCTTTGTTTAGATATGATTCACATACAATGAAACTGACCCTCTAAAGTATACAATCCAGTGGGTTTCGGTATATTTTCAAGATAGGGCGGCCATCACCAGGGTTACTTTGGAACACAGTTACTTCATCACTACTAAGAAAGCCTGTGTCCGTCCATGAGGCAGCTCCAGCAAAATGCTGTATGGACAGCAGGAACTTGTTTTTCATGAGGCTTGAGGTGGGGAAGTCCAGATTTAATGTCTAGTGAGGTTCCCTTCATGGTTCATAGATGGCTGTTTCTTTCAGGATGGAAGTGACAGGGATTCTCTGGGTCTCTTGTAAAGCTAGTAATCCACTTCCTTGGGGCTCGACTTTACCACCTAATCATCTCTCCAAGCCCCTACCGTCCAATGCCATCATCATAGGAATTAGGGCTTCTCCATGAAATCAATCTCTCCCCCTCCTTCCCCTCACCCTGGCCAGCCACTATTAATCTGCTTTATGTCTCTGTGGGTCCTCCTTTTCTGGACATTTCCTATACATTTTTCACTGTGTTCGGTCAGTCTCAATAAGCTCAAGGTTCACCCCATACTATCACATGTCTGTATTTCATTGTTTTTTCACCGCTGAATACTATTCCCTTGTATGAATAGCCCACTATTTGTCCATCCATTCATCAGTCAGTTGACACCGGAGTTTCCACTCTGCTGGTGCTGTTCTGCATGTTGACAGATGGAGTCTCATGTCTTTCTACTTCACTTTGCTGGTTTGCTCTCAGCTCCTCCTTGGTAGTTCAGTAAGCTTTCCATTTGGTCAGAGGATTTCTGGGCACAGCAAGTTGCAACCATAGCGGGTGTGTTGGGAATGTGCATTGTAGTCAGTGTTCCTACGCCTGTGCTTTTCTCACAGACTTGCCCTTCATGTGGAATCACATTTGCTCCCAAAACTGAAGCTGGTGCAGAAGGAGGAGCTGTACAAAATGGCTGTCAAGACGAGCCCAAGGCCAGCACCAAGGTAACAAGCTCATGGCTGTTGTTCCTGTCAGTTCCTCTCCTGGCGCATCCACCTAAGGTGACATTCCTGTCTCGTCAACTTCTTAGTTCTGAGTGTAACTCAGAACTGCCTTCTAGTCTGGGTGTTGAATAGACCAGTGAAGGGTATGCGGGAGGGGCTGGGCAGAGCATGGGGTACAGCATGCCGAAGGCACTGTGGGGGTGGAAGTGTGGGCAGAAGGGAGAGTCGGTGCTGACCCTGGTGCAGTAGCATGATTACATGCTAAACTAGCCATTGGCTTTGACTCTGGGTGGGAGTGGGGAGTGGATTTGTGGGCTGGAAGCTGGCTTCAACTTAAGGTAGAGTACAGAGGTGCAGCGAGAACAGAGGTCTCCTCCAGTGACCCCTGAAAGAGACACAGAGGCAGGTTTAACAGCAGGGAGGCTCCCTGGGAAATGGGGCTTGGAGATCTGGCAGGGCTGGAGTGGAAAACAAGGTAAAAGCCTGAGAGCTTCAGGAAAGCCTCTGCAGCTGCCTCTCAGGAAGGCCCTGGGCTCTCTGTCATTCACTCCCCACCCCAGCATCCGCCAGAGAACTTGTGCGTGCAGGTCAGCCTCGTCTCTCAAAACATAAGCCCCAACTAGCCATCCACCTGCTCCCCAGTGTCACGTCAACAGCCTGGGCTTCCTGTCCTTGAACCCCTTCTTGTGCCTCCCCAGAGGTCCCACGGACCTTCTTCCAATCCCTAGAGCCCCAGTTCTGTGGTAAGCAAACTTCTGGATCTCAGCCCTATCACTGGCTCTTTCCACAGCCTCCCTCTCCTGACTCTGCTGGCTGCCTGACCAGTAAGGAAGGCTTTTCCCTAAGGTGAATTCACCAAGAAACAGGTTGATAGAGATATAGACTGATTTCTGGGGAGGGGGAACCTGCACAAGCGAAGGGCCAGGGCTGCAGCGTGGCAGAGGGGCACGTGGGCTCAGGCTGGGCTCAGCTCCCTGCTTCACTCCCCACGCTGGCCTCCTCTCTGTCTTGAGGCAGGTCTCAGGAGGGCCCAGCTCCAAAACTCAGAATGGACTTCTGAGCCCCCCTCAAGAGGAGAAGCTTACCAACAGTCAAACCTCCTTGTGCGAGATCCTTCAGGAAAAGGGGCGGTGGGCAGGTGTGAGCTTGGACCAGTCAGCCCTCCTCCCACTGAGGTTCAAGAACATCCGTGAGAAAACCGATGCCCATTTTGTGGATGTCATCAAAGAAGACAGGTAAGGCCCGGCCATCAAGGGTAGAGGTCCGAAGAAGCTTCTCCCTCTTCCTGAACTGCCTTATCCGCACACCTGCCCTCATCTCTGATACGCTACTTCATAGTTCTGCTGGAACGGTGTCAGTTTAGTGGAGGTACAGGCACACACCATTCGATTTCTAATGTCTTCTTAGCCTTACCACTGCATTCCTTTGCTTCAAATGAAGAAATCTTGCAGTAGAGGTCATCTCTCTCTTCTCATTCCTTACGTTGTAGTTGTTGCATGGATTACATTATTAAACCCTCAACTTGTAACCCCAACCTCTGAGTGATCTTGAGTTGGTCTCTGTTGGTTGCTTTTCTTCTGTTGAATATAATTGTGTTTTCCAAATTCTCTGTATGACTACTAACTTTGGATTGTGTCACAGACATTGCGCATGGTGTTTGCAAGGTCTAAATCTTGTTGATGTTCTTCTGAAGAGTATCCATTTTTGTTTCAGCGGCGAACATGGTCACTCTGTTCTTTTAGATTTAACTGGGTTGCTTGGAGTCAGCCATGCATGTGCATATATCACGGAGCAGCCTGAGATTTGAGCAGAGTTGAATCTGGAGCCCCTGGTTCTTTCACTTCTGGAACCTATAACCTCATTCTCCCTGTGGTCACCCCAAGCTATGTTTTCCAGCTTCTTAAGCCAGTTTGACTGTGGTCTCCCCTCCCCTCCCCTCCTACCTCTTCTCTCTTTCTCTTTCTTTCATTTCTCTTCTCGTCTATTTCTCCTCTCTCTTTTCCTTAACTTTTCTTCCCCTTTCCTCTTTCCTTCTCCCTTTCCCCTTCCATTCCTTCTCCTGTCATTCTTCTCCTCACTTCTTCCTTTCTTTTCTTTCCCCAGAATCTTGTTATGTAGAACAGGCTGGCCTAGAACTTGTGTTCCTCCTGCCTCAGCCTCCCAAGTACTCAATCACAGGTGCACCTCATACCCAAATCCAAGACTAGCAACCCTTCCCTCAAATGGTGCTGACTGATGTCTACCTTCAGTCCACAGACAACAAAAATGAACATGGAAACCTACCTGATACTGCTCCCTTCTCCCCAGGGTGCACCCTCCTCTCTGTTCTCTGCTCACCCTGGTCTCTGTTCTGGCAGATGTACGGGGGGTTGTTTGTTTGTTTGCTAGTTTACAGTTGTTGTGTGGTCTGTGAGAAGATTGGTCCAAAATAAGCTGTCTTCCCCATTCCCAAAAGCAGAACCTCCATGTGTGAACTCTGAATCCCCACAGCTGCTCTGTTGTTTCCCCTCTGTCTGTATTTCCTGAGTGGAAGAGAAAGGAGAGAGCCAACATCAGGGGACAGAATTTTCCGTCCTATGACCCTGAGAAGGTTGTAAGTTATTGCACACTTGTCACAGAAAAGAGAGTCCATCCTGCAGCAAGAAAAGGGGTGTACCTACAGACTCCTACTGTGTGTCAGGTGCAGGCTAGACTCCTTACATTTTATCTGACTTCATGCTAATAGTCACTGTGTGCCATAACTATATTTGACTTCTGAAATCACATCAGCATTCCTTTAATTTTCTAGTCATTTTCTGTAACATAAAAGGGTCTTACTGTTTGTTGGCAATTCATAAAAGAATGAGTCACATAAAGCAGATTTGATTTCTCTATTAAAATGGTTAAACTTTATCATTTTTCAGTTTTCACACACAATCTGTGTATGTGACAACAGCACTACAATTACACTAACTCTAAACACCATTTGCAGGAGCAACCTGTTAGCTTGTACAGTCGTAATTACTGTCAGTACAGGACAGCCCATTCCAAACTGTTTTCTCTTGAAGTCTCCGAGTCAGTATAAGTATCCTTAGTGTAGACATCTGCCCATTCTTCAGAAAAGGGTCTTTTCACTGTCTTCTAATTCTTTCAGAGAGGAGTATGTGCTCAATCGCACGGTCTAGTGGTATGACTGAGGTGGTCATTCTGCAATAGAGGTAAAGCAGCACATGTGGTTGATATCTAGACTTTCCAGAGAAAGGGATCTACAAGGTATGGTGAATCTGGTCACATATTGGCTTCCACAGGCAGCTTTTGGGATGTGCTCTGTGAGTGACATTTACGTTGCTGATTGTGATCTTCTGATAAGTTGATCAGCTACATTTGTTGTATCTTCTAGCCTGATGAAAGATTATTTCTTCAAGCCACCTATCAATCAGTTCAGCCTGAACTTCCTGGATCAAGAGCTGGAACGATCCTACAGGACCAGCTACCAGGAAGAGGTGAGTTTTCCCTGTGTCTGCTCATCAGAAATCTACCAGACACTTGAGCCAGCCACTGTTTGTTTTCTGCTTCAGCAAGTAACAAGAAAATGAAGGCTTGTTTGGGTTTCTCATCATCAGTAAGCATCAAGTTGCAACTATGGGTAAATTTATCTCTGCAAAGGGAAAAAAAAATCCAATGCATTCTGCAGTCCTTTATCTTAAAGTCGACCTTGGTTGTCATCAGACCTTTTCCTCCGCAGCTGGTGTCTCTGGCCCTGTGGAGGTCTCCAGTTCTTAAGCTGCTCTCCTCTCCAAATAGTGTTCTTGTTGGTTTGTGGTTTTGTTTTGTTTTCATGCAGAAAAAGAGTTTATTGTGGGGGAGCCAACTGCAGGTCCACACAAGATGGAGGCACACAGAGACAGAGGGGTGGGAGAAAGAGAAAGACAGAAGAGAGTGTTATTTTGTCCCCTTGAAATGGGCCCAAGAGCTCAGCAGGCCTTGACCTTGTTCCACAGCGCCCTCTAGCCAGCAGTGCCTGACTGTGGTCCTCTGCCTCACAGTCACTCCTCATTTTCCCCACGGAGCCCTCACTGGCCCCAGCTGGATTTTACTTCCCCTGTGTCCCTTTTCTCCTTTGTGTATACCCCCACGTTGGAGTCCTATACGATATTTAGATCTTGTCTCTTCCTTCTCCGTGCTCTTCCAGCATCCAGCACGGCTCCCATACCCAATGAGCTCAGCTAGGTCCTTGGGAGGAGTAAGGACAAGAATGTGGAGTCTGGTTGATGTTCGAAGCCGGAGATGCCAATGTTCTTTCTCCAAGCTCAAACTAAGCAAGAGCATTCCAGAGGCAAAAGTACATACCTACACAAATCAAGGACCCAAAGCACTTCCAACTAAATTCCATTTTCCCATTCTGCAAGACTTTACGTCTGTTATGTTCAGACATTGTGAACAAGACAGAGCCAGTCTGTGCCTCCAGGCAGGGGAGGGGCCAGGTTCTCTGTTAACTCCCCAGGGACAGTGGAACAAGACTTAGCATGAGCTAATCAGTCCTTCAGTGGACTCTTGAATAGGCCATTTGGTGGACAGTGAGGCAAAACATGATTTCACCTAACCTTCACAACCCGTTAAGGAAGCCAATGATTACTATCCTTATTTTACCAAAGATAAAGCCAAGGCTAAGAGAAGTAAAATAGGTGACCCACCCATAAGTATAGTTGGATGCCGGTCTATCTGAGTTCAAGGCCAGGCATCTCAACCAGCCCCACCCCCTTGCTACACTGCAGAGCCTCCCGCGTAGAAGTGCTTGTCACCACCCCCCTAGTCACCAAACACCTTCTGAGCCTCTGGGCTGCCCGGATGGTTCTGTGTGCTGAGACAGGGAAAAGAAGGGTACACTGACAGGGCAGCAGAGATGATAATACAGAGCCACAGGTCCCATAGTGCCCTGTGAGCAGACAGCAAGGCATCGGCCCCAGATGGAGGGCCCAGAAGTGGTAACTCCTCAGCCCACTTTAGTAGGAGGACTAGCAACTAACCAGTGAAGGAAGAGGGACATTCCAGAGGGAGGAACAAGCCCCTGCAGCCCTTAGAGACACAAGAGAGACTGGTGTGTCCAGCAAGTCAGTTTGCCTCTGAGGGGCAGTGGTGAATGCATGGCAGGAGGTGGACGCTTGTGCTGCACACATGCCAAAGACCAGAGCCAGTGATTGGATGAGAGGTGGCTCTATCCCGTTGTATCTGATGAAGATCGTGTGGGGAGTAGATAGACAGATGGGGAGCTGTTGCTGAGTACAGGGCAGTCCACATGCTCAGCATGGTGTTTTTCATGCAAGCTTTTCCATCCATAAAGTACAGGCACAGGTATTATCCCTGTTTCCAAAAGGAGACCAAGGCAGGGGGAGGTACAAGACATTACAGAAAATAATCCAGGCTGTGAGCTTGGGCCGGTCCAGTGTTGGGATCGGGGCTGCCCAGTAGCCTCAACCCCATATCTGAGCTCCCCCCTTCTCCTATCTCACCCAGCTCTTGGGGGTCTTGCTGGGGCTGGGACACCAGAGCCAGTGTGTCCTGAAGAGAACATGCACCAGATGCAAGACTTGTTACAGGCTTGCCCTTCCCGTGCACCTCTAGCCTCACCCAAACTGAGCCCTGCTTGGGGCAGGCAGAAAGTTGGAAGGCATCTCCAGTGATTTACTGCTGTGTTCCTTCTCACCAGAACCCATGTCCCAGGAGACCCCCAGGAAGGAGTTAGGAGTCAGTTTATCTGACTCCTTGTTTGCTGTGTGACCTTGGGGGATCCTTGGCCTCCTTGTGCACATGTTGAGTGAGATCAAGAGCATTTCCTCCTGTACCTGTTGAGAGCACAGAGATCATGACCCTGTTCGGCCCACGCAAGGACTAGAATTAGTTGTCTCAGATCTGTTAGTGCTGTGGCTATTTCCTCCTGGCTTAATTCCCTACCAGCCCTAGCATGCCTTTTTATTACATTTGACACGCCCTCCTGCAAGTCCTATTGCTGTCTCTCCCACCATCAGACGACAAGCTCCCCACAGGTATCATTTCATGTACACCAGCACACACTTGGTGAGGCAGGCAGGCTCCTGCATGGAGATTTGATTTCTGACAGCCATGCGCTCCCATTCCACCTCTCTGGGAGCTTTCCTCTGTGGCTGCTCACATCCTCCCCTGTCTAATCCTGGAGCCGGTATTTACATCCCTTGAATCTGGGAGCCCATCCTCCTGTGGAGATTTCTGTATTTGCTGCCATTTTCCTTTTACAGATGTGGACTCACTGACTGCCAGGCAGTAACTCATCATTCAAGATCAGTATTCGGTATCTCTGTAAGATAGAGTGGACTGGTTGATAATCAGCTGCTGTATGACCCTGGGAAAGCTGCTTAACTCTCTTTGCCTTAGCTTCTTCTTTGTTAAATCAAGCAACAGCAAGGAGACGGTGTGTCTCCAACACCTGCCAGCCTGTGTCTCGTCTAGAGTAGGCAAGCACTCAGTAATTGTTGCTATTTTCCCTGTAAACGGTGGTCCCTGGTCACATCAGTTCATCCCAGTCTCCTGCTCCAAACAGGTCATAAAGAATTCTCCTGTGAAGACATTCGCCAGTGCCACCTTCAGCTCCCTCCTGGATGTGTTTCTGTCCACAACAGTGTTCCTGATTCTCTCCATCACCTGCTTCCTGAAGTATGGGGCCACTGCCACGCCTCCCCCACCAGCTGCCCTTGCTGTCTTTGGAGCAGACCTGCTGCTGGAGGTGCTGTCCCTGGTCGTATCCATCAGGTGAGTACCAGCCCCAGGGCTGCTCTGCAGTGCTTAGCCTTTAGCTCCCTCTTCTGGCTCCTGACTGCCACACAGTGGCCAGGAGTCGGGAGCCAGCTGTCCCTCTGAGCTTCTTTCCAGGTATTTGGTTTCATTTCTGCTCCACAGCACCCTTTTCACAGATGCTAGCCCTCATCATAGTCGGACTGCTTGCTAGAGAAGGTGGGTTCCCTCCACAGCCCCTCTGCCACCAGCACATCCCTTGATCCCCTAAATTAGAGGGTAAACGGGAGAAGTAAAAAGACAGGAAATGATGGAGGAAGAAGGACACAGGGAGCAAACATCCCAGGAAGGCCCCCAGTACTTTCTCCTCTGCTTCCAACTGCTGGCCTACCCCAACTCAGCAGCTCCTCACTCAGTCAAGACCTACCCTCTCTCATCTGAGGTTCCCAGCCCATACACTCAGCTGCCTGCGCTTCATAAAACCAATTTTATCACATTAATATTGCCCTCCTGAGATACAACCTACCTCCTAGAAAACACAGCGGCAAAAACAGAAGAATGCTGTCTCTGGCTGAATGCCAGTGGCTCACGCCTGTAATCCCAACTACTCAGGAGGATGAGATCTGAGGATTGTAGTTGGAAGCCAGCCTGAGCAGAAAATTCATGAGACTCTTATCTCAGATTAACCAGTAAAAAGCCAGAAATGGAGTCATGGATCAACTGGTAGAGTGCCAGCCTTGAGTGAAAAAGCTGCACGAGAGCACAAGGCCCTGAGTTCAAGCCCCAGTATCAGCACACACACACAAATTATCTCTGTAATATTAAAGAGAAATGAAAGTCACTTAAGGGCTGGAAATGTGGCTCTACAATAGAACACCTGCCTAGCAAGCAAGAGGATCTGATTAATTGGAAAGGCATGAAAGGAAAAAGAAATGGCAGAGGGGAGGGGAGGGGAGGAGAGGGGAGGAGAGGGAAGGGGAGAGAAAGAGAAAGGGAAAGGAAAAGAGAAAGAGAAGGAAAGGACAGGGGATGCTTAAGATCTGCATTGCTTTACGGGGTCCATGCCCTCTGGGAAATGACAAAGCTGTCTCCGGTCTTCCCTCAGGACCCCAGGTGCAAATGTGGTAGCTGGAAGCATGGGGTGTACAGTTAGTGGCCAGGACCGTGATGGTGTGATTTTCTGAAATGCTGAGCCACCCTTTGTGACCCAGACTAAACAAAAGACAGCCTTCACTTGGTTTACAAAGGAATCACAGTCCCTTTAATACTTCACTGTTGGCACACAGAATGCAACTGGGCCCTAGGCTACAATGTTATCATCCAGCTGCCAGGGCAGTTACGTGAGATGCGATGTGGAGCTTCTCTGTGTGGCACTTGCCTGAGCCTGGCAGGGCACCTCCATCCCTGCTTTAGCCCACTGGATGCCAGTAGCTACCCTCTGTTGTGGACCCACAGATCACCTCTAGAGTGGCCCCATTCAGGATCTGCCATGGAAGCAGGTCGGAGCAGGTGACAGTGGTGGCAGCCCTGTAGTAGACTCTACTTGGGGTCTGTTACATGCTCTCTTGGACCCACAAAGGCATGAGCTTGGCTTTTGACAAGCACATTTTGACCACAGTGCATTGGGTGACCTTGTAAGTCGGGTGTGAGGAGCCAGAGCCAGGGCTGTTCGTATGCCTGTTCACACTGTGAGGGATGCGGAGCCTGTGGCACCCACTCCCCACTCCCAGGGCAGCGGCAGCGCAGGACAGCGGTCCAGGCACCGTGGCCTCAGTTCCGGAAGGCTGACCCATGGCTCCCCTGCTGCCTTCCTCTCCCGAGCCAGAATGGTGTTCTTCCTGGAGGACGTCATGGCGTGCACGAAGCGGCTCCTGGAGTGGATCGCGGGGTGGCTACCTCGTCACTGCATCGGGGCCATCCTGGTGTCCCTGCCTGCACTTGCCGTCTACTCCCACATCACCTCTGAGTTTGAGACAAACATCCATGTGAGTAGCATCTGGCTGTATTGTCTCCACACTCTCCGGGATCCCTAACCTCCGGCTCACTCTCTTTAATCAAGCCTGGTTACTCAGGATTTAAAGACAATTTAAAGACAGCTCCCTTGAGAGCTGCACTACATCGAGGATTGTCACTGCCCTGCCCGGCTGGGCAAGGCAGGTTCTCCAGTAGCATAGGGTTTTCCCAGCGACATGGGTCTCCTTTACATTTCAAATCAGCTGGACAGTCCCTGACTCCTCATAGTTCAACTTTGAATTTTTACCTCATAGCGGTACAAAAGCAAGCACAACACACAAAAAAACATTCTGGGATTTTTTTAAAAATTTATTTATGTTGCCAGTGCTGGAGCTTGAACTCTGTGCCTGGGCACTGACCCAGAGCTGCTTTTGCTCAAGGCGAAGGCTCTACCATTTGAGCCACACCACCACTTCCAGTTTTTTTGAGTAGTTTATTGAAGGTAAGAGTCTCAGGGAGTTTCCTGCCCAGGCCGGCTTTGAACACAATCCTCAGATCTGACTCCTGAGTAACTAGGATGACAGGCATGAGCCATTGGCGCCTGGCTACAAACAACCATTCTGATCCTCACTTTCTGTACAGCATCCAATAGCTTACCTCAGGGAGTCAGTGCTTGTGAGATGACTGCCCAACTGTAATCTCACATAAGCTTTCTTGAGTGCAGTTAGGATGAGTTAGGCTAAGCTGTAAAGCTTACGAATAAAGATTAGGAATATTTTTTTTTTAATTTTTTGGGTCCGGTCATGGGCCCTGAACTCTGGGCCTGGGCGCTGTCCCTCAGCTCTTCAGCTCAAGGCTAGTGCTCTACCACTTGAGCCACAGCACTACTTTCGGCTTTTTTTCTTTTTGCTTATGTGGTGCTGAGGAATCGAACCCAGGGCCTCATGCATGCAAGGCAAGCACTCTACCACTGAGCCACCTTCCCAGCCCCAAGATTAGGAATATTAAAAAGCATTTTTTACTCTTTCTCTTTTTGGCAGTTGTGAGGCTTGAACTCAGGGCCTGGGCACTGTCCCTGAGCTTTTTTTTTTTTTTTTTTGGGGGGGGGGTCCAGTCATGGGGCCTGAACTCTAGGCCTGGGCACTGTCCCTCAGCTCTTCAGCTCAAGGCCAGTGCTCTACCACTTGAGCCACAGCACCACTTCCGGCTTTTTTGTTTTTGCTTATGTGGTGCTGAGGAATTGAACCCAGGGCCTCATGCATGCAAGGCAAGCGCTCTACCACTGAGCCACCTTCCCAGCCCATCCCTGAGCTTTTTTGCTCAAGTCTAGTGCCCTACCACTTTGAGGCACTGCTCCATGTCTGGTTTTTGAGTGGTTAATTAGAGGTAAGAGTCTCATGGGGACCTTTCTGCCTGGGCTGGCTTCAAACTGTGATCTTCAGATCTCAGCCTCCTGAGTAGCCTGGATTACAGGCATGAGCCACTAGCACCCAGCATTTTTTATTTATTATCATTCCCATTTGTCACCTTTTTCTCGAGGTACTAGGGGTAAAATTCAGTATTTTGTGCATGGTAGGCAAATGCTCTACCACTGAGCTATAGCCCTAGCCTCATCGTTTCTGTTTGCAATAGGCTTATCAGAATGTAACCTGGGGTAAGTTGAGGAGCATTTGTATTTTCCTTTCATGCTTTACAAAGCAGTATCTGCCCATGTTTCCAAACAAGATAATGTGCAAGTTTGCAGAAGTAAGATTTGCCCTGGATTAGCTGTCACTGCTCAGGGAAAAAGCTGTTGAGTTAAATACCATAAAAAAAAAGTGAGTCATTGTAATGTGATGAGCTTGACTGTATTTGATAGTATAACACAAATCTCAGCAAGCTTGTGGCAGGGGCCTGGAGGAGCATTTGGGAAGTAACTGATCTGACAGTGGTAGGTCCCCAATGAATGGCCTCCATGGAAGCTTGTAACTTAAAGCACTGAGTTATGGGCCTAAAACTGTGTGATCTGTCCTTGAAACTGCTGGCTCGCCAGATATCAGAACCACTGCACACACATGGACCGCTCTGTGGTGCCGCGATGTTAGATCTTAAACACAAGCGGTGGGTGAGCAGGTGCTCTGGTTTAGGATGGTCAGCCCAGGTGGAGGTGGGGCAGGCACAGGGAGGAGGGCACGGACTGACTGCTGCTGCCTCTTGCAGTTTACCATGTTCACTGGCTCCGCCGTGCTGGTGGCTGTCGTGCACTACTGCAACTTCTGCCAGCTCAGCTCCTGGATGAGGTCCTCCCTTGCCACCGTCGTGGGGGCCGGGCCGCTGCTGCTGCTCTACATCTCCCTGTGCCAGGACAGGTACGTGACTGGAGCCATCAACTCATGACCATCTTGCCCAGTGTTGCTTAGAGCACGACTGCAGCTTCACATTAGCACTGACTCCTCAATGAGAGTTGTTCTCATGACCCAAAATAGCTTCCAACACATAGAACCTCCAGAAAGCAGAAAAGCGCCCTCAGATTGATTCACAAAGGAAAGAAAATAATTTATAACCACATCTAGAAGCTGCGCATCCCTGATCTAGAAGTCTGAAATCCAAAATGCTAGAAAATCTAGCATTGAGATTTTCTGGGTGGCTTCCACCGAAAACAGAATACAGTAGTAGCATTTTTGATTTTACAAGTATTAATTAAAATCTAAGAAAATAAGTCCTGAAGCCATCTTATAACGAAATCAGGAGAGAAGCCAGGCATGACGGTACACAGCTATAATCCCAGCACTAAGGAGGGGAAGGCATGAGGAGCTCAAGTTTAATTCCATCGTGGACTACACAGTAAAACCCTAAAAAACCTAAAAAGAACACACACACCCAACAGTAACACATGAAAGAAAGAACAGAGGTCCAGGTTGACAGAGGGATGCAAAAGAAGTGTGCTAGCATTCACTAAAGTGGGACACAGTGGAAGAGATGAGGACCTGTAAACACCTCGCAAGTGCCTGGACTCCCATTGGAGCAGCTCACACGGGTGGACAGGAAGTGCCTGGACTCTCATTGGTGCAGCTCACACGGGTGGACAGGAAGTGCCTGGACTCCCATTGGAGCAGCTCACACGGGTGGACAGGAAGTGCCTGGACTCCCATTGGAGCAGCTCACACGGGTGGACAGGAAGTGCCTGGACTCTCATTGGAGCAGCTCACACGGGTTGACAGGAAGTGCCTGGACTCTTATTGGAGCAGCTCCACGGGTTGACAGGAAGTGCCTGGACTCCTATTGGAGCAGCTCACACGGGTGGACAGGAAGTGCCTGGACTCCCATTGGAGCAGCTCACACGGGTTGACAGGAAGTGCCTGGACTCCCATTGGAGCAGCTCACACGGGTGGACAGGAAGTGCCTGGACTCCCATTGGAGCAGCTCACACGGGTTGACAGGAAGTGCCTGGACTCCCATTGGAGCAGCTCACACGGGTGGACAGGAAGTGCCTGGACTCCCATTGGAGCAGCTCACATGGTTTGACAGGAAGTACCTGGACTCTCACTGGAGCAACTCACAAGGTTTGACAGGAATGCCAGGAAGGGTGGTGAGTCAGTGGACACCAGTCTTGGATCATGAAATCTCTCCACATCCTTGGGCTTCATTTCAGTCTCAGAATTCAGAACTACAGCTGGCAGGTGCTCAGGAGTAGAGGGACGTTTAGGGAAAAAAAAGTAAGGGTATTATGGTAGGCCTCTGGGGACAGAATTAGCTCTCACTGTGCCACAAAAACTTAAAAAATGAAAATATGCTGGGTGCCAATGACTCGCACCTGTAATCCTAGGTACTTAGGAGGCTGAGATCTGAGGATCTTGGTTCAAAGACAGTCAGGGCAGAAAAGTCCATGAGACACTTTTTTTTGGGGGGGAGGAGGGGTCATGGGGCTTGAACTCTGAGCCTGGATGTTGTTCCTCAGCTCTTCAGCTCAAGACAAGTGCTCTACCACTTGAGCAGTGCCACTGCCAGTTTTCTGGTGATTAATTGGAGACTTTCCTGCCCAGGCTGACTTTGAACTTCAATCCTCAGATCTCAGCCTCCTGAGTAGAAAGGATTACAAGTGTGAGCTGCCTGTGCTGGTGCCGGCTCCACAAGACTCTTATCTCCAGTAAATTACTCAGAAAAAGTTGGAAGTGGTGTTGTGGATCAAGTGGTAGAGTGCTAGCCTTGAGCACAAAGAGGCTCAGGGACAGCGCCCCAGGCCCTGAGTTCAAGTCCCAGGACCAGAAAAAAAATTGTGTCTATCTCTCTCTCTATAGGTAGATGTATATAATTTACATCTATATGTAATTTATATCTATATCTAAATAGATAGATAGATAGATAGATAGATAACATGACAAGAAGGACAATTAAAATACCCTGTCCAAGTTAAGGCCAGTGAGACCTCTTTCTTCCAAGGGTTCCACTAATTCAATTGTGTTTGGTTCTTAGTTTGTTAAAATGAGTCTTAAACTAGCCAGGCACCAGTGGCTCATACCAATAATCCTAGCTACTCAGGAGGCTGAGATCTGATTTAGTAGTTCAGAGCCAACCCAGGCAGGAAAGTCTATGCAATTCTTTTTTTTTTTTTTTTTTTTTTGTCGGTCGTGGGGCTTGAACTCTGGGCCTGGGCGCTGTCCTTCAGCTCTTCAGCTCAAGGCGAGCGCTCTACCACTTGAGCTACAGCGCCACTTCCGGTTTTCTGGTGGTTTATTTGAGATAGGAGTCTCACGGTCTCTCCTGCCCGGGCTGGCTTTGAACCGCAATCCTCAGATCTCAGCCTCCTGAGTAGCTAGGATTACAGGTGTGAGCCACCAGTGCCCGGCTCTATGCAATTCTTTTTTTTTTTTTTTTTTTGTCTGGTCGTGGGGCCTGAACTCTGGGCCTGGGCGCTGTCCCTCAGCTCTTCAGCTCAAGGCTAGCGCTCTACCGCTTGAGCCACAGCGCCACTTCCGGCTTTTTTCTTTTTGCTTATGAGGTGCTGAGGAATCGAACCCAGGGCCTCATGCATGCAAGGCAAGCACTCTACCACTGAGCCACCTTCCCAGCCCGTCTATGCAATTCTTATCTCCAGTTTATCAACAAAAAAGTTGGAAGTAGAGCTGTGGCTCCACTGGTGGAACAACAGCCTTGAGCAAAAAAGCTCAGGGAAGCCAGGCACCAGTGGCTCACGCCTGTAATCCTAGCTACTCAGGAGGCTGAGATCTGAGGATCACAATTCAAAGCCAGTCTGGGCAGGAAAGGCCCTGAGACTCTTATCTCCAATAAAACCACTAGAAAACTGGAAGTGGTGCTGTGGCTCAAGTGGTAGAGCACTTACCTTGAGCTAAAGAGCACAAGGACAAAGCACAGGCCCAGAGTTCAAGCCCCACAACCGACAAAAAAAAAAAAAATGCTCAGGGACAGCACCCAGGCTCTGAGTTCAAGCCTTGTGACCAGTACACATACACAAAAAAAGTCTTAAACTACCTGTTGTATATCCGAAACTGGTTTTGGGGTTTTAAGCTCTGTCATCTAAATATGTGGTTGGAAATCTGGTAATACTTCAGATAGCAGAATTGCACACAGTGAATAGCTAAAAGTTTCATGATCTCTTAAACCCATTCATCTTCTTTGTGTGTAACAAACCTTCCTAAATAGCATTAAGCTTTTTCTACAATTTCTCTTTTACTGTTTCACAATTAGCAGGTATTGACGAAATACTTCCACATACTTACAGAAGTAGTTTTAAGGTTCCATGGGACATTGATTCAGTGTTCTTTGCAAGACTTCCCTGAGTTACGGTTGTCTGGTTTATGAGAGCCAAAAGAATTCCCCATTTTCCAGGACTCCCCCAGCTCCCAGGAGTGGCATTATTGCTGCTGAGTACCACTGCTCTAATAAAATAACCCAAAATAACCCAACCTGGCCCAGTACCAACAGTACCAAATGTAAAGGGCTTAGTGGATGTGTGGGTATTAGCAAAGCAATGACCAATAACCGACAAAGTAAGTGTCCTCCCTCAGTTTACTTAATAGAATAATAACAGCATGAAAGAGATTCAAGGAGCTGGAAAGGTGGCTCAGTGGTAGGATGCTTGCCTTGCATGCATGAGGCCCTGGGTTCCATTCCTCAGCACCACGTAAGCAGAAAAAGCTGGAAGTGGCGCTGTGGCTCAAGTGGTAGAGTGCTAGCCTTGAGCTGAGGAGCTGAGGGTCAGTTCCCAGGCCCAGAGTTCAGGCCCCATGACTGACAAAAAGAAAAAAAAAGAAGAGATTCAAATTCTCTGCAAATTAAACTAAGTGCCAGTGGCTGAAGTCTATAATCCTATTAGCTAGAGGCTCAGATCTGAGGATCACCGTTTGAAGCCAGCCCAGACAGGAAAGTCCATAAGACTCCCATCTCCAATTAACTCCCAGAAAACCAGAAGTAGTGCTGTGGTTCAAAGTGGTAGAGTGCTAGCCTGAGTGATAAAGCTCAGGGACAGCACCTAGGACCTGAGTTCAAGCCCCACGATCGACAGAAAAAAAAGAGAGAATGTTAAGTACAACTGTCATTCTGTACCTGGAGGGAAACTATTCAATTGCTTTAAGCAGAATGAAGCCTACTTTTACCTTTGTGAGGATGTGGCCATCTAGAGTTACCTGATTACCAAGCTCTGTACCAAGAGCTTAAAACCATCCTTGAACTTAAAACTCAACACAGACACTTGGTTAGCATTAATCCTGACATTAGCTACTGCTGTGGGGCTTTTTCACTTGGATCCAGAGAGATAAAATGGTGGAGACCATTCCACTGCCTTTCTACCCAGAATCCAAACAGCAAGAACTTGGGGTGGGCCTAGTGAATGAATGACACTCCCTGGACCCAGGACCCTCCCATCTGTCACTAGGCCTATCCAAGGTAGGGGACACAAGAGTGGTGAACACAAGCTTAGATCAGCTCTTTCACAGAGAGGGGGAGATATCAGAGTTCTGAGGCTGTCCAGCCTGGGGCTGGTGGGGGAGAAGGGGACACTGTTGTGAAGAAGAAAGTTGGCACATGGATTAGAAACCATTCATTCAGATGTCCCAAGAGAGGAAAGTTGTTATCCCCTCCTTGGATTGCTTTCTATACGGCCTTCTTCACTTTTTTTGTCATAATGTTTTTTTCTGCATTTTCATTTCAGTTCCATAGCAACTTTGCCCCTGGATGCAGCACAGAACTTCAGGTAAGCCTGCAGCACAGGACCTGTGTCTGAACAAATAAGAAGGGCTGCCTTTGTCTCTGCTTATCCCTGGGCTTTCTGGAAACTGCCATCATCCAGGTAAAATGAGGACATTTGAGGGGTGAGAAACCCTGAGTTCAAGCCCCAGGACTGGCACATGCGTGCGAGCACACACACACACACACACACACACACACACACACACACACACACAAAATAAGCAATGTATGCATCTGTAAAGAAGAAAAGTGGAAAGTAGCTACTTGTTGTTAGAGCTTGTTGTAAAAATAAATTGATCATTAGCACATATGTTAAAGCTAGTTTAATGGAAAAGTTGAAGCAGACAAAAATATTTGCAGGGCTCTTATGTAAAGAGCTATTAAGAGTCAAACATGGGGGCTGGGCAGATGGCTTAGTGGTAGAGTACTTGCCTAGCATGTATGAAACCTTGGGTTCTATTCCACAGTACCACATAAACAGAAAAAGCCAGAAGTGGCACTGTGGTTCAATGATAGAGTGCTAGCCTTGAGCAAAAGAAGCTCAGGGCCAGGTGCCAGTGGCTCACACCTGTAATCCTAGCTACTCAAGAGGCTGAGATCTGAGGATCATGGTTCAAAGCCAGCCCAGGCAGGAAAGTCCGTGAGACTCTTATCTCCAGTAAACCACTAGAAAACTGGAAGTGGCGCTGTGGTTCAAGTGGTAGAGCGCTCGCCTTGAGCTAAGAGCTGAGGGACAGTGCCCAAGCCCAGAGTTCAAGCCCCGCGGCCAACCAAAAAAAAAAAAAAAAAAAAGCTCAGGGACAGTGCCCAGGCCCTGAGTTCAAGCCCCAGGACTGGCAAAAAAATAAAAAATAAAAATCAAACATGGTGACACATCACTGTAATCCCAGCTACTCAGGGAGGCAGAGAATCTTAAGCTTGAAGCCAGCCCAGGAAAAAGTAGCAAGATGCTACTCCAAAAACAAAACAAAAACCCTCTACTTGGGAAGCTGAGATCAGGAGGGTCGCAGTTCAGAGACAGCCTAGGCATACACATGCTACCCTTCTCCCGTCAGCCCAGCAGGTGGGAGGCTGAGATTAAGAGGATCTCAGTTCCGGGCTGGGAAGGTGGCTTAGTGGTAGAGCGCTTGCCTTGCATGCTCAAGGCCCTGGGTTCGATTCCTCAGCACCACATAAGCAAAAAGAAAAAAGCCGGAAGTGGCGCTGTGGCTCAAGTGGTAGAGCCCTAGCCTTGAGCTGAAGAGCTGAGGGACAGCGCGCAGGCCCAGAGTTCAGGCCCCACGACCGGACCCAAAAAAAAAAAAAAAGGATCTCAGTTCCAGGCCAGCCCACAAAAGGCTGGGCATAATGGTGCATGCGCTGTCATCCCAAGCTGCAGGGGAAGCACAGTGGCTGAGCTCAGTGGCCTATACTTATCCTCCTAGCAACAAAGGAAGCACAAATGGGAGGACCATAGTCCAAGCCAGTCTAGATAAAAAGCAAGACCCTCCTTTTAAAATAACCAATGCAGGGGCTGGGAAGGTGGCTCAGTGGTAGAGCGCTTGCCTTGCATGCCTGAGGCCCTGGGTTCGATTCCTCAGCAACACATAAGAAAAAAAGAAAAAAGCCGGAAGTGGCGCTGTGGCTCAAGTGGTAGAGCGCTAGCCTTGAGCTGAAGAGCTGAGGGACAACACCCAGGCCCAGAGTTCAGGCCCCACGACTGGACCCCCCCCCCCAAAAAAAATAACCAATGCACTGGACACCAGTGGCTCAGCCTGTAATCCTAGCTACTCAGGAGGCTGAGATCTGAGGATCGCAGTTCAAAGCCAGCCCGGGCAGGAAAGTCTGTAAGACTCTTATCTCCAGTAAACCACTAGAAACCGGAAGTGGTGCTGTGGCTCAAGTGGTAGAGCGCTTGCCTTGAGCTGAAGAGCACAAGGACAGTGCCCAAGCCCAGAGTTCAAGCCCCACGACCAACAAAAAAGAAAAAAGAAAAAAGGGACCAGTGGAGTGGCTCAAGTGATAGAGTTCCTACTTAGGAAGTTTGAGGCCCTGAGTTCAAACCCCAGTATCAAAACAACAACTGTTCATGAAAGAATAAATGTGGTAGCTGGGCACTGGTGGCTCACACCTGTAATCTTAGCTACTCAGGGGGCTGAGATCTGAGGCTCATGATTCAAGGCCAGCCCAGGCAGGAAAGTCCATGAGACTCTGATCTCCAAGAAAACTGAAAGTGGTGTAGTGGCTCAAGTGGTAGAGTGCTAGTCTTGAGCTGAAGAGCTGAGGAACAGTGCCTAGGCCCAGAGTTCAAGACCCACGACCAACCAAAAAAAATAAATTAAATAAATGTGGCTAAAAGATAAGAATGGAGACAGTGTCATATCATTACTAGTGATGTCTTTGCACCAAAGTTCCTTTAGGTCTTTTTTTAGAGAGGGTCTGTGTTGCCCAGATTGACCTCCAACTCATAATCCTTTTGCTTCCACCTCCCAAGTGCTGGGATTACAGGTGATTACAGGTGTGTGCCTCATGCCCATCTCCTTAAACTGGACTTTGAAAAAGTTGTAATGTGAAGCCGGGCGCCGGTGGCTCACGCCTGTAATCCCAGCTACTCAGGAGGCTGAGATCTGAGGATCGCGGTTCAAAGCCAGCCCGGGCAGGAGAGACCGTGAGACTCCTATCTCCAATAAACCACCAGAAAACCGGAAGTGGCGCTGTGGCTCAAGTGGTAGAGTGCTAGCCTTGAGCTGAAGAGCTGAGGGACAGCGCCCAGGCCCAGAGTTCAAGCCTCACGACCGACCAAAAATAAAAAAAAATAAAAATAAAAAGTTGTAATGTGAATATGAAGAGCAGGCAAGTGTCTGGTATATTCATAAATTACTGGTAGTAGTTAACTTTTTCTAATTTTAGCTGCCAGGCACTTGAAATATATTTAATCTTCTCAATAACATGACATTTTAGGAGACTTTGACCCCATTTCCAAATGAAGAGGCTGAAGTTCAGAGAAACTAAGGAAGCTTTTGATTTACTTTTTTATTTTTGTCAGTTGTATGGGGCTTGAACTCTGGGGCCTAGACAGTCCCTCAGCTCTTCAACTCAAGGCAAGTGCTCTACCACTTGAGCCACAGTGCCACTTCTGGTTTTCTGGTGGTTAATTAGAGATAAGAGTCTCACGGACTTTCCTGCCCGGGCTGGCTCTGAACCATGATCCTCAGATCTCAGCCTCCTGAGTAGCTAGGATGACAGGCGTGAGCCACCAGCGCCAGTGGAAGCATTTTTATGATGTGAAATTGCATGTGTGCTGTAGCTATGGCTAATATAAAAGACTTAATATGTACAATAATTAAGAGTATTCAAAAGTTAACATTTTAGAGATGTATGTATAACACATGCACTGAAGAGTTCCCAGATTCTAAAAGGATAGCTCCATGAATTTTCACGAGCAAACATACTGCGTCACTACCACCCAGACCCAAAATCAGAACACTGCCAACACCCTGGGCCCCTCCCAGCTGCTCCTGATGCCACCCCTCCTCACACACAACTCCAGGTATAGGTTTTCAGAGCCCCTGAAACACACAGAGATGCTAACAAATACCAATTATGGACCTAACAATTAGGACCCAAACAAGCAATCTTTATTTTCTGTTTTTCTCTATTTCAAAATCTTTTCTATGGTAATAGCTCCTTCCATATTTTACTTTACTTCCACATATGATTTAATGTCCAGGTATTTGGTCACAAGTTGACTCTTGAATTTAAGTACATAAAATTTCTCTCTTTTTGAAACTGACTTTTGCTGTTTGATTTTAGGAATGGGATCATGGCCTTTTCCTCCCTTTCTTAGAATGGGACACAGGTTAGCAAGGTGCCCACTTGTCATACCTAACAATGCCTTCTGTGACGGTTTAGCCTCGTAAGACAGTTTGGAAATCTCTAATAAGATTCTAAGTGTGCAGTAGTTAAAATGAGTCAGCAACCCCATAAGCACAAAGATAGTGGTTCAGGAATGTCTTGCAACACTGCTTCTGGTCATAAAAGATGAGGATACAGCCCAGCATCCCTCCACCGGAACCTGGTGCATCCATCTGTTAGAACACCAGGCAGCAGGGGCTGGGAAGGTGGCTCAGTGGTAGAGCGCTTGCCTCACATGCATGAGGCCCTGGGTTCGATTCCTCAGCACCACATAAGCAAAAAGAAAAAGGCCGGAAGTGGCGCTGTGGCTCAAGTAGTAGAGTGCTAGCCTTGAGCTGAGGAGCTGAGGGACAGTGCCCAGGCCCAGAGTTCAGGCCCCACGACTGACAAAAAACAAACAAAAATACCAGGCAGCCACTGAAAATAATAGCCTCAGCTAACCTAAACACACACACACACACACACACACACACACACACACACATACACACACACACACACACACACACACACACACACACACACATGCGCGCGCGCGCTCGCTGCGTGCTGGTAGCTCATGCTTGAAATCCTAGCTACTCAGGAGGCTGAGATCTGAGGATCCCAGTTCAAAGCCAGCCCAGGATAAAAGGCTGTGAAACTCTTATCTCCAACAATCTACTCAAAAAAATTGAAAGTGGCACTGTGGTGCAAGTAGCAAAGTGATAGCATTGAGCAAAAGAAGCTCAAGGACAGCACCCAGGCAGGAATGTCTGTGAGACGCTTATTTCCAATTAACCACCAGAAAACCAGAAGTGGCTGTGGCTCAAGTGGTAGAGCGCTCACCTTGAGCTGAAGAGCTGAGAGACAGCCCAGGCCCAGAGTTCAAGCCCACAACCAGCCCCCAAAAAATGTTTAGCCATGTATGTGTGTGTGCATACGTGTGTGTTGAGAGAGAAAAGCAAAGAGGTAAAATATCAAGTTATGGAGCCCAAATAAAGGGTTATGAGTGTTTATTTTACCAGACTTTTAACTTTATAAAGTTAAGATTGTCAAAAGAAAAAGGTGTGAAAGTCTTGCAGTGGCTAAAGACTCCTCTAAAGCTGTTTCTAAAGCTCTGATTGAAGTCCCAGTCGCAGAAGTCAATCTGCTGCTCCATCTCTGCAGCCAAGCAAACACAAATGGTCTGCTTGGTCCCTTCTGAGGATGGAGGATGGAATTGGTCTCGCTTGGGGCGGGGTGCTGGTTCTCTGCTGGTTCTCTCTTACCAGATGCACTTAGCAGGCTTGTCCTTTCTCGTCTCTCTGCTCCGCAGTGCCGAGAGGAGCCCGTGCAACAGCTCACTGCTGCAGGACAGCAGGAGGCCGGCCAGCCTCGTAGGCAAGGAGCTCATCCTAGCCTTCTTCCTCCTGCTGCTGCTGGTCTGGTTCCTGAACCGAGAGTTTGAAGTCAGCTATCGGCTGCACTACCACGGGGACGTGGAAGCAGATCTTCACCGCACCAAGATCCAGAGCATGAGGGACCAGGCTGACTGGCTACTCAGGAACATCATCCCCTACCATGTGGCTGAGCAGCTGAAGGTCTCCCAGACCTACTCCAAGAACCACGACAGTGGCGGCGTGATCTTCGCCAGCATCGTCAACTTCAGCGAGTTCTACGAGGAGAACTACGAAGGGGGCAAGGAGTGCTACCGCGTCCTCAATGAGCTGATTGGTGACTTCGACGAGCTCCTGAGTAAGCCAGACTACAACAGCATCGAGAAAATCAAGACCATTGGGGCCACGTACATGGCAGCCTCGGGGCTGAACACGGCCCAGTGCCAGGAAGGTGGCCACCCCCAAGAGCACCTGCGGATCCTGTTCGAGTTCGCCAGGGAGATGATGCGTGTGGTGGACGACTTCAACAACAACATGCTGTGGTTTAACTTCAAGCTCAGGGTGGGCTTTAACCATGGCCCCCTCACGGCTGGCGTCATTGGCACCACCAAGCTGCTGTATGACATCTGGGGGGACACAGTCAACATTGCCAGCAGGATGGACACTACCGGCGTGGAATGCCGCATCCAGGTGAGTGAAGAGAGCTACCGCGTGCTGAGCAAGATGGGCTATGACTTCGACTACCGCGGGACCGTGAATGTCAAGGGGAAGGGGCAGATGAAGACCTACCTCTACCCAAAGTGCATGGACAATGGAATAGTGCCACAGCACCAGCTGTCCATCTCCCCGGACATCCGCGTCCAGGTGGACGGCAGCATCGGACGGTCCCCCACCGATGAGATCGCCAATCTGGTGCCTTCTGTCCAGTATTCGGACAAGATGTCCCTGGGCTCCGATGACAACACGCAGGCCAAGGACATGCATCTGTCTTCAAAAAGACTGTGGAAGGAGCCCATCAAAGCCGAAGAAAGGTGTCGATCTGGCAAAGCCATAGAGAAGGAAGACTGTGAAGACACAGAAATGGAAGAAGCCAATGAGCTCACCAAGCTCAACGTCTCAAAGAGTGTGTGAGGCAGCCCTGCGGCTGCTCGGTGCTCTGTTCATTGAAACACAATAATATTTGTATCTGGCTGTCGTGCTTTCCAGGCACCCCAGTTTCTGTCCCTGGTTGTGGTGTTATGTGGTCATTTCAGCCCTAACTTCTGTGTGGATCACAGTTATTCAGGGTTCCTTTCCATCCATTTCTCCTTTCCTTTGCTCTCTTCCCTGGAATTCTGCCCCCACTGGGGGATCCGTTTAGCCGCGTGGAGAACAAGTGCCTTCAGGGGTCGGCCTTGGCCTCGTCCAGGACTGAGGCTGCCGGTGGATCATGGCTCTGGGTATTCTTTGACGTCTTAAAAGATAGAGAGAGAGAGACGCTGTGGTTAGGATTTCATTGTTACTGCCTTTCCTCACAGACCCCTTTTATTATTTTATTTTATTTTTGTGCTCATAAAGTGCTTCTGAGTTTGTTTTCCTCTTTATGTTTCCCACTCACCTGGCCTTTCTAAGCACACACGCACACGCACACACATACACTTGCATTTATAAATCTGACATAAAGTGCCAGTAATACACCAGGAGGGGATTGGAGAGGAGAGCAGAGCCCCTCCCCACTGGCGCGGGCACCTGCCCCCCCTTCCCCCCCCCCCCACACCCAGCACCTTGCGGGTTCAGGCATTCACCCGCATACTAGCCAAGATTTCAAATGCTCGCCGGGCACAAAGCTTGTAAACCCAGGCCTCAGGTATCTCAAAGCCGTTTTGGTTTTTCTCATCCTGACCCTCTGTGGAGGGCTCTTCCAGTCAGGAGTGAAGGTGTTCTTGTTTTTTGTTTTTGTGTTTGTGTTTTGGAAGCTGATTCGTCTGAGGAAGAAACTCAAAATAAACGTCTGAGGGTTGCATTTATTTATTTATTTATTTATCCGTATGTGTATGTTTTGGGGAGGGGGTGCCAGGTCATTTCCGTGAGTGAAAATAGGCTGGTTTGGGGGGGTGGGGGCAGGGGTTAGGGAAAGATGGTTTGCAAAGGGCATGGCAGACCAGTGTCTCTTCCTGTTTCATGTTTTTTGCTCCCCCTTGTGGGAAACCAGAGCAAAACTGGTCCAGCTTCAAAGCAGGTCCTCAAGGGTTGTCTTGGCTTCTATGCATGGCTGACTGGCGGCAGAATTTAATCTCGTGAGCTGCACAGAGAGGTAGAGCCATTGTCTAAAGTGGGCCTCCAGCCAGTGGGAGGTGGAGAAAGACCTAAGGATAAGGTCTGTGTTCTTCATTGCCAATCATTGCTGGTGATTGTGGTTTTCCATGGTGAGCCTGAAGCCTCTGTTGAATGGAACTCGGTCTGCAGCTGTCCTGTTGTCGTTATTTTTTAGGTGATTCAGACAGCTCCGCCCTTGACATGACCAAGGTCTAGCCCTGCAGCCGTTGGAGGTCTTCACCCCCTCTGTGTGCTCTTTCGCTGGTAAACCTCACTGTGTGATTTCCACATCTGTGTGAGTCCCCTCAACACTCTTCCCCAAAGACAGACAGGACTTTCTATGTGCAGCATGATGCCATCTCCGTTCTGGCCAGCCACCTCCCTGGGGGAGGTGTGGGGTGCCATCAGCCACGTGGCCATCTGGGACCCAGAGTTTTCTCATTGACTTAAGATTTTTCTTCAGGTTTGACTTGTTTTGTTGGTCTTCCAACTCTGAAGAAAGGATGGCTGTAACAATACCTCTTGCTTCTCAAGAATGTATTCTTATAAAACACCACAGATATTTTTTTTGCCCCTTCAAAAACACTACCTGAGCTGGAGGTTTGGCTCCGTGCTGAGCACCCATCTATAGCAAGCATGAGGACCAGAGTTCAAACCTCAGTACCACCAAAAGAGAACGAAAAAACACTACCTGATGCTTTCCTTGTACTCGGGGTTGTGAGCATGCTGGGTTTCCTTCTGTCAGTATTAAAGGTGTATCTCTGAATATCTGTCTGTCCTCTGTCCACCTCTGGGCTGTGTAGCTTTGAGGAGCTGGCTGCTGATGCCATTAATATCTTGCTCAAAATGGGCTCTTCCAAGTCTATCTCTGCATAGGATTCCCCTTCAGACTGTTTTTCTTCCCTTACTGCAAAGGTGTTTGCGATTGTCCCCTTCCTGCAGGACCCCAGAGCTGTCAGCCAATGGGGTCCTGTTCAGAAATGTGCAAATGGAGCCCCCCAAAAAGGGCAGCTCACACAGAGTGTATATGGTCTTTCAGAACACCCTGAGCCTTCCTAAAGAACCAGTACAGACGTTCTCTTGTTCCCTCGGGGCTTTCCCAGCTCCCTGCTCCGAAGCATACCTCAACACAGAACCACAGAATCTCCATGGCACACCTGCCGGGCATCTCAGCCTGCTGACCGTGACATAACAGTGGGCTCAAGCGTTTGTCTTTGGGAGGGAGGCACCCTGCAGGTGGCAATACTTATTAGCAGCCTAGGGCAGGAAGCAATACTTCAGAATTGAATGTGTGTAAATAGTTGCTTTGCAATTGCTCTTTTCTCTTGGCCCCAGCTCAGATCAAATTTTATACATCTGTAATGATCAACAAGCACACATCAATCGATTCACCGAACGCCCACAAATGTAGAGCATCAGTTCCAAACCCTTAAGTCGCTTGGCGAGTCCCACAGATTGTGCCACACCTGCGCATGGCTCCTTCGACGCTGACGTCTCTCGTGGGGACTACACCTGCACATTTGCACATGACACAGAAAGCCAAAGGCAGTGCGCGGCCATTACCTGGGCTGTAATCAATTGTAGTTTCCAAAGATACGTCTGCATTTGAATTTCTAGATTTTTTTCTGAGGTAAGCATTTTGTTTTGATTGGTTGTTTTGAAAATTACATAATGCCTAAAATCTGAAATTAGTAAGAGCCAACTATTTGCATTTTCCATGTTTCTTTTGCTCTGCTCTTTTTAAATTGTTAATTCTAAGAATTTCAAAATGCATCCACTGAAGAAATGGATATTAAAATACTCTAAAACCTAACTTTGTTGCCTGGCATTTTCTTATTGGAAAAAAAAAAATCAGTGTCAGTTCTACCCCAGGACTCCTCTTCAGAATAATTTGCTTTTCTTTCAAAACAAAGACAAATGAAAAAGCTCTGTATGGTGTTGGTGTGTGTGTGTGTGTGTGTGAGAGAGAGAGAGAGAGCGGACACATGCGTAAGCATGCACATGTGTGCGCGTATATGCACACATACATGTCTGTCTAATGGGTACATTGACTAGTTAACTTTGGCTGAGAAGTTTTGTTTTATTTTCAACAGGGATTTGGCCAGGCATGATTGCTCAAGCCTGTAACCCTAGCTACTCAGGTAATGGAGATCAGGGGATGGTGGTTGGCGACTAGCCTGGCAAAAATGTTGACAAAACTCTATCTCAACCAGTGTCTGGGCAGGGTAGCCCATTCCTTTGTCCTCAATGGCACGTAAGCCTGAGTAGGAGGGTAACAGTCCAGGCTGTCCCATGCGTAAAGCAAGATTCTTAAAAACAAGGCAAAAGGGTCTGGAGACATGACTCGAGCAGTAGAGCACATACTTAGCAAGCATGAGGCCAGTGAATTCAATTCCCAGTACTGTCAAAAAAATAATAAAGCCAGGCACTGGTGGCTCATACCTGTTATCCTAGCTACTCAGGAGGCTGAGATCTGAGGATCAGGTTCAAAGCCGCCCGGGCAGGAAAGTCTATGAGACTCTTACCTCCAATAAATCACTCAAAACCGGAAGTGGCTCTGTGGCTCAAGTGGTAGAGCACTCGCCTTAAGCTGAAGAGCTGAGACAGTGCCCAGGCCAAGTTCAAGCCCCGCGATTGAAAAAAAGAAAAGAAAGAAAAAAGAAAATAAGAAAAAATCAGGTTTCAGGACAATATACCTATGTCACTAGGACTTCCTTTAAATATTTTTCCTTCACCTTCTTAAATGCAGTCTACCTCAAAGTGATATATACTCCTAAAGGTACAGTAGTTCCTGAACCTTTTGGAGAAGTCATAGCCCATTGCAGAATGCTGAAAGTCAAGAGTCCCTTCCCAGAAGAAAAAAAAATGCCATTTTGTATATATAGTAGGGGTTCATGGCATCTTTGAATCTGAGGCTAAGCTGTGGATTGCCTGGGATTTAGAATCTTCTATGAAGGCTTCTCCTGGGGAGTCAAGAATTTATGAGCAACATCAGAGCATAAAAATTCTTTCAGACTCCAGGAAAGAAGATGAAGCCTCCACTTGCAGCCGTTGCTCATCAGCTTGCAGAGATCTAATATCTGCGGGCCCCGGGACAGAGTGAACACTGCTGGCCAGGACTCTGCCTCCAGCTGTGTCGTGGGCATTCCGAGGATGGCAGGCCAGGGAATAAGCACCTTCCCACTGCACTGAAGTCCTGATATGTCAGGAGGCAGGCTTTCTGCTACCAAAGGCACCCAGGGACTTAGAGGATTTCTCAGTCAAGCCAGCCTCGGCCTCTGCAATAAGCCCCAGAACTTAACATTCGTCTTCTCTGCATGTGGTTCCTCTCCCTGCTGTGGGACTCTACCGTTATGGCCACCTGCAATGGATCCCAAGGACCAGGAAAAGGAAGCTCACGGGAGGAAGAGCCCCTGAGAGGCAATGTACTTGCACAGCCACCACCTTCCCAAGTGTCTGTATTTATATAGTTCCTTTAACTAATGAAATAGCATGGCTCCAAAGAGCTGTTAGTGAGTATTAGAAGGATTTAAGCTTGGGGAATGCTCCTTTTCCAGCTGGCTTTCAAAGACTGGAGGAAAAGTAAATTAAGCAATCTTGTGCAACTATTGGAATCTCATTCATCAACAGTGGTTCTTAATTTTTTTTTTTTGGCTTGTAGAGACTTTAATAACTTGATGAAAGTTGTGGTTCTTTGGGAAATGAATATGAAAAGTCAACTCTCTTATGGAGGCACCTGTGATCCCAGCTGTTCAGGAGGCTGTGATCAGGAGGATCAAGGTTCAAAGCCAACCTAGGCAGAAAAGTCTGAGACAGTCCTATCTCAAAAATAACCAGCAGCCAGGCACCGGTGGCTCACGCCTGTCATCCTAGCTACTCAGGAGGCTGAGGTCTGAGGATCACTATTCAAAGCCAGCCCAAGCAAAAAAGTCTATGAGACTCTGATCTCCACTGGAAAACCAGAAGCGGTGCTCAAGAGGTAGAGGTAGAGCACTTGCCTTGAGCTGAAGAGCACAGGAACAGCACCCAGGCCCAGAGTTCAAGCCCCACGACCAAAAGACACACGAAACAGCAAAAAGCCTAGCTGAAGGTGTGGCTCAATTGACGCAGCACTCGGGGCTGGGAAGGTGGCTCAGTGGTAGAGCGCTTGCCTTGCATGCCTGAGGCCCTGGGTTCAATTCCTCAGCACCACATAAAGGAAAAATAAAAGGAAAAAAGAAAACACCAATTGACTAGTTATGTTACATATGATTTCAAATGCATAGGTCCCCCCAATTGGGGAATGAGAACTTTTAATCATGACTCTGTACATAATGTTTCAAACCATCTTCCACTGGAAACTCCAGAACATGCCACTGCTGTTCAGTTTATGTATGTATACTTTGCTTATCAAAATTTCCTATCTGTTACTTATATTGGAGGAGCCAAAGGACTTTTCAACAGATAACTTTAAAGTTAGTCCAACTGCTTCTGACAGCTGGGTAAAATTCAGCCAGTGTTTGTTGAGTGTCTACTCTGTACCAGCTATGGCCCCATGCTCATTTGGCTCCGGTGGTTAGATGTGCTGCAGTGCTAGAGATCATTGAGAGCCAGCAGCATCCTGTCTCCTCTAGGACTCCCAACACCGTCCTTCCTGGCACGTGGGAGAGGAACTTCTTTGTTCTCTCTCTAGCCGTAAAGGAGAATCATCGCTGCATAGCTGCCCCTCACTTCTGTGAGACTTTGCTGGAGTTTGTTCAACACTGAGCTCATGGTCAGGAGTGAACCAAAGCTTATTTCCTTTGGACTGCTTTGAGCAAAAAATAGAAGAAAAGGACTTACATTTTCCAGTGATATATATTTTTTTTTCATCAAGTACAGATCCAAAGTAAGTATTCACTGGCCTAATTTCCCAGTCTCTTAATTTAGAAGCATGACCGTCAATTTCCTAGGTTGTTTAAGTATCTGGTGAAAACAAGCCGCCAAGCTTTGGTGCCCAGGAATCACAGAAAGTTTCCTGTGTGTTAGCCGGGCACCGGTGGCTCACGCCTGTCATCCTAGCTACTCAGGAGGCTGAGATCTGAGGATCATGGTTCAGAGCTAGCCCAGGCAGGAAAGACCGTGAGACTCCTATCTCCAATAAACCACTAGAAAACCGGAAGTGGCGCTGTGGCTCAAATGGTAGAGGGCTCACCTTGACTTGGACAGCGCCCAAGCCCAGAGTTCAAGCCCCATGACCAACCAAAAAAAAAGAAAGTTTCCTGTGTGTAGTGGGTTAGATTTCCAGCATGGACAGTTAGGTCAGGAATTTGGCTTCTTTACTGTGGAAACGAGTGTGTACGGCTGATTGACAACCACAAATACAAAGAAAGGCTGGGCTCTCATTCGGGAGGGCGTTAGCAGTTTGGTTTATCTGTTTGTTTTCTGTTTTAATTCAGCCCTACTCTTTAGAAAGAGAAACTTCCTGCTGGGGTCTAGATCTGTGATGGAGCCCTTGGTGAGCATGCAGGGTCAATTTCCAGCATTGCAAGAGAGAAAGAAAACCCTCTCTCTATTCTCCGCTCAGCACTGTGCCAGACAGGTAGGAAGATGTGCATATTAATAGAAGAAATAGATGCTCTTATAGCCAACCACACATTTGCTTGTCCTTCTCTTATCCAATGTATATTTAAGTACCATTGGGTTACAAAGGGGACTGCTTTCTGGTCAGGTGGCCGTCCTGAGATTTAAGCAATCATCTCACAGAGCCCCTTCTTCCCCAGTGCTCTTTGGCCCTCTATCACCAGGAAAGATCCTTCTTGGCAGCCAGCATACCAGAATGTCCTTTTAACAGAGCCTGTGCTTGTTATGTGGGTGCTCTACCACTGAGCCTTTCTGCCAGTCCCTTTTTATATTAATTGTTTTTGAGATCTCACTTTATACTTGGGCTGGCCTGGCCGTAGGCCTTCATCTGTGCTTCCCTTTGTTGCTGGGATGACAGGCTTGCTCTACCACACCCAACATTGTGCTTCTGCCCCCTGAGTATGATGGGTGCACATCATCCATCTCCCAAGGAGTTAGGGGTACAAGTGTGTGCCCCCACACTTAACTTCAGAAGGTCCTTTTGGAATAAAAATGTACCTTGTATAACAGATTTATGAGCAAATGAAAAAAAAATCCATGGGTCTTGCTCTCCATTCTCAAAAGGTGTTAGATTTAGTTTTGATTTATGAACTACTTTTGCTGAGAAACTTTTTTCTTTTTCTTTTTTCTTTACTGGAACTTGGGCCTTACCCTCTTTCTTTAGCTTTTGCTGCTCAAAACTGGCATACTAGCCAGGTGCCTGTGACTCAGACCTGTAATCCTAGCTACTCAGGAGGCTGAGATCTGAGGATCACGGCCCAAAGCCAGCCCATGAAGGAACTTCTGTGAGACTCATATCTCTAATTATCCACCAGAAAACCAGAAGTGGTGCTGTGGCTCAAGTGGTAGAGCGCTCACCTTGAGCTGAAGAGCTCAGGGACAGTGCCCAGGCCTAGAGTTGAAGCACCGTGACCAACAAAAAAAAAAACAAAACAAAACAGTCACTTTATTACTTGAGCCACAGCTCCATTTCTAGGTTTTTAACTGGTTAATTGAGGGAAAGAAAGAGACTCATGGATTTGTCCATCCAGACTGGCTTTGAACTATTTTAACTTTGTAGCTTTCAAAAGTTTCCAGGATCATGAGAGTTTGACACCAGTTCATGAAGATGCCCACTGTGAGGTGAATTCAGTGCCCATCTGGTGTGTGTCTTCAGCAGTGGCTTAGTGGCTCTTGCCTTCACTGGACATGTGTGTACTTACGAACTCACACCTAAACACCCATGCATGGAGACCCTGGTAGGCAGTAAAATAAGGTTGTATCTAACTGGGACTAAAGTTTCCGTGACAGAAAGTTAGTATTTCCCCAGAAACACAATACTCTCGTGAGCCCTTGAGAGCAGACCTTAGAAAGCCTTCTTCCCAGCTCTGCAAATCTCAGTTTCTTTCTGTCTGCTCACCAGCCTTTCCTTTGCAATAAACCTGACAAAAACTTCCAGAATGAAAATAAGAACGTTTGTGTTTAAAGGAAATGTTGGCAGACAGCCACAGACTTAAAGTACGCAAGCTAATTTTGCTCTTGTTTTCCTGCCAATAACTCCTTGGCCCCCACACACTCCGCACAAGCACGGCCTGAAGACCATTCGGATCGCGCTGAAAACCCTGGGCACAGGAGGCGATGATTCATGGCGAAATGAACTTCCTCTGCTCTGCACTGAGTTGTCTCTCCTTACAGCCCGTCTCAGCCCTGGACATCCTGGAGGTAGTAAACTCACTCTTGGGTTCTCACAAAGAGATAGGGAGACCTTTGCCTTCCACCAGCCCAGTGAAGACCACTTCAGTCACCCCGAGCCTTCTCCCAAATACAGACCCTTCACCAAGGAGGGGAGGAGAAGGGAGGGAGAAGGAAGGGAGAAGGAGGGAGGCAGGGAAAGAAGGAAAGAGGAAAGGAGAGAAGAAGGAAGGAAGGAAGGAAGGAAGCAAGGAAGGAAGCAAGGAAGGAAGGAAGGAAGGAAGGAAGGAAGGAAGGATCGACAGAAAGATGCTTTTATTCCTAATATACTAGATCACAAATACATCTCCAGCATCAGGTATCCTGCTGTCCAGTTCTGCAGGAGATCTAGGCATTTTCTCACCCATTTCTCTAAAACTTTCCCACATTCCTCCACAAACCATTTCCAAAGACTCAACAGCCACAAAGTCAGGAATCATAGCAGCAGCCCCACCACCACTCTGGTACTAGGGTGGTAGTGGTGATTGGGGGCTTGAACTCATAGTCTAGGTGCTGTCCCCCAGCCTCTTTGTAGTCAAGGCTAGCACTCTACCACTTGAGCCACAGTGCCACTTCTAGTTGTTGTTGTTTTTACTTTTTTTTTTTTTTTTACTTTTTTACTTCTAGTTTTTAAGTGGTTAATTGGAAATAAGAATCTCCTGGGAGTTTTCTGCCTGGGCTGTCTTCAAACTGTGATCCTCACATCTCAGCCTCTTGAGTAGCTAGGATTACAGGTGTGAGCCACTGGTACTAATTATTTTGTATTGTCTTTCTTTCTTTCTTTTTTCTTTCTTTCTTTCTTTCTTTCTTTCTTTCTTTCTTTCTTTCTTTCTTTCTTTCTTTCTTTCTTTCTTTCTTTCTTTCTTTCTTTCTTTCTTTCTTTCTTTCTTTCTTTCTTGTCGGTCATCAGGCTTGAACTCTGGGCCTGGGCGCTGCCCCTGCGCTCTTCAGCTCAAGGCGAGTGCTCTACTGCTTGAGCCACAGCGCCACTTCTGGTTTTCTAGTGGTTTATTGGAGATAAGAGTCTCATGGATTTTTCTGCCCGGGCTGGCTTTGAACTGCGGTCCTCAGATCTCAGCCTCCTGAGCAGCTAGGATTACAGGCGTGAGCCACTGGCGTCCGGCTTGTATTGTTTTTCTTACTGCTGTGGCAAAATACCTAGCAGAAATAGCATGGTGGAAGGAAGAATGTTTCCACTTTGGGTTTCAGAGGTGTGGGCTCATGCACTGATGAGGGTGTGACAGAGCAGAGCCATGCACATCATGGTGGCTAGGAAGTGGAGAGAAAGCCAGGAACAAGCTTCTAGAACATAAGTCATAGTCGAGCCCTGCTGCCTCTTGCAGAGCACAAAGCACCCTGTAATTCCAGTTCATGCTTGGAATCCAGCACCAGTGAAAAGCCAGTAAATCAAAATGTCCTACAACGTCTGGACTTCTGGTCTCCCAGTAGTTCCATTCCCAAAAGCCAACATAATAAAAATGACTTAAACTTCAATCAAATGCAAAGCATTCCATCCTATAGCAAAGAAAGGCTCGGACATGTGTGAGATACATGGGCAGGAAAGCCAACCTGGGATCAGACCAAGGTTTTTTTTCCTACCTGTGCCCCAGAGCCTGAGGCCAGACCCTACTTCCCACAGAGGGCCCAGGCCTTGCTGACTCTGGAAGCAGATATTCCCAACTGTGGTGGCTCCTTAGAAGAAAGCCAAGAATAAGCCTGTGGCTTAAATTCCTCATGTGTTCAAGCACATTCCTTAATATTCAAGTATATATGGTTGGCTCAAGTACTGAAACTCCAGTCTGAGCAGAATATTCTGAGATTTTTTTCAGGCCCTGAGTTCAAGCCCCAATACCAACACACGTGCACACACACACACACACACACACACACACACAGATACAAAAAATCCAAGATCTTGTCACAGTCTTATAAAGAGCCTAACATAACTACTAAATGTCATGTGTGTCCTGGGTGGAATTTGAAATGGTATGGCCATCTAGGAAAACCCACCTGGTAGTTTCATGTAGTTAACATAAACTTAACACCACTGTTAGGTGTCTATCAAAGAGAAATGAAAATATGTCCACACTGAAACTAGAATGTTCATAATAATCAGAAAATAGAAATACTGTAAGCTGAATGTGTCATCAGGTAAGGGGATAAATAAAATGTGATGTATTCACACAGTGGAATACTATTCATCAACAAAGAGGGATAGCACACCAGTTCCTGCTACCCCAGAAGCATTGTTCTAAGAGAAATACCAGCATACATCATTATTTCCATTGATATGCAATGTCTGGAAAAGGAAAATCCACAGAAGACACAGATAAGTGACTGCTTTGAGGAGAAGTGACATGGTTGGAGTGTTGGAGATGTTATAAAATTGGGGACCAAAGTGATGGTTGTATGACCATAAGTTTACTTTTTTTTTTTTTTTTTTTTTTTTTTTGTCAGTCGTAGGGCCTGAACTCTGGGCCTGGGCGCTGTCCCTCAGCTCTTCAGCTCAAGGCTAGCACTTGAGCCACAGCACCACTTCCAGCTTTTTCTCCTTACGTGGTGCTGAGGAATGGAACCCAGGGCCTCATGCATGCAAGGCAAGCGCTCTACCACGGAGCCACCTTCCCAGCCCCAAGTTTACTAAATTTTGCTGGAAAGCATTGTCATGTAATACAGAGTGGGTGAATCTGGTGGGGGGGGGGGAGGGAGAGAGAATGAGAAAGAGAGATGAGAGAGAGAGAGAGAGAGAGAGAGAGAGAGAGAGAGAGAGAGAGAGAGAGAGAGAGAGAGAGAGAGAGCACTCACACCAGCACTCTGGGAATGAAGCTCTGTGAGGTCCAGCTCCAACTCTGTGGAACTCTTAGGAAAAGCCCACAGTGGGGAGTCACCCTTCTGCCTTCCTGCATGCCTTCTTCATGTAGAAGGAGGTGGAGGTAGAGGAAGAAGATGGGAAAAATGGTTGGCTGGGATAATTGGTGGGGAAAGTGCTCAGGCAGTTGTTTCTTAAGAATATGAATTCAAGTGTAGCTCTACATTAGCTGTAGAATTAAGCTTCAGAGTTATATATAGTTGATAAGATTCCTTGTAGAGAGAATACTTATTTATAAGCTGCAGGTTGTAGCCTTCCCAGGAGCTACTAACTGTTAAATGTACATAGTAGCTCCATACATTTAGACGTTAAAGCTTTTGATGTTGTAGTTTACTAAATATTTGCTGGTTTCCTTAATTTTTTTTGTGTCTGATAACACAGCAAATCTGGTAAATCATAGTAAATTTTGGAGATTCTGTTTAGGATGTTGCATTTTCTGCTTTATAAATGTAATAATAAAGTCATAAAATTATAGGGTTTTTTGGAGGAATAATGAGGTAGCATAGCAGATGGTACATGTATATAATATCCGCTACTTGAGAGGCAGGAGGATCAAAGTTCAAGGACAACCTGGGTAGAAAGTTAGTGATAGCTCAACTCAGCCAGTAAGCCAGGCATGCCCTCAACTAATTGGGAAGTCTAAATAGAATGATCCTATTGGCTTGGGCAAAACCATAAGACCCGCCCTGAAGGAGGAAAAAAAAAAAAAAAGCAAAAAGGACTAGGGATGTGACTTAGGTTGTAGAGAGCCAGCTTAGCAAGCATGAGGCTCTGCATTGAACCTGAGGGGGTGGGGAAACCAAGTCAGAAGGTTAAAGGAACAGATTAAACAAGAGTGATAGAGTGTTACTGATTTTGTACATGAGGTAATGAGTATTCGTGACGGTACCTGGCTTACTCTTTTCTGTTTAAAAGTTTCTCATAATACACGTGTTTGTATTTGTTTAAGTCCACGATTTGCTCCGCATGCTTCTGTTGCCCTCCAGCAGCCCGCTGTGTTCTCGCCAGCTGCCCTCCTCCCTGAGAGTTAGAGGTGAGTTTCCTAGAGTCCCAAACTGTTTCCTAGTAGCTGCTGTGTCTATTTCCAGTATCTGAGTCACAGGCTGGCAAATAATTGTTAGTGGAATAACTTTTTAAAATAAAATGGAGAGAGAGAAAAAAATGAGAGAGAAATATCTGGTAACATGGGGAAGAACATTTCCCAAAAGTGAACTCAAGTTTCTCAAAAGGAAATCACTCAGATAGGACGCGGAGACCTGACAGAACATGGCACTTCAAAGTAGTTTTGAGACGTGTGTGTGTGTGTGTGTGTGTGTGTGTGTGTGTGTGTGTGTGTGTGTGTGTGTGTGGTGTGTGTGTGTGTGTGTTTGTGTGTGTGTGTGTGTGGTGTGTGTGTGGTGTGTGTGGTGTGTGTGTGTGTGTGTGTGTGTGTGTGGTGTGGGTGTGGGTGTGTGTGGTGTGTGGGGGGGTGTGGGTGTGGACAGTTTTGTGTTTGCTTATTTTGTGGTGTTTTGCTTTAGGGAGGATGCCACCATTATCAGTACCTGGTTGTAAATTTGTAATCAAATTCTATATTTCGCTTTTTCTTTTCTTTCTTTCTTTTTTTGGAGGGTGGGGCTGGGGCTGGTTGTGAGGCTTGAACTGAGGCCTGGGCGCTGTCCCTGAGCACTTTTGCTCAAGACTCTCGCTCTGCCACTTGAGCCACAGCGCCACTTCCAGTTTTCTGTGGTTTATTGGAGATAAGAGGCTCACAGACTTTCCTGCCCGGGTTGGCTTTGAACCATGATTCTCAGATCTCAGCCTCCTGACTAGTTAGGATGACAGGCTTGAGCCACCAGTGCCTGGCCCGTGTGTTGTTTTAAAATGTCATTTTCTAGGAAAGCAAAACAATATCTGTTGGGAGTGGAGGTGGCCAACCCTGGCAAAACATAGAGGATGAATGAGGATGAATATGGCTCAGGTAGTTTCATGCATTATAGAAAATAGAACAATGAAACCTGTTGAAATCTCTTTCCAAGGGGAGCAGGAAGGGGTTCAGGGAGAATATGGAGGAGGATACATTGTTGGTGGGGATACATTGTATCTCCTGCAATAACTACTACTTACTAATTTAAAGTTACATTCTTTCCGGTACCAGTGGCTCACCCCTGTAATCCAAACTATCAAGGAGGCTAAGATATGTTTGAAGCTAGCCCAGGGAAAGAAAATTTGTCAGACTCTTTATCTCCAATTAAACCAGCAAAAAAGCCAGAAAGGGAGCTGTGGCTCGAATAGTAGAGCAACAGCCTTGAGTTTAAAAAAAAAAAAATTCAGGGCTGGGAAGGTGGCTCAGTGGTAGAGCGCTTGCCTTGCATGCCTGAGGCCCTGGGTTCGATTCCTCAGCACCACATAAGAAAAAAGCCAGAAGTGGCGCTGTGGCTCAAGTGGTAGAGCGCTAGCCTTGAGCTGAAGAGCTGAGGGACAGCGCCCAGGCCCAGAGTTCAGACCCCACGACCGGACCAAAAAAAAAAATTCAGGGACAGCACCCAGGCGCTGAGTTCAAGGCCTAGGACAGCACAATAAAAATATCTAAAGGTGATGGAAGCAGTCCACAACCAACAGGCCCCGAGCCGGGGGCTTTCAGGCGCCTCCCAGATCTGCAAGGCAGACCCGGCCCTCCATGCGGCGTCCCTGGGGCCCTCGTCCTGAGCCCCCCCACACCCGGCCGCCCCATCCCTGCTTGGGGGCCTGCGGCTACTGCCTAGCCAAGAGCAGCCTGCAGCTGGGAACCCCAGGCTGGGCATGAGGTGGGGGTGTGGCCTGGAGAGGGGGCACCCTCAGGACAGGACCCCTGCCTAGGGTCCCCCTGGGTGCTGGGCCGACCACAGCCTCCAGCCCCGCCCCGCCCCGCCCCGGGGAGCCCCAGCCCTGTCCTGGAACCCCTCCAAACCTCTGCAGTTTGTTAACCTAGCAGGTCACTGGGACCTCAAGGGAACTTTTAAAAAGACAAGTGTCTGGGCCTCGCCCCAGGCTGGCTAGCTTACAGGAGGAGAGCGGGGCCTGTGAACGGTTTCAAAGCCACCTTACACGTGTAGGGAAGCCTGAGCCTCCCTTCAATTCCTCTCTGTACCCTCCCTGCTTCGTACATGGGGTCTCTTCCCTCCCTCCCTCCCTCCCTTTCTCCCTCCCTCCCTCCCTCCTTCCCTCCCTCCCTCCCTCCCTTTCTCTCTCTCTCCTTCCTTCCTGTTTTCCTTCCTTCCTCCCTCCCTCCCTCCCTCCTTCCCTTTCTCTCTCTCCTTCCTTCCTTTCTTTCTTTCTTTCTTTCTTCTTTCTTTCTTTCTTTCTTTCTTTCTTTCTTTCTTTCTTTCTTTCTTTCTTTCTTTCTTCCTTCCTTCCTTCCTTCCTTCCTTCCTTCCTTCCTTCCCTCCTTCCTTCCTTCCTTCCTTCCTACCTCTCCTTCATGCTGGTACTAGGGTTTGAGCTCAAGGCCAGCTCCACTTCTGGCTGTTTGGTGGTTAATTGGAGCTAAGAGTCTCATGAATTTTCCTGCCTGGACTGTCTTTGAACCCCAGTCCTCAGATCGGAGCCTCCTGAGTAGCTAGGATTACAGGTACGAGTCACCACATGGGTCTTGAGTCCCTTTCTTTGAATAACATGTCCTAAGAAAGCATAGTTCTGCGGTCCAGCTCCAGTATGTCTAAACTTCCTTCACCCCTGATTTGGTTTAGGGCGGGGGTGGGGGTGGGGGGTGATGGAATCGGTCTTTGGCCTGAGAAACAGTGAGTCAGCAGACCCCGAACTAGATTCTGCATCCTTGAACATCCTGCCCAGCTGGGGCTGCCAGGTCTCGCGGTGAAAGCTGCAGCCCGCTCGCTCCGTGTGACTTGCAGCGAGCACAAAGAACTTTTTTTTTTTTGTATATTTTTCATGTCCCCTGGGAGGGGAGGGACGTATAAAACATGCTGGCTCTGGATGAGAATGAAGTGTAACTAGGCGTCCTGTGTTTGATCAGGCTCTCCCCCTGTCGGCACTGCCCGACACTTGGTGCTAACCCAAGGCTGTCACCTAGCCCTTCCCTGGGATCTCAGCCTCCTGAGTAGCCAGGATTACAGGCGTAGCCACGGGCACTCGGCCCATGAGTGGCTCAGAGGTAGTGTTTGTAAGGGGCACAGCTCGTGTGACTGCACTGGTTTCTTTGCATGTGGACTCCAGCACTCCAGCAACTCCCCGTGAAGAGACGACGGATGGACGCCCTTCCAGGAGCTGCCCTTGCTCCCTTGCCTCAGGTCAGTTGCGTTTCTGGGCTCTGCTCTGGCCCATGCATCTATCTGTCCACCACCTTCTCCCGTGAGCGCCCGTGGTGTTGATGACCGCACTCTGTGGTAGGTTGTGAAAGGCACAGTATTAGTCCCACTGCTGTACTGGTGATTCTGTGTCCATTTTATCTTCCTATGAATTTCAGAGTCTGCGATAGGGTAAATAGTGCGCTGAGCTATGGGAAGGGCGCTCACTTCGCTAACACTCTGTCTCAATAGAAAGAAACTGAGCGTGGTGGTGAGGACTGCCATCCCAACTCAAGCAGGGAGTGTAAAATAGGATTGTGGTCCAGGTGTGGACCTCGGGGAGAAACAAAACAAGACCTCCTCTAACCAGTGCAAACAAGGCACAAGGTATGGCTCAGCAGTAAAGTTCCTGTCTAGCAATCATAAGGCCCTGAGTTCAAATCATATTATTGTCAGAAGGGGGAAAAAAGTCTCTTTACAAACCCCAACAGGAGTCTGCGGCCCAAGCGCGAGCCCCAGCGCCGCCGCCTCTCTCACCACAGAACAGGTTTGCCGAGTTCTGAGAACCCGGCTTCCTCTCTGACTCTCTGAGTCCTAAGTCCGGGCTCTGGTGGCTGCTCCTCAGGGCATCTGTGCAGGGAGTCTGGCCAGCAACTTCATTTCCTGTGTGATTCTGTGATGACAGGCAGCTCTTGGACCAGCTGAGCCACGGCTGCCCAGCCTGAGGCATTGCTGTGTTACCCCGAGTCAGGGCAATAATGCTGGGCCCTGTACGCACTCCACCTAGCACTTCAGGAAAGTCTGTTCTGGGAATGGTTTGGCCCAAACCTTGTCCGTGTTAGCAATGGAAGAGTAGGGGCACTGGGACACACACCTGTAATCACAGCTACTCAGGAGGATGAGATCTGAGAATCTTTTGAAACCACCTCAGGCAGACAAATCTTTGAGACTCATCTCCATTTATCCAGCAAAAAGCTGGAGGTAGAGGTGTGACTCAAGTAGTAGAGTGCCAGCTGTGAATGGAAAATCTGGGCTTTGGTACCTCTGGCCTGTAAGCCCAGCTTCTGAGGAGGTGGAGATCAAAAGGATTGAGGTTCAAAGTCAGACTGGGTAAAAAGATAGACTCATCTCAAGAAATAAACTGGGAATGGTGGTATATGTTTGTAATCCCAGTTACAGAAGGTATAAGTAAGAAGATTGAGGTCTGTGCTAACACTGGGCAAAAATTCAATAACCTGCCTGGAAAAATAATGGCTCAAAGCGACAGGTGATTTGTTTTTCAAGCACAAGGCCCTGATTTCAAACCCCAACATCACTAAAAACAGAAGGGCTTACTGGGAAGCCATAGGGCACACATAAGACCCTCAGCACTGCCCCCCCCAAAAAAAGTTCATCTTCTTCCTTTCCTCCATGTTTAGTATGGTACTAAAGAAAGGATAGAATAGCAGTGTGGTTTTTATTTATTTTTTTTTTTTTGGTCCGGTCGTGGGGACTGAACTCTGGGCCTGGACACTGCCCCTCAGCTTTTTCAGCTCAAGGCTAGTGCTCTACCACCTGAGCCACAACACCACTTCCGGCTTTTTACTTTTTGCTTATGTGGGGCTGAGGAATCGAACCCAGGGCCTCATGTATGCAAGGCAAGCGCTCTACCACTGAGCCACCTTCCCAGCCCCGCAGTGTGGTTTTTATTTAACCTACTTGGTAATTAAATCCCTTTGCCACTTTCCAGACAGTTGGGAAAGGTGAAACATTCCCAGGAGAAAAGCCCCAACAGCCCAGCCAAACAGAATGGAGGGACAAAGCACTGAGCAGGTTGCCTGTCCTCTCAGTAACTGTTTTAATGAGATGTTGAACATGGTAGCGCACACCTGTAATCCCAGCATGTCGGAGGGTAAGTCAGGAGGATCATCTGTTTAAGGCCAGTCTGGGCTGCATAGTTAGCCACTGTCTTAAAAAAAAATGAATAATAGTGAGCAAAACTCAGTTAGGGCTTAAGCCTCTGGATTCAGACGGGTAGAAAACACTCCTCCTTATGGAATTAGGAGCTAGGAATTATGTGGCAGGTATCCTGGCCCCGGGAAGGAGGAGGGGAGTTGAGAGGGGAGTGGGGCGCATGGACTGGGGTGAGGGCTGGCCTCAGAATGCTAGGGAGGTGTTTTGGGGTCGCAGGGAGAATAGCACACGTGTCTAGTCATGAAAGAGTGTGGGCCAGCAGCCGTACTCACAGAAGGGGGGGCAGAGGAGGTAGGGCTGGAGCTCCTGGGCACCAGGCTGCCCTCTCTAGCATGAGGCAGCCCAGGTGCTGAGAGTGGACCCCTCCTGTGCTGTAACCCCACCACCACCACCACCGCAGGCCTCCATGCTCAGCCTCCTTCCCAGACTCCCCCAGCACAGTCCTGTCTATATCCCCATCCTCCCACCCCACATCCTGCATCAAAATCTGCAGGTTTCCTCCGTGCAAAGACTTTCCAAAGAGTTCCCTGTGAAGAAAACTGCCTTTAGCCCTTGCAACAAGGAACTTGAGTGATGTCCAAAAGGCTCTTCAGCCCCAAACATTCACTGAGTGCCTGCGTGTGCCTGGCCCCCTTCCAGTCCCCGGAGCAAGGACACAGAGTGAGGCTTGGGGAGACTGTGCTGGTGTGGGCGTCAGACTACAACACACAGATAGGGTATTTTAGCTGGTGATAAAAACCACCGAAGAAGATAAGGCAGTAGAGAACCAGGAGGAGGGGGACACTGAGAGGAGGCGGAACCATGGGAACATCTGGTGGAAGAATGTTCCGTGTGGGAAAGTGAGCTGTGGCAGGTTTGATAAATGTTTGTGCAGTCAGGGGAGGGGCTATGCCTATGGCTCTTATAGCCATGGTAACAGGTTGTGATTTTTCTTTTTATATATTTCTTGCTCTAAAGGTAAAGGAAATCCAGTGAGTCCAGTGAGTGTATGTGTGTGTGCGTGTGCATGTGCACATACACATACACCCCTGTGCCTCGGTCCTGAGGCTTGAACTCAGGGCCTGGACACTGTCCCAAAGCTTTTTTTTTTTTTTTCCTCAAGGCTAGTACTTAGCCACTTGAGCCACTGCTCCAACTTCTGGCTTTCTGGTGATTGACTGGAAATAGGAGTCTCATGGACTTTCCTGTCTGGGTTGCCTTAGAACCGTGGTCCTTGGATCTCAGATCTCAGTAGCTGGGATTACAGGCGTGAACCACTGGCACCAGCCTGTTGAAGGTTTTCAGCAAGGAGTGAAAGGAACTGATTTGTGTCTTGGGCATCCCATTTGTTTGGTGTGTGGCAAGTGAGCATGAGCAGGTGCTTGCAGGCATGTTGCCCAGAGTATACAACTCAGCACTGTTATATTTTCCCTTGTGGCACATCTACCACCCTCACTTTCCTCCAGCTCTCTGAGCATGCCACGTGCATCTCCTTGGTGCTGGGTCGTTCAACCAAGCCGCCCACTACAGAGCCAGCCGCCAAGCCCCGCCCCTTCCTTCCTTGGCCTCTGGAGCTAGCCTATCGGGATGGGGAAGACCTACTAGCACAGCATTTACCTCCAAGATGTCTGAGTCCAGCTTAGGCTGGGTTCAACTATAGACCCTACACTAGTGTTCCCCACTGGGACACAGAGAAAGTGCCTGTGGAGGCGTGCATGCCCTGGCACTGGTGGATGTCAGGCCCACACATGGGTGCGGATGCTGCCAGGTCGGAGGGGCCCCGCCACCGTGTGGACCCCAGGCGCTCAGGGAGCAGGTCCAGCGGCCTCTTCTCTCCTCTCTGCCCTCAGACCATGCCAGCAAGTGCTGCGGCATCTTCAAAGAGCCACAGGGGCCTGGGCGTTGGCATGTGATAGAACTTGTTTGATCACTCCTAGCTGGGCAATTAAGGGCAGATTCCCCATGCTGGCTTTGGAGAGTCCAAGCACGTCTCTGCCCTGGGAGCCAAGGCTCTGACCACCAGGCTGGTAGCCGGGGCCTACAGTCTTTTTTTTTTTGGTCAGTCATGGGGCTTGAACTCTGGGCCTGGGCGCTGTCCCTCAGCTCTTCAGCTCAAGGCGAGCGCTCTACCACTTGAGCCACAGAGCCACTTCCGGTTTATCTAGTAAGAGTCTCACAGACTTTCCTGCCTAGGCTGGCTTTGAACCATGATCCTCAGATCTCAGCCTTCTGAGTAGCTAGGATGACAGGTGTGAGCCACCAGTGCCCAGCTGGGCCCTGCAGTCTTCCTATGCAGCTTCCTGACCTTGGGCAGTTTCTGAGCTTAGGATGACCCACTGTGAAATGGAAATTAATAATAACAATAACAGCATCTGCCTCCCATCCAGGGCTCGTGTGAGGATCCCACGAGACAGTTTGTGACTCAGTTCACAGCGCAGAGGAGATGCCCAATGAGTTCCCACTGTCTAAGGTCATTGTCCCCATCTCAAAACTCTCTACCACCACGCTGGCCACAGGGGCGTTTTTATGTATCTGGGCTCTTCTGCATCACCCTCAGGGATACTCCGACACCTTCAGCACCAGCTTGGACTCTCAGCTGCTCTTCTTTGTGCTCTAGTTAGACTCCTAAGATGATCTGGACACAATGGAGAGATGGGGTCAGAGCCCTGGATGGGGCATGTGTTTGTCAGCCTTTCATCTGTCTGAGATATCAACTTATGGTGGGAAAAAGAGGTGTGAGTGTATGAGTGTGGTGGTTCATACCTGTAATCCCAGCTACTTGGGAGGCTGAGATGGGAGGATTGTAGTTTGAGGCCGGCCTGGGGCGGGGGAGGGGGAAGCAAGATCCTGTTTGAAAAATAATAAAGCAAAAAGGAGGGCTGGTGTACGTCTAGCAAACACATGGGACGAGTTCCAACCCCAGTCCCCCCCCCCACCCAAAGACCCCAGCTTAACCAACAAGCTAGGCATAGTAACAAGCATTGACTGATGCTTATCCCTGTAATCCAGAAGGTAATAGGTAGGAGGACTGTAATCCCCTGTCCAAAAAGGTAAGACCCTATCCAAAACAAAACAACACACACACACACACACACACACACACACACAAAAGGACTGGCTAGGGGTGTGGCTTAAATGGTAGAGTAACCGCCTTACCCAAGAGGTCCTAGAATTCAAACTCCAGTACTACAATGAGAGGGACGGGGAGAAAGGGAGATGGGGGGAAGGAGAGGGAGAGATTATTTGGGCTCACAACATGGAGGTCTGTTGTCCTGTTGTTTTGGGCCTATGGCAGGGCAGCCCATCATGGTGGGGGGGAGGGGATGTGACAGAGAAAATCACTACCTCATGGCCTGGCCAGGGAGTAAGAGAGGAAGGGGCTGCGATCCCATTATCATCCACAAGGGCACCCACCCAGTGACCTAAAGACCTCCTCTGGGCCCTGCCTTCTTCAGGCCCCACTACTTTCTAGAAGTGCCATGCAGGAGCCAACACATGGGCCTTCGGATTTAAGGTCCAAAGTGTCACCGCGCACGAGAAGACCTTTAAGGGTCAGCAGAGCGCAGGGGCCGCTCGCTGCCAGCCTCGCCAGGGCGTCCGTGTTGCTCTGGAACATTTCTGTGCCTCGAGGAGTGTCTCTGCCTCCATGATCCAGGACGGCAGGAGTGGGTCAGCCTTGCAGAGTTGAGAATAGAGAAGGGGCACGAAAGCTCCCGTCAGAGTTCATAGTCAGACACCTGCTGCAGGAACAGGGAGAGCGGCGGGGAGGAACACAGGAGGCCCCGGGAGCAGCCATTCTGTGACTGATGCCTGGATCCCACGGCCACGGCTCACGGCGGGATCCACGCCCCCGCCCCCTGGCAGAGTGGAATTCTCTGCCGCTTTTGTGCCAGCTCCGCTGAGCCGGACTGTGCAGTGCAGCTCTGCTCTGCTCTGTTTTGTTTTGTTTCCTGGTCCTCGCCACAAACAACCCTCCTGCTTGTGTCTGGGGGTCGAGGCGTGTGACACCACTTAATGGAGCAAACCCCCACCGGCACCAACGCTCTCCCCATCCTCTGTTTGGCAAGAAGCATTTAATGTTGATCTCAAAAGAGAGGACTGTTGGGCTGTGAGGACAGAGGCGCAAACCATGCATGCTGCAATTTAAGGGCTTCTAAGTGTCGTGAGTCATGAGTCCAAGCGTGATTATTACCCCTTATTTACCCAGGACTCGTCGTTTTAGCTGGGGCTGGCCCTGGACAAACCATTAAACATCCTTGAGCCTCAAAGCAAATAAAAACTAAATATGCAGCGCGTGGATGGTCAGGACACCTCTCCCGATGCCCGTCTGCACCTGGGCTGTCTGCAGCCCACTCTGCGCCACCATAGGGAAGTTGAGGACAGCCGTGTCCCCATGCCCCATGCCCTTATGGGTCACCAAGAACCAAGATGTCAGTGGCTGGTGCCACAGCCCAGGCACCGAGTGGTACTGTGGGCCACAGTTTTGTGAGCATCACTCTGTTCTGTGTGTCCTCATCGTTTTACTGTGAGGAAATGGAAGTTCCGAGAACCCAGCTCGCCCAGAGTTCCCTGCTTAGGGGTGCAGGGCTGCAGAGGAATCCCTCAGCCTTGTCTGAGTCCAAAGCTCAGTCTGCTCTATCTTTCTCCATCCCTCCATCTCCTCATCCCTTCTCTTGGACCTCATGGCAGCCTGGCAGGAAGGGGCAAGATTGGCCTCACTCCAGAGTTCTTCAAGGACTCCCGGTGCCGATGGCACCAAAGAGGGAGAGAGGCAGCAGAGAGAGAGACAGAGCCATGCAAAACACATCCTGGTTACTTCTAAGGACAAAGATCTCCATGCTGCTGGGCACTGGTGGCTCCGGCCTGTAATCCTAGCTACTCAGGAGGATGAGATCTGAGGATCGAAGTCCAAAGCAGGTAGGAAAGTCCACGGGACTCTTTATCGCTGGTAAACCACCAGAAAACTGGTAGTGCTCTGTGGCTCAAAGTGGTAAAGCACTAGCCCTGAGTGAAAAAGCTCTCAGACAGCTCCCAGGCCCTGAGTTCAAGTCCTCCCCCTCCCTAAAAAAAAAAAATCTGCATGTTGCAAGGATTCTCCCAACAGCCCTCTGCCTCCCCCTTGAAAGTGTGCCCTCACCCAAACCAGTGTTTGTCATTGTCCCTATGAGTCTCTCTGGAGGCAACCTTTGGTCCAGGGTCAAGAAGCTACTGCAGAGACAGTGAGAAAGAGGCCCTGGACAAGACCAACCCCAAGAACGTACCTCCAATGTGTGACTCGGTGACCCTGGCGACTTTCTCCAAGTAGGCCTCGCCTCCAATGATGCCGCTACATTCGTAGCCACCGTGGATCAATCCGCTGATGGAGGCCGGACCCTGGGGAGCTAGTCACTGCCCAAAGGCACAGCTGTGTCCTCAGCTGTCCGTGGAGGCTTTGGCACGGGAGCCGTTCGGGGGCCTTACATCCAACACCGGGTGGGTGTGCACAAGTCAGCCTTGGCTCAAAATGTGCAAGCAGCACATGCGAGTTCCGCTCAGCCCCGAGACCGTGAGGGGAAACACCCGGCACTTCCTTCCATGGCCATTCCCTTGACTTTATGTATACATGCGTGTGCACCGGACCTTGGGCTTGAATTCAGGGCTTGAGCACTTCCTTGAGCTTCTTTTGCTCTACCACTTGAGCCACAGCACCACTTCCGATTTTCTGGTGGTTCGTTAGAGATAAGAGCTTCACAGACTTTCCTGCCTGGGCTGGCTTTGAACCTCGATCCTCATCTTATCCTCCTGAGTAGCTAGGATGACAGGCACAAGCCACCAGCTCTGCAATGAACTTTTTATTTACCACTGTCTTTCTAAATGCAGGAAAATGACGACTGGGAATTATTAGCATGGGTTTTACTTACTCCAGCTTCTGTTACACAACAGGCAGTTTCAAATGCAAATATGAGGATATTTAACCCGTACATGAAATCGGCCAAGTGACAGAATGGAACAGTACACCCATCTGTATTTGGTTTTGGCTACAACAATGGAAATGTTGCAACAAACTAGCAACTATTTTTACTTTGCCAATTTTCCCCCCTCCAAGAGTAAGCAAGTGCGCATGCTCACCTCAGACTCACAGTCCTCCGGCCACAGGCCCCCGGTGCACTGGGATTACAGGGGTGAACTACCAGTACGATTTTCTTCTCTTTGGATTAGAAAGAATTTGTCCTAAAGTCACTCTTGACCTTCAGCATGCCAGGGAATCACAAAGGACAAAGGACCTCTGGCTGTCTCTCCCCTCGGGGCTGTCTTCATTGTGATAGGGCACCCAATGCATGGTCATACAGTGCACGAGAGAGAGAGATCTAGAACAGAATCCTTAGCGGGTCTGTTTCTTGGATCATCATCACCTTCTTTCTGGTCATGAAGCAAGTTCCGGTTCATAGGAAAGGTGTGGTCCCTGGGGAGCATGTCAGCATCTCAGCCGGAGATGGTACCTCATCCTGGGCTAGAGTCTCCGTGAACTCATCTGTCAAGGTGTCCTGGGATTCCAGGCTTGTGATGTGCCATGGGCCCCCATGACGAAGGAGTGTCTAGAGCGGTGGGTAGGCCCAGTAGGCCCTTAAAAATGCTGGTTTTTGCTCACACCTGTAATCTTAGCTACTCAAGCAGCTGGGATCTGAGGATCTCAGTTCAAAGCCAGCCCAGGCAGGAAAGTCCGTGAGACTCTTATCTCCAATAAACCACCAGAAAACTGGAAATGGTGCTGTGGCTCAAGAGGTAGAGTGCTAGCCTTGAGCTGAAGAGCTGAGGGACAGCGCCCAGACCCAGAGTTCAAGCCCTACTACTGACAAAAAAAAAAAAAAAGTAAAGAAAAAGAAATGCTGCTTTTGTTCATTGACTAGCACTCTATCAACTGAGCCAGGCTTCCAACCTCCTGTTGTGTTTTTAACCTTTCTGTCTCTAAATTATTAGGTTCCTTTTTTCTTTTTCTTTCTTTTTTTTTTGTTAATTTTTTCTTAATTTCTAATTTAGAGACATTTTCTGTCCTGGAAGATGAGAATATTGCTCTTTTATCCACTTCCTCTAGCACACAATCTCAAACACATTTCCTTTCCTTTCATCTTTCAAAAATATATTACATCAGTATTTGGCTTTAGCACTATTCCATTCTTGAAGCCACATGCATATTGCAGACAGCTTTTTTCCCCCTTCTTTTGGTCAGTTGTGAAGCGTGGACTCGGGGCCTAGTCTCTGTCCCTGAACTCCTTTTGCTCAAGGCTAGCACTCTACCCCTTGGAGCCACTGCCCTACTTCTGTGTTTTGAGTGGTTAATTGGAGATAAGAGTTTCACCAGGACTTTTCTGCCTGGGCTGGCTTCAAAACTTGATTCTCAGATCTCAGCCTCCTGAGTAGCTAGTATTGTAGGTATATGCCACGGGTGCCTGGCTGGAGGGTTTTGTTTGGTTTGTTTTGTTTTTATTTTCCTGAGCAACTTTTGTTTTCCCGGTGAAATAAGGAGGCTGGTCTAAGTAACATTGCCTTGTCCTCCTAGCCATCCTGGTACCTTGCTGGGTAGAGGGGGTTTCATCCCAACTCTGAAAAGCCTGGAGATGCCAGAGGCCTTTCATCGAATTGCAGAGGTCCTGTTTATTATCTCCCCAAATGGTTTAATCTGCTCAGCCTACACTGTTTCCCTAAAGTTTAGCTGATCCTTGAGCTACTTCCCAATATGGTCTGTTTCTGTTGAATTTGGTTTTTGTTTTGTTTTGTCAGTCGTGGGGCTTGAACTCTGGGCCTGGGCGCTGTCCCTCAGCTCTTCAGCTCAAGGCTAGCATTCTACCACTTGAGCCACAGCGCCACTTTTGGTTTTCTGGTGGTTTATTAGAGATAAGAGTCTCATGGACTTTCCTGCCTGGGCTGGCTTTGAACTGTGATTCTCAGATCTCAGCCTCCTGAGTAGTTAGGATTACAGGCATGAGCCACCAGTGCCCAGCTTTCTGTTGGATTTGGATCTCCACCCCAAACATGTGATTTCTGTCTTTAAAAGGTTTGTTTGGACTGGGAATGTGGCTTAGTGGTAGAGTACTTGCTTAGCCTATATGAAGTCCTGGGTTCAACTCCTCAGTACCACATAAACAGAAAAAGTAGAGCTATGGTTCAAGTGGTAGAGTGCTAGCCTTGAGCAAAAGAAGCTCAGGGACAGTGCCCAGGCCTTAGTTCAAGCCCCAGGACTGGCGAGAGAAAAAGAAAAAAAGCTTTTTTCAAACTGGATTCTAGGCTGCAGATCTTTGAGACGAGTGTTTGCTGCAGTGTCCCACTCTCCAAAAAAGACTCCCAAATTCAACTTTCAGAACATGGCCTCTCTGTCCTATGCCCCCCACCCCCAACACCAGGAAGCTGTCAAAAATCTGGGGAATTTTGGTTTGCTTTGCTTTGCTTTGCCTTGGTGTATACCTGGCTCATCCTGCAAGTTGCTTTCATCTTAAAGAGCCTCCCCAAGAGTCCTCAGCTTTTCCAAGTGACCTTTCCTTAGTCTTCCTATCGTTCTCAACAGGGCTGCCAACCATTTCCGGTGACCCCCAGGAGCCCTAGTGTCAGCAGAAGCTGTGATGGGTGAGTTGGAGGAGTCCTGTGCTTTGCCGCTGTCTCACCGCTGAAGGGAAGTGGAGATGTGATCGCAGTCGCTGATCGCTTGGCCTTTAGCTAAGATTTCCCTGGGTGGCCTGACTCAAGTACAGGTGCTCTTCCCCGGCAGAGTTTTTCTCTGGCCAATGGTAGATGACACTAGAGGATATATGAGACAGTGGCCCTGACTAGCATGGAGGTCAGACTAGGGGAACCGTCCCAGGAGCTGTGATGCTGTCCTGTAAACACAGGTAGCAACCCAGGGGGCAGACGGATGCTCCACGGGTGACAAAGCAGCCCCACCAGAGCCTGGATTTGAGCCTCCAAAGACCACACAAGGAACCCACCCAGCCATCCCACCCCCAACGTCTAGAAATGAGAGCCAGGCAGTGTTTTGGCTGTAGTTTGTGGTGACTGTCACACAACAACCAAGAGCCAAACACACGCATCCCGAGGGCAGTCCCAGGATAGCCCCTCTTTTTACATTTTTGCTTGTTTTTTTTCTAGGCTAGTACTGGGGTTTGAAGTCAGGGCTTATCCAGCCCTAACACTCTAGCTCCACTTTCTGGCTTCTTGGTAATTTCAGTGGAGATGAGAAATCTCTTGGACTTTTCTGACAGGGATAGCTTTAAAACCTCCATCCTCGGAGCTCAGCCCCCTGAGTAGCTAGGGTTACAGGCATGAGCCACCAACACCAGCCTAGGACAGCTTCCTCTTGGCTGATCCTCCATGGGGTGGCACATCCTCAGAAGAGTGTGACCAAAATAAGAAAAAGGAAGGAAGGAAGGAAGGAAGGAAGGAAGGAAGGAAGGAAGGAAGGGACAGACGGACGGCCGTGGCCACATTTACACATCTGAATTTGCCTTCATTCTCTGTCCAGCCAGAAATGAATGTTTGCCTGCAGGTAGGATTCTAGGTTAATCTGAAATCACTACAGCTCAGCTCTGTACTCAGAACCCTGACACTTTCCCCTCCTGTCCTCTGCTTCCATCCCTGTTAGCAGTGCATCGTCATTCCCACAGCGGCTCATTGGATGAAGCCTTTTTTTTTCAATCTTGCTCTCTCTCTTCTCTCCCTCCCTCCCTCCTCTCCTTCTTCCTTCCTTCTTCCCCTCTCTCTCCCTTTCCTTTCTCTCCTGAAAGTTTTTAGAATCTTCTCTTTGTCCCAGTGTTCTAAAATTTCACAGTGATGAATCAGACCCCTTGGTGTGGATTGGGTTCATTCGCAAAATGAGGAAGGATTCCCTGAGACAGGGGCAAGAATGTCTTCTGCCCTGAGCCCTCCACTTTAGGAAGCCCCTACCCATCTTCCAGACCAGCCGGGTCCTCACAGGACAAGGAACATCTGGGACAGCCAGAGCCTCGGCTGGGACAGTGATCTAGGTGTTGGGAAAATAAGGTACCTGGTGGAGCCTGGAATTCCTGCCCAAACAGCCCCAAATTCACATCTAGGACTGGTGCCAGCATTTTCCCTGTTGTCCTGGGCAGAAATCAAGCCACTAATTTATGGGGTTCCTAGCCTATGGGGTTCTAAGGAATGGCTGTTTGGAGGGGAGTGGGTATCAAGGCTGGAGTGCGACTGTGTGAGGCTGGAGTGTCGGATGCCCTCGGGATGTGGGACAGACCTAGTAGTTGGAGAGGGAATGGGTGTGGCACTGCCCCCTCCCCCCTCCTCCTCACCCCCCTCTACATTCTGGAGTAGAACTCCACGGAGTCTGAGCGTTCTCTATGTGAGCCAGGCTCTCTGGGGGGCATCATGAAGGTGTATTTGTCAAGGTAGGAAGACAGAACATATTCTGTCTGAGAGCTTGTCAGGCATATGGCATATTGGTCAACATTGATATACCTGCCTAGGACATTTAGGGGTGGGCTTGGGACTGGGTGTTATCTGGAAATACATGTCTGTTCCTCCTAGGAAGTATTGTCACATCTTAGATGCCAGGTCTCCTCTTCCACTCTCTCTCTGTCCTCTTGGAGCTGTAATTAGTTAGTTTCAGGTTGTATGCTGAACCCACAGATTTGCTTAGCTTTTCTCTCTTATTTTTCCTCCCCTTTCTTTCTTGCTATTTTTTTCTTCTGGTGTTAGGGATGAAGGCCTTGGATATACTGTCATTCTGGGGCTTTTCCCCACCTCTGACTTGTCTACTTAAAATTATTTGTTTCGACTACAGTATTTTTAATTTCTAAAAACAGTTTCATGTTCTTTGACTGTCCCTTTTGAAAATACAGTCTCTTCTCTTTATTTAACAAGCTACTTTATTGGCTTCCTACATCATTTGTGTTCCCTTAGTTATTTTTTTATTTGCCTACTTGCTTGCTTGCTTCTTCCTTTTCCCTTTGTCTTCTTTCTTTCTTTTCTGTTTCTTTCTCTCTTTCTCTTTTTCTCCCTTCCTCCCTTCCTTTCTTTTCTCTCTTTTCCCTCCCTCCCTCCCTCCCTCCCTCTTTCCTTCCTTCCTTTACTGGGGATTTAATCCAGGTTTTTTTTTTGTTTGTTGGTTGGTTTGGTTTGGGTTCGTTTTGTTTTTTTTTTTGTCAGTTGTGGGGCTTGAACTCTGGGCCTGGGTACTGTCCCTGCGCTCTTCAGCTCAAGGCCAGTGCTCTACTGCTTGAGTCACAACGCCACTTCCGGTTTTCTAGTGGTTTATTGGAGATAAGAGTCCCACGGACTTTCCTGCCCCGGCTGGCTTTGAACTTCAATCCTCAGATCTCAGCCTCCTGAGTGGCTAGGATTATAGGCATGAGCCACCAGCGCCTGGCTATAACCCAGGGTTTTGAGACTAGGCAATGCTCTACCCAGTGAGCTACATCTTCAGCTTTAATTTTTTTTTAATCTTTTATTTTTTGTTCCCAGGCCTGTAATAATCCTAGCTACTCAGGAGGCTGAGATCTGAGGATTGCAGTTAAAAACCAGCCCAGGCAGATCTCCAAATACCACAGAAAAGGCTGGAAGTGGTGCTGTGGCTCAAGTGGTAGAGTGCTATCCTTGAGCAAAAGGAGCTCAGGGACAGTGCCCAGACCCTGGCTTCAAGCCCCTGAACCAACAAAAAAAAACTTATTTTGAGATAGGATATCACTAAGTTCTCCAGGATGTCTTCACACTTGTCTAGTTATGTGTGAGGCCCTGGGTTTGAACCCAAGAAACCCAAGAAAATCATCTAATACGTGCATTAACTTATAATCACAAAAAACCCCATTTGATTCTTTACTTAACATTTCTATTCCAGAAGAGAAAAAAAAGTAGCAGTCCTAAACCACACATAGCATGTTTGTGGCATAGGTGAGTTCTGCTGAATATTTAAAAGGCAATTATAACTTATCTTATGCAAACTATTTCAGAAAAGAAAAATACGAGGGAAAGCAACTCCCTATAATTTTATGAGACAAGGACAATTTGAACAGAGGAAATTACAAGCCAACCTCATTTATGAAACTCGAGGCATAAATCCTAAATAAATATTAACCAACCTAAATCCAGTAATATATTAAAAATGATAACAGAAAAGCAAACAAACTCACTATCAAATTAAGATCATGTAAGGTTTAGTGCAGGAATAAAATGAAGGTTTAACACTAGAAAAATCTATGTGTGTGTGCGCGCATGCGTGTGTGTGCATGTGTGTGTGCGCGCGCGTGTGTGTGTATGTGTGTGTGGTGTGTGTATGTGGTTTGTGTGTGTGTGTGTGTGTGTGTGTGTGTGTGAAGGCACTGACAGGTTCAACTAGAAAATGCAGGGACTATCTCAAGTTCAGGAAAACTATTTGATTAAAATCCGGAGCTCTTTGTGACAATTCTCAGTAAACAAAGATTAGAAGTGAGAGTACCTTATCTGTGAAGAGTATCTAGATTAGAACTGAGTGAGGCCAACGCTGCTCACGCTGCGCACGCTGACTCCTAATCTTCCCTCCCAACCCTTCTGCTCTCTACTCCAGCTCCGAGAACTGTCACTCCAGTTTTCTAGCAGCTTTGACTAAAATTTGGGATCCTCCTGTTGCTTTCCATTTCACTTGTCCCACGCCGGGTTCTTGCTTAACTTTTGGTTCATTGGGAAATCTGACTGTTTCTACCTTCACAATGTGTTCAGAATCCAGCCATGTTTCCCCTCTGTGCTGTCATCTCTGGCCCAAGTTGCTACACCTAGTTAGGGTGTGAATCTCCTGTCTGTATCTGTTATCTTTTTTTCTTTCCTTCTTTCCCTCCCTCCTTCCTTCTTTGTCTTTCTCTATTTCTTTCTCCCTTTCTTTCTCTCTTCCTTCCTTCCTTCTTTCTTTTTCACTTTCTCTCTTTTGGTCTGAGACCAGGACTTGAACTTGGCACCCAATGCTTTTGCTCATTGGCCAGAGCTCTCCCAACGGAAACATGCCTCCAACCCTGAACCGATTCTCGGTGCAGTCCCCAAAGCCTTCCCTTCCTGCCCCTCTCCTCTTACACGCCAGGAGCCTAGCCACTTAGCTTTTGCTAGGAATCGTTTTAGTTTTTTAGTACTGGAAAACCAAAGTTTTGCACTTGCTAGGCAAACACTATCCCAATTGAGAGCCACTCCCTGGCCCCAAAGTGATCTTTCATTGTAACCCCTCTGTACAGTATTTTCACAATAAAAATAATAATAAAGACATAGGTTTTGCCAATTAAAAAACAACAACAACAACAAAAATAGCCAGGTGCTGGTAGCTCATGCCTGTAATCCTAGCTACTCAGGAGGCTGAGATCTGAGGATCACCGTTCAAAGCCAGCCCAGGCAGGAAAGTCCATGAGACTCTTATCTCCAATAAACCACTAGAAAACATGAAGTGGCACCGTAGCTCAAGTGGTAGAACGCTTGCCTTGAGCTGAAGAGTGCAGGGACAGCACCCAAGCCCAGAGTTCAAGCCCCACAACTGACAAAAACAAAACAAAAAACTTGGGGCTGGGAAGGTGGCTCAGTGGTAGAGCGCTTGCCTTGCATGCCTGAGGCCCTGTGTTCAATTCCTCAGCACCACATAAGCAAAAAAGCCGGAAGTGGCGCTGTGGCTCAAGTGGTAGAGCGCTAGCCTTGAGCTGAAGAGCTGAGGGACAGCACCCAGGTCCAGAGTTCAGGCCCCACGACCGGACCCAAAAATAAATAAATTAATTAATTAAATATTCAGTGACCAAGTGCAGTGGTTCATACCTGTAATCCTAGCTACTGAGGATCTCAGCATCCTACTTTAAGAAAAGCCTTGAGCAAAAAAAAAAAAAAAAAGCCAGGTAAGAATACAAGGCCTAGAGTTCAAGGTCCAGTACCAGAATAAAAACAAGTAAATAAATATTCAATGGCCTTTAATGAATTCACAGGGCAGTGTTCCTAGTGCTACAATTTCTTTTGTGTGTGTATGCCATTACTGGAGCTGGAACTCATGACTTGAGCACTGTCCTTTAGCTTTTTGTTACTGTTGTTGTTGGTTCTGGGCGTGGTAATGGCCCTGAGCAGTTTTGCTCAAGGCTTGTGCTCAGCTCCAGTTCCAGTTTTCTCCCTGGTTAATTAGAGATAAGGGTCTTGGCTGGGAAGGTGGTGGAGTGCTTGCCTCGCATGCATGAGGCCCTGGGTTTGATTCCTCAGCACCACATAAGCAGAAAAAGCTGGAAGTGGCACTTGTGGCTCAAGTGGTAGAGCGCTAGCCTTGAGCTGAAAAGCTGAGGGACAGTGCCCAGGCCCAGAGTTCAGGCCCCACGACTGGAAAAAAAAAAAAAAAGTCTTACAGACTTTCCAGCTGGGGCTACTTTTAAACCATGATCCTCAGATCTCATCCTCTAGAGTAACTAGGATTATAGGCTTGAGCCACCAGCACCTGCCTGGCTCTTAGCTTTTAGCTCAAGGCTAATGCAGTACACTAAAGCCACAGCTCCACTTCCAAGTTTTTGTGGTTAACTGGAGGTAAGAGTCTCATGGACTTTCATGCCTGAGCTGGCTTTGAACCATGATTTTCAGATCTCACTGGAATGACAGATGTGACTCACTATATCTAGCCATTGGTCTAATTGGAATTTTGCTAACTTTATTTTCCCATCCTAAGCTGTCCTTGAATCCCAGATCCTCAGGAGCTGAGATCTATGGATCACAGTTAAAGGTGTACCCAGCCAGATAAATCTGAGAAGCTTTTTTTTTTTTTTTTTGGTCAGTCATGGGGCTTGAACTCGGCCTGGGCGCTGTCCCAATGTTCTTCAGCTCAAGGTAAGCGCTCTACCACTTGAGCTACAACGCCACTTCTAGTTTTCTTGTGGCTTATTGGAGATAAGAGTCTCATGGACTTTCCTGCCTGAGCTAGCTTTGAACCGTGGTCCTCAGATCTAAGCCTCCTGAGCTAGGATTACAGGTGTGAGCCCCTGAGCACCTGGCTTCTGAGAGACTTTCTATCTCCAGTTTAGCCACTAAAAAGCCTTGAGCTAAAAAGCTAAGGGACAGCACCTAAGTTCTGAGTTCAAGCTCCTGTACCAGCACACACATGAAAAAAATCTTGGGCGTGGTGGCCCTGTGCTGGTATAGAGAGAGTTACTATCTCCATGACACGTTGTGGATACCATGACATTTGGCATCCATGACCGAGGCATGATGCCAGCAAGCTTTTTCTACAAAGGGGCAGATATGAAACTTTTAAGCTTTGTGGGTAATCTGGAAGATTCCATAGTCACTCAGCTCTAGAGCTATGGTGTCAAAGAATCCATTGACATCTGCAGTGAATGGACATGGTTCTGTTCCAATCAAACTGTAATTTTATTTAAAACAACAACAACAATTAGGGGCTGGGAAGGTGGCTCAGTGGTAGAGCGTTTGCCTCGCATGCATGAGGCCCTGGGTTCAATTCCTCAGCACCACATAAGCAGAAAAAACCAGAAGTGGCACTGTGGCTCAAGTGGTAGAGTTCTAGCCTTTAGCTGAAGAGCTCAGGGATGTAGCCCAGACTCAGAGTTCAGGCCTCATGCAAACAAACAATCAAACAACCTGTGATAGATGAATCAGGCCCAGGTATAGTAATCTGTCAAATCCCTGCCCTAGGATAAGATGTCTTCTGGAGTTACCCTCCCCAAGGCCTAAGCAAACATCCTGATTCCCAGCAGTATGAAGGTCCAATATAGAGGAACAAGAGACAACAGTGGTCTCTACAAAGCCACTCTGCTGTCCGTGAATCTAATCCTGGGGAAATTCAAGGTGATTGTCCAGAAGGGATTATAAGCTAGAATGAGAAAGGATACTACTTTTCATTGGACGACAGAATCCATTGTCTCAATCTTGTGTTAATCACAATGTGTACTGAAAAAAAATGACTAGACACACAAATACAGAGGAAAATATGGTCTGAAATGAAGAAAAAAATATTAGTCAAAGTGGATAGAAGATGCACTGGAAGTTTAACTGAATGGACAGATATTAAAAGCAGACATTATAAATATATTTTTTTTGTCGGTTGTGGGGCTTGAACACTGGGCTTGAGCTCTGTCCCTGCGCTCTTCAGCTCAAGGCAAACACTCTACTGCTTGAGCCACAGTGCCACTTCTGGTTTAGTGGTTTTTATTGGGGATAAGAGTCTCAAGGATAGCCGGGCGCTGGTGGCTCACGCCTGTAATCCTAGCTACTCAGGAGGCTGAGATCTGAGAATCGCGGTTCAAAGCCAGCCCGGGCAGGAGAGACCGTGAGACTCCTATCTCCAATAAACCACCAGAAAACCGGAAGTGGCGCTGTAGCTCAAGTGGTAGAGCGCTCGCCTTGAGCTGAAGAGCTGAGGGACAGCGCCCAGGCCCAGAGTTCAGGCCCCACGACCGACAAAAAAAAAAAAAAAAAAGAGTCTCAAGGACTTTCCTGGCTGGGCTGACTTTGAACCTCGATCCTCAGATCTCAGCCTCCTGAGTAGCTAGGATTACAGGCGTGAGTCACCGGTGCCCGGTTATGAATATATTCTTAAAGGAAAACATGTTCAGCTAATGATCTTTTCGTGGACAGTGGCTCAGACTGTAATCCTAGCTATTTTGAGAGGCAAAGATGGAGGATCATGGCCAATCTAGGCATAAAACAATAGCTTACCCTGAAAGTAAACAATTTAAAAAGAGGCTGGAGACATGGCTCAAGTGGTAGAGTGCCTGCTTTGTAAATAAAGTCTTGAGTTCAATTCCTAGTACTGCCAAAAACAGAAAAGAAGAGGAGGAGGAGGAGTAAGAGGAGGAGGAGGAGAAGGAGGATGACGAGGAGGAGGAGGATGAGGAGGAAGAGGAGGAAAAGAGAAGGAGGAGGGGAAAAGATTATTACTCACTTTGAGTCAGGTATGCTGACAAATGTATTTGTCATTCCAGATTTTGGGGTGCTGAGATAAGAGGATTGAGAATCAGAATCCAGCCTGTGATAAACAGCAAAATCCTGCCTCAAAAAATAAAAGATATTAATCCTGAAGAAAAGTGAGAAGATGGAAAAAAAGTGAACCAAGTTTCAAGAACAATGTGTGTCATCATAAAATTGGAGTCCCTGCGAGAGAAGAAGGCTAAGTGGAAGCAGAGTGGTTTGAGAAAATGACTGAAAACATCAGATTTGAGGCCCAAACAACACTTTATCATGAGGTTTTGTAAATGAAGGGTAAGGTTTACAATGAAGTAAGAGATATAACAGTCCCCCTGGAGGGAGGTAGTGAGCAAATAGAATTTGTTTCTTAGCCAGGTGCCCGTGGCTCACACCTGTCACCATAGCTACTCAGGAGGCTGAGATATGAGGATCATGGTTCAAAGCCAGCCCGGGCAGGAAATTCCATGAAACTCTTATCTCCAGTTAACCAGAAAACCAGAAGTGGTGCTGTGGCTCAAGTGGTAGAGCACTAGCCTTGAGCCAGCTCAGGGACAGGGTCCAGGCCCAGAGTTCAAGCCCCATGACCAACAACAACAACAACAACAAAAAGATGAAGCAGAGACCTAGTTGGATTGACCAAGCACCTGCAGGCACGTGGCTGAGGGAAAGGGGGGTGGGTGTCCATGCAGACAGCACTTACAACAGCTGTCAGTAAGAAGCAAAAAGAAGGTCGGAACTGGTATTTTGAAGGTTCCCCAGAGCTCAAGTACTGTCAGAATGCCACCTGACAATGAGCTACAAAAACAAAGACAAAAACAGAAAGGAAAGAACAGAAGAGGTCCAAGATGGAGGCCGCACTGTCGGAGTGGGCGGGTTTGTGGCCTCCCCTGCTCTGCCTCAGCTGCCCGGGCAGCAGCACAGCGCTGCGAGCAGACTGCACCTGGGCTGAGCCCTGCCTGCCCTCACGCGCTCATCCCTCTCTTCCTCCCATTCAAGTCTCTGCTCCACAGTCATCCCAGTGAGGCCAGCTCCCTCACCTCAGTTACATTTTCCCCGTCCCCACACTAACACTGCAGGTCCCTTTGGCCCATTCCATCCTCACTGTTTTATTCCTATACATCAGTTGTTCAAGAGAGAGTTCGCTGCAGCATTTCCATGCCTCCCACTCTCATCTGGCTTTTTTGCTCAAGGCTTGGTATTCCACCACTTGAGCCATACCTGCATTTCTAGCTTTTTGGTGGTTAACTGGAGAAAAGAATCTTTCAGTCTTTCCTGCTCAGGGGTTGGCTTCAAACTGTGATTCTCAGATCTTGGCTTCCTGAGTAGCTAGGATTACAGGCGCCAGCCACCAGCACTGGGCAGGCTAGCACTCCATTTATTTTTATTTTTTATTCTTATTTTTTGCCAGTCCTGGGGCTTGAACTCAAGGCCTTGGTACTGCCCCTGAGCTTCTTTTGCTCAAGGCTAGAACTCTACCACTTGAGCCACAGTACCACTCCCAGCTTTTTCTGTGTATGTGGTACTGAGGAATGGAACCCAGGGCTTCATGCACGCAAGGCAAGCACTCTACCACTAAGCCACCTTCCCAGCCCTAACACTCCATTTTTAATGTGTAGTATTTATTATTCTGACATATATTGTATACTTTACTCATTATCTTCTCCCTCTTTTTTTTTTTTTTGGTCAGTCATTGGGCTTGAACTCTGGGCCTGGGCACTGTTCCTGAGCTTTTCAGCTTAAGGTAAGCATTCTGCCAGCCTACCCACAGCACCACTTCTGGTTTTCTGGTGGTTAATTGGAGATAAGAATCTCACAGACTTTCCTGCCCAAGCTGGATTTGAACCATGATCCTCAGACCTCAGCCTCCTGAGTAGCTAAGATCCAGGCATGAGCCACCAGTGCCCATTAGCATGTAAGGTCTGTGAGAGCAGTGATCTCTGTTTTGCTTACTGTATGAGGAGTCTGTTATATGGCTTGGGTATAAAGTGTCCCCCCCCCCAAAGAAAAACAGAGGTGAGACTCTGAGGAATTGATTGGACTGTTGAGGCTCTGACTCCATGGCATTGTTGAGGGGTCGGAAACTTTGTAGGTAGGAAGCAGTGACTGGAAGGACATTGCCTGTTTTGGGCCTCTTCCTTGTTCACTCTCTGCTTCCTGGATGCTATGACCTGAGCGGGTCTCCCCGGCCACGCCCTTCTATCATGACATTTCTGCCTTGCCACAGGCCCAGAAGCAATGGAGTCAGGGCCAATACAATTCTCTGAGGTAGTTTGTCACAGCAACATAAAGTTCACTAGAGTACTTTCCCAGCACTTGGTACATCAAACGTCTTCCATAACTGTTGGCAAATAAATGAAGAAGCTTATAAAATGACTAGCCTTACTCAAGCCAGGAACAAAACACTAAAGCTTCTGTAAACATTAGTACTGTATAATGTTGAATACACACTGTGTACATGTCCAATGTCTATACACTGTATTCAGTGTTGTTCTAGAGGCTTTGTCTGGCCAGCAATGAATCCCAAGGCAATGAAGTGGAAGCTATATCTATGGGAGAGGAGAAACAATTTTCTTTTCTTTTCTTTTTTCTTTTTGCCAGTCCTGGGGCTTGAACTCAGGGCCTGGTCACTGTCCCTGACATTCCCAGCCATTGTTTTCTTTTTAAACATGTGTTTCAATAGTCTATATAGGGCTAGGAATGTGGCTTAGTGGTAGAATGCTTGCCTAACATTCATGAAGCCCTGATATCATTCCTCAGTACCACATACACAGAAAAAGCTGGAAGTGGTATTGTGGCTCAAGTGTAGAGTGCTAACTTTGAGCCAAAGAAGCTCAAGGACAGTGCCCAGACCCTGAGTTCAAGCCCCAGGACTGGCAAAAGAAAAGAAAAGAAAAGAAAGGAAAACAAAACAAAACAAAACAAAAAACAATAGTCTATATAGAAACTCCCAAGAGATTCTAGAGAAAAATAATTAGTACAAAGCTGGGTGCCAGTGTTCATGCCTGTAATCTTAGCTTCTCAGGAGGCTGAGATCTGAGGATCTCAGTTCCAAGCCAGCCTGGGCAGGAAAGTCCGTGAGACTCTTATCTCCAATTAAACACCAGAAAAGCTCGAACTGGAGCTGTGGGCTCAAATGGCACAATGCTAGTCTTGAGCAAGAAAACTAAGTGACAGTCTGGGGCTGGGAAGGTGGCTCAGTGGTAGAGCGCTTGCCTTGCATGCTTGAGGCCATGAGTTCAATTCCTCAGCACCACATAAGCAAAAAGAAAAAAGCCGGGAGTGGCGCTGTGGCTCAAGTGGTAGAGTGCTAGCCTTGAGCTGAAGAGCTGAGGGACAGCGCCCAGGCCCAGAGTTCAGGCCCCACAACTGGACCCCCTCCCCCCAAAAAATAAATAAATGAGCCCATGTAATTGTAACCCCTCTGTACAGTATGTTCACAATAAAAAAAAAATAAATAAATGACAGTCTGTAGGTCCTGAGTTCAAGCCTTAGTAAGTGCATATACATCCACACCCCACTCAAAACAATAAAGTAAAATTAGAACTAAAAATAGTTTAGCAATTTTTTTGGATTGGCTAAAGATGTAAAAAGGACCTGATGGAAAAAATTAGATAGTCTTATTGCAAGACAGAAAAAAAACTTAAATGAACAGTTATAACATATCTGTGATTGAGAAGATTCAAATTTCAATGTTTAAACCTTTTATTATGGAAATTGTCAAAATACACAAAAGTACAGAGAGCCATGTAAAGAACCTTCTCATGCTCATCACTCAGCTTCAATTACTAGTTAATTCCTGGCTTATCTTGCCTCATCTGTCACTCCAACCTTTATACTTTATCATATGTATTTGCATATTATCAAATTAGATTTTGATCATATTTTAACTTATGCTTCTAAGACATGATAGCTACTTAAAACACATAATCACAATATCACAGTTAAAAAACCAACAGTAAAACGTGTGTGTGTGTGTGTGTGTGTGTGTTCATGCGCACACTTGCTGGTACTAGGACTTGAGCTCCAGAACTCATGTTCAGTTGGCCTTTTTGACCATGGCTAGCACTCTACCACTTGGGCCAGGCCTCCAGATCAGCTTTTTTCTGGTTAATTGGAGATGAGTCTCCTCTCAGACTGTCTACGCAGGCTGGCTTTGAACCATAGTCCTCAGATTTCAGCTTCCCAAATAGCTAGAACTACAGGCATGAACCTGTGATGTATACACCCACATTAACAGTAGCTTCCCAGTATCAATCCTAGCCAGTCTGTGTTTCCATTTCCGGTGAATTGTCTCATTATTGTTATCTGAATTTATTTGGATCAGGATTCATGCAAGGTTCAGAATGCAACTGCATTCTTGCAGTATTGCTTAAATCTCTCTCTCTCTCTTTTTTTTTTTTTTGTCTGCATGGAGCCTGAACTCTGGGCCTGGGCGCTGTCCCTCAGCTCTTCAGCTAGTGAAGGCTAGTGCTCTACCACTTGAGCCACAGCACCACTTCCAGCTTTTTCTGCTTATGTGGTGCTGAGGAATCGAACCTAGGGCCTCATGCATGCAAGGCAAGCATCCTACCACTGAGCCACCTTCCCAGCCCCTTAAATCTCTTAATCTATAGTTTCTCCCTTCATTTTCATTATGTTTTCTTCTTTGACATTTATTTGTTAAAGAAGCCAAGTATTTTTCTTGCAGTATCCCACAGTTTGGATTTATCTGGTGACATTTTGTAGCATTGAATGCTGTGTTCGTTTGCCCTATTTGCCTAATAACTGTTAAGAAGAGGCACTGTTTCTTTAGAGAGCAACTTTCTCTGAAATGAATGTACAAATTCAATACAATCCCACAGAAATGGGCCCTTGTCAAACTGACCTTAAATTCCTATGGAAAAGTAAACAGGCAAAAAATAGCCAATTCTAAGCTGGGTGCCGGTGGCTCACGCCTGTAATCCTATATTCAGGAGGCTGAGATCTGAGAATCATGGTTCAAAGCCAGCCCAGGCAGAAAAGTCCGTGAAACTCTTATCTCCAATAAACCACTAGAAAACTGGAAGTGGCTCAAGCAGTAAAGTGTTCGCCTTGAGCTGAAGAGCACAGAGACAGTGCCCAAGCCCCAGAGTTTAAGCCCCATGTCCGACAAGAGAAAAAAAAAAAAAAAAGCCAATTCTGAAAAGAAAGAGTGATGGAAGAACTTCGTTACTCAGTAGTTACTCTAAATTGGAAACATTGAAACATTATATTGGTGCAGAAATACAAATTGGCTAATCCAACAGAATTAAGAGGACTGGGGTCTAAAAGTTATATTAAGAGTCACAGAGAAAAGGATAGTGTATTCGATAAGGAAGTGGCTCTAAGGAAGTTATATCTACCCCAAACCCCACCCACACATGCACACAGGCCCCCTCGAATCATCAAACATCTGAATGAGAAAAGAAAAAATGCTTTTCTAGAAGGAAATCAGGGAATCTATCTTTATGAAATCAAAGTAGAGAAGGCTATCTTGTGCCCAAAATACCTATCAAGAACAAAAAACAGCCACATAACAAAATTGGTCAGGCACAGTGGCTCATGCCTGTAATCTTAGCTACTTGGGAGGCCAGAGGTTGAGGCTTTGTGGTTCAAGGCCAGGCTGAGATAAAAATTCATGAGACTCCATCTTATCCAATGGCTGGTCACAGTGGCAGGTGTCACTGTGCATCTTCCCAGTGACAAAGGGAAGTAGTAATAGATCACAGTCCAAGCCAGCTCAGCCAGAAAGTGAAACTCTAACTCAAAAATAACTAAGGCAAGCCAGGCACTGGTGGCTCATGTCTGTAATCCTAGCTACTCAGGAGGCTGAGATGAGAGGAACGCAGTTCAAAGCCAGCCCGGGCAGGAAACTCCATGGGACTCATCTCCAATAAACCACCAGAAAACTGGAAGTGGTGCTGTGGCTCAAGTGGTAGAGCCCTCACCTTGAGCACAGGGACAGTGCCTAAGCCCCACGAGTTGAAGCCACACGACCAACACACACACACACACACACACACACACACACACACACACACACACGCTCAGTGGTAGAGTGCTTGCCTTGCATGCATGAGGCCCTGGGTTCCATTCCTCAGCACCACATAAGCAGAAAAAGCTGGAAGTGGCGTTGTGGCTCAAGTGGTAGAGCACTAGCCTTGAGCTGAAGAGCTGAGGGACAGCGCGCAGCCCAGAGTTCAAGCCCCATGACCAAAAAATAAAAAAACAAAAACAAAAAAGGCTGATATTATGGCTTAAGTGGTAGAGTGCCTACTTAGCCAACTCAACCCCCATACCGTAAGAAAAATTCATGTTGATTGCCAAAAAGCAATTTCCAGAATCATGCAATGTGCCATTTATGTCAAATGTCTGAGTATTCAAAACAAAATTTTTATTTTGTCTCTGAGCATGTGATTTGGGGGTTCATCCATGTTGTAGTAGGTGTTAGTATGTCTTATTTTCTTTTTGTTTTTTTGTCGGTCGTGGGGTTTGAACTCTGGGCCTGAGCGCTGTCCCTCAGCTCTTCAGCTCAAGGCTAGCGCTCTACCACTTGAGCTACAGCGCCACTTCCGGTTTTCTGATGGTTTATTGGAGATAGGAGTCTCACGGTCTCTCCTGCCTGCGCTGGCTTTGAACTGTGATCCTCAGATCTCAGCCTCCTGAGTAGCTAGGATTACAGGTGTGAGCCACCAGCGCCCGGCAGTATGTCTTATTTCCATGGCCAAATCCTATTCCACTGTGTTCACCATTCATCAGCTGATGGGTTCAACTGACTTCCCTTCCCCTCCCCTCTGTTCCCTTCCCTTCCCTTTCCTTTCCTCCCTCTCTACCTCCCCCTCTTTCTCTTCTTCTTTCTTTCTTTCTTTCTTTCTTTCCTTCCTTCCTTCCTTTCTTTCTTCTCTTCCTTTCCTTTCCTTTTTTTTTTTTTGGCTGATCTCAGGGCCTGGGCTCTGTCCCTGAGCATCTCTGTGCTCAAAAAACCATAGAGCCATTTCAGGCTTTTTCTGTTTATGTGATACTGAGGAATCGAACCCAGGGTTTCATGCATGCTAGGCAAGCACTCTACCACTGAGCCACCTTCCCAGCCTCCAATGAACTTTTCTCAGAAACTTTTCCTGATTTACTGATTTACCCCCACCCCTCATTCTTTTTTTTTTTTTTTGGTTGGTTGTGGAACTTGAACTCTAGGCCTGGGCGCTGTCCCTCAGCTATTCAGTTTAAGGCAAATGCCCTACCACTGGAGCCACAGCGCCAATTCTGGCTTTTTTTGCTTTATGTGGTGCTGAGGAATCAAACCCAGGGTCTCATGCATGCAAGGCAAGCACTCTATCGCTGAGCCACCTTCCCAGCCCATCCCACACCTCATTCTTTTATGTACCCACCTTCTTCTCTTGACCCTGGAGACATGACCAAGGTATTCCTTGGTCATTTAGTGCAGTCTGGGATCCTCAAGCCACTATGGCTTGTGGGAAGAGGAGGCAGTCTTAGCCGTGTACCACGCTGACGCCCCTAGTGTCCTCTGCTCTTTTCCTCTAAGAAATGGTAACACTCCTTCCCTCTTCCCCCCAGGCCTGTGGGAAGTGCTACTCACCTGTGGTGGCAGTGGCCCAGCCCACTCAAGGCCCTCTGTGGTTAGCTGTGACCCCTGGGCAGCACCCACATCTCCCCCATGCTGTCCCCACAGCTGTGCCAGAGTGCAGGGGACTGAATGGAGAAAGAGAAAAGGCAGGTAAGTGCCAGGAAGTACCAGGGGAACTGATGGAGATAGGAATGGATTCTTCCCAGTAGAAGTGTTTTAGGTTTGGGCCTGGGCAGGCAGAAGAATGGGAGGTTTGGAGCCAGAAAACTTATGATCCAGGCTTGGCCCTTGACATATCCATTCTGCATTGTGCGGACTGGGTCCCCCAGCTTTCTCCACTGTGAAATCAAGTGTGACTCAAAGCTGCTCACTAGCAAGACCGGAGTTAGGGGTCCTGCACACACTGCTGTGTGAACTATTTATCAAGGAGCTCCAGGGGGAGGGGGAGCTCCGCGGCGTCCCTGTTGCCCTTGGGTTAGGTCTTAGCGAAGGCTTCTTCTGTTGTGGCTGGGCACCTGTCCACTCTGTGGGGCAATAGCCTGGCACTGCTTACGGTAGACCCACTCAATCTCAGTGACCTCTAGGACTCAGGGGATCTGACACTGTTCACTCACTCATTCATTCTTTGAGAGTTTTTGTTCTCCCCCCCCCATGCCAGTCTGGGGCTAGAATTCCGGGCCTGGGCATGCCCCTGAGGTATATTTGCATACTACCTCTTAGCCACAGCTCCTCATTTATTATATTTACATATCTACTTCTGGCTGCGCACTGTACTGTGACCCAGACATAGCCCTTGCTCTCAAGGGGCTCAAAGCCCCCTGGTTAGACAGCTAGCTAGGGTACTTCACGTGCAACTGTGCAGCTTGTTCTGCGTCACTCTGTGACTCCTTGTACTTCCTGCCTTTCCTGAGCAGCCATTCTACTTGTTAGGCCAGCATTTTACCATTTGAGGCACAATTCCAGTCCCCCTCCCCCTTTTTTATATAAGTCCTAGGGCTTGAACTCAGCCTGGGTGATGTCCCTGAGCTTCTTTTTGCTCAAGGCTATGGTTCCAACACTGAGCTCCACTTCCAGCTTTTTCTGAGTAGTTTATTAGAGATGAGAGTCTCATGGACTTTCTTTTTTTTTTTTTGTCAGTCGTGGAGCTTGAACTCTGGGTTTGGGCACTGTCCCTGAGCTCTTCAGCTCAAGGTGAGCGCTCTACCATTTGAGCCACAGCGCCTGGCTTTTTCTGTGTATATGGTACTGAGGAATTGAATGCAGGGCCTCATGCATGCGAGGCAAGCATTCTACCACTGAGCCACCTTCCCAGCCCTCATCAACTTTCTTCCCCTGACTTTTTTTGTTGTTGTTGGTTATGGGGCTTAAACTCTGGGCCTGGGCTCTGTCCCTCAGCTTTTTTTTTTTTTGGTTGTGGGGCTTGAACTCTGGGCCTGGGTGCTGTCCCTCAGCTTTTCAGCTCAAGGCTAGCTCTCTACCACTTGAGCCACAGCTCCACTTCCTGTCCCTCAGCTCTTGAGCCACAGTGCCACTTACGGCCTTTTTGGTTTATGCCGTGCTGAGGAATGAACTCAGGGCCTTATGCATGCAAGGCAAACACTCTACCACTGAGCCACCTTCCCAGTCCCCTGACTGACTTAGTGAACTATATGATCCTCAGATTGCAGCCTCCAGAGTAGATTACAGGTGAGGAGCCACTGGTGCCCAACAGCCTTTTGTTTTTGAGACAGGATCTCCTTTATCTCTTGCCTGGGCTGGCCTCAAACTCATCCTCCTCTCCTGCTTTTCCTCCTGTATAGTGAGTAATTACAGGACTGCAGCAGTTCAGCCTAGCTCAGATGGACATCTTTTGTAATATTTCAGTGTGATTCCCAGGGCTTGTTATTTTAACTCTTCAAATAGAGTGCATTGGGATTTCTTTATACTTTGCCCAGGGATTTAGCACAGTGGCAATGCCTTAGGGAGAGTCTCAAGATAGCTGATGAATAAATGAAAATGTGAATGGATGGGGGTGGGAGGGAAGGGGTTGTGTTATAGGTCTTCTCTTAAGAGTTTGCCTTGGACTGGAAGGGTTTCCTCCTAGAGGTGACATCTGAACTGGGTCTTGGAGGATGAATGGTTTGCCAGAGTCATGTGTTAGTAACATTTGCTGGAATCTACAAAAGTATAGAATGGCATGACTGACGAGAACCACCTAGTAGCCGAGTGGGTGTGGGGGTGCTGGCGGTGACCGAGAGAGACAAGAGGCAAGAGGGGTGGGAAACACATATAAATGGAAACATGTATGCCGATCACTGGCAGACAACATGTGTGTTCTTAGACTATGTAGAGAAGCTATTTGTTCTGGACATTTTTCTTCCTTTTCTTTTCCCCCTCTCTTTTATTTCAGGACATTAACTCCATGGCCACGTGGTGCCAAGGAACTCTTCAAGTGAGCAATCACCCCTTAGCCGCGGGACTGGGACTGGGGCTGCGAGACGACAGCGGGGCAGCAGCGTGGGGTAGGGGAGGAAGTGCTTCCCAGGTAAAGGCTGGGGGCACGGGGGGGGGGGAGGGGGCGCCCTCACCTCACAGGCGTCCGGTTCAGGAATCACCGGCAAGTTTGGAGAGGCCGAGAGGGAACGGGGAGGGGTGTCCCGTGGGCAGCGACGAGCTCCCCGCAACCCCCCGCCTGGCTGTCCGCGGCGGGGGCGCCCCGGGACGCCGGGGTCCTCAGCCCCGATGGCGGCGTCTTCTCCGCCGCCCCCCCCCCCCGCTCCCGCCTTCCTGCAGGTGACCGGGTCGGACCCGGATGCCCCCCTCGCTTCGCTAGGGGAGGGCTCGAGCTCGAATCTCGCTCGGTCGCGTCCTCCCCCGGTGACCTTGGGGAAGGTGCGCTCCCCGCCAGCCTCAGTTTCCCCGCCCGCACGCACGCACGCCTCCCGAGTTTCCCCGAGGGCGGTCGGTAAACCTGCGGAGTCGCACAGTCGCCGGCACAGGGGCGAGGGGCCGTGGCGCGGCCCCGGCTGCGCTCTTCCCGGTCGTCGTCGCCCGAAGTCGCCGGGGAGGGTCGCGGGCGGGGAGGCGAGGAGCCGGGGGCCGGCGGAGCAGCCCCAAGCCGGCCGGCCGGCGCCGGCTCCGCTCGCGCCTCGGGGCGCGGCCCGCGGCCAGGCCGCCTCCCCGCGCACGCCCGGCCCGGGCCGCCCCCGGAACAGCAGCCGCGGCGGCGGCTCGGTCCGCGATCCGGCCGCGTCTCCCTCAGGCCGGGCCCCGGCGCCGCCGGCCGGCGCCCCACGCACGGCCGCCGCCGCCGCGCCCTCGGCTCCGCCGCCCGAGCGCGCTCGGCTCTTTCCGCCGCGGCCGGCGCAGGTGGAGGGGGCGGGGCGGGGGCCGTGCGTGGTGACGCCGCGGGGGGGTGACGCACCGGCGTGCCCCGCCCCCTCCCCCTCCCCGTTCAGGCTCTGGAAAGAGAAGAAAAAAAACTTTCTTTTTTTTTTAATTGAGGAATCAACAGCCGCCATCTTGTCGCGGACCCGACCGGGGCTTCGAGCGCGATCTACTCGGCCCCGCCGGTCCCGGGCCCCACAACCGCCCGCGCACCCCGCTCCGCCCGGCCGGCCCGCTCCGCCCGGCCCTCGGCGCCCGCCCCGGCGGCCCCGCTCGCCTCTCGGCTCGGCCTCCCGGAGCCCGGCGGCGGCGGCGGCGGCAGCGGCGGCGGCGGCGGCGGCGGCACGGGGTGGGGGGGCCGCGGCGCGGCGGCGGCCCCGCTCGGCGCATTGTTTTTCCTCACGGCGGCGGCGGGCCGCGGGCGGGCGTCGGAGCCCGGAGCCCCCCGGTCGTCGGGCCGCGGGCGAATTCATTAAGTGGGGCGCGGGGGGGGGGGGAACGAGGCGGCGGCGGCGGCGGCGGCACCATGTTCCCGGGCGCCGCCTGAGCCGCCGGGCCGGGCGCCGTCGCTGCCAGCCGGGCCCGGGGGGGCGGCCGGGCCGCCGGGGCGCCCCCGCCGCGGAGTGTCGCGCTCGGAAGGCGGGCAGGGGATGAGGGGGCCGCGGCCGGCGGCGGCGGCGGCGGCCGGGGGCGGGCGGTGAGCGCTGCGGGGCGCTGTTGCTGAGGCTGAGATTTGGCCGCCGCCTCCCCCACCCGGCCTGCGCCCTCCGCGGCCCGGCCCGGCCCGGCCCGCGCTCCTGCGCTCCGGAGCTCGCTCGCTCGCTCGCTCGCTCGCAGTCGCCGGCCGGACCCCCTCGGCCTCTGCTGCCCGCCGGCCGGCCGCCCGCGCTCGGGGCGCATCCCGCGAAGCAGGTGAAGATGGCCGAGAACTTGCTGGACGGACCGCCCAACCCGAAACGAGCCAAACTCAGCTCGCCCGGCTTCTCAGCGAATGACAGCACAGGTGAGACGGAGCCCGGCGCGCTGTCAGCGCCCCGCCGCGGGGAGGGAGCCCGTCGTGGGGTGTGTGTGTGGGGGGGTCGTGGCGGGAGGCCCCGGGGGCCGGCCGGCCGGGGCTCGCCCGCGATCCGACGCCGGGCCTCCCCGGCCGGGACCGGCCCTGCTCGCGGGCAGGCCCGGGCGCTCCGGGGAGGAAAAGTGAAGCGGGGTGTGTGTGTGTGTGTGCGTGTGTGCGTGTGTGTGTGTGTGTGTGTGGCGGGGCGCGGGGGTGCGGCCGGGCGTCCGCACGCGTGGCCCGCCGCGCTGACAGCGGCGGGGCCCGGGCGGGCTCCGGCCCCGGCCGCCGCTCCCGCGCCGCAGTCCGCGGACCCAGCCGCCAGAGGCTGCCGAGTTGCGACTGCGAAGTTTTCTTGGAATGTGTTCCTGGGGGGGGGGGGGGGGGCGCCGAGCAGTGTCGGGAAACTCGCTTCTCCTTCTCTTCTCTCTCCTTTCTCTTCTTCTGGCCATCTCGTTACTCCTCTCTCTCTCTCTCTCTCTCTCTCTCTCTCTCTCTCTCTCTCTCTCTCTCTCTCTCTCTCTCTCTCTTTTCTTTAAATACCCAAACTTCATTAACCAGATGTCATCACCCGAGTTGCTGTGGCGCGTTTGAACTTACCTAGGTAACTTCCAAAGAAAGTTGGGAGATTTTTCAGCCCATCTTGGGCATCCTTGCTGCCCTTTTGAGTTCGCGTTGATTTTTTTCTTGAGACCAACAACAACAAAAACCGTGTCAAGTAATGTAGGGATTAGAATTTTTCCAGAAATTGAACCTGATATTGACTAAATCATCTCTCTCTCCTACCTCTCCCCCCCCCCCAATTAAACAACTTCGCTGGACATTTTCGTAGGTTATCATATCAGGTGTCCAGGAGATACGGCCGCTCATTCAGTAACTCTGGGGTCTTCTAGATTGCTTCATGGTAACATTACCAACTATTTGTATTTTTCTTTTAAGCTCACCTTTGCAGTAAAAACTTGATCTCTGCTGGGAACAATGCAGTCTCAGCGCAGCTAGCATTTCTCCTGTAGTCTCGTAGTAGTGGCATCTGAAAATCAGTTTTTGATGAGTGTGTCCAAATTGAATTACATTGCTGCCTTCAGATTTGCTCCAGAAACAGTCCTTTAACTTATGGAGCTATTTCTTCCACTGACCAGTGATGTATTTTTTTTTTAAATCTTTCTTCTGCTGTTGAAATAAAACTTGAATTTCGTGGATTCAATTTGAATATAGTTCCTGGAAACCAGTCATGAAAGGCAGCATGTAATATTGCTAATGTAGAAAGGAGAGATAATTTTTTTTTTTAAAAACAGTTTTAAGGAGATTTTTTTTTTGTCTTGTTGAGGTGAAATGTGTTCATTAGTAGGAAAGAGTAATGATTCTTGGGGATAAAGAAATCACTAATTAAAATTTAAGTTTGACATTCATTTTATAGAGTCAAGTTACTGAATTGAGAAATGTGAATGTGACAACAGTTTGAATACCCTTCCATTGAACAGATCTCCTTTGCTTTGTTAATCTTGCCATGTTGGAGTGAAAAGTCTTTAATCATAAAATATAAGTCACACCAAGCAGTCAGCTTTGAAGCTTTGTTCCTAACACTGGTAACTTGAATGGCTTTGCAGCCTTGCTATTGTTGAAGTTATTGTAGATTTTTTTTTCTTAAAAGCATGGACAAATTAATAAGACTGAAGAAAGCTTGTACTATTGTATCTATTCAGGTGTTTCCAAGATGGAGCCCAAAGGATGGCCTTCTTCAGAGTAGTTTCTGTTAGTTGGTGGTCAGATATTATTGTGCCACTGATCACAATAGAGCTTATCAAAAAACGATTGTCTCTAACCACTTTTCCCCAATCCTTTTCCAGTTTTGACCCTTGACAGGCACAGGAGCACTTTTACATTCCCAAATGTGGAATATAAAGTAATTTAGTCCAAATAAAAAAGGACAGTGATATTCCAGTCCTCAGTTACTGGTCACTACTATCCCATTATCATGAAAGGGTGTGTTAGCATGGGCCACTGAGGAAGGGATCATTATTGAGCACATTAAACAAGGTGAAACCTTGTCTGGAGTAACTAGTAGTTTAAGATAGCCAGTAAATGAGAATGGACACAGAGAGATCTTAAGGATATGTATTAAGCAAATAAGAGGCTAAAGTGTTTACATCAAGTACATTCAAAGGAGTAAAGGCATTAGGTTAGATGGTAGAGACTTAAGAATAATATTCTTGAAAGACTCAGTCTTTTTTCATTTTTTAGTGTGAGGATGGAGCTCAGCCTTCCAGGAGAATATTGGGTCAGATAAAGCACCATTTTTGCCTTGAGTGTCAGCTTTGAGGGAGGGAGCTCTGTCTGGGAAGAACTGAAGGGTGGAAGGAGAAGGAGGAGGTGGCGGAGGTGGCCTTGGAGCCTGGAAAACGAGCAGTTTGGACTGCGGGGATGCTGAGCCCAGCTGAGGAGGCGGGTGGAAGCCCTCAGTGTCTTAGATGTGTCTGTTGAGGTAGCTGTGGACTGAGAAGGGAATGTCCTCATGTTGGGGAGCTTATTAGCCAGAGTATTGCCTGTAGGCTATAGAAGTCCACCTAGGGGACGTCCTCATATGAATAAGCCACTGAAGTAGGGCCAGGCAGTATCTGAGTGATAAATGTCATTGTCACCAGTGACAGGAAGAGAGTACAAGGAAGAAGGAGAAGCAGTACTTTCATCCCACTAATAAAGCAGCTCTGAAGTGGCACAGAGTCTGACTGTACCAGACGGTAGTGAAGTGGCGTTTTCTTGTTTTACTTTGAAGCCTTAAACACTTGCTCACAGATGTACTCTTCCTTTTCTTGGCACCCTTTATAAGAAGTGGGGACTTTTTGTTACTAATATATAATTGTGTGTTTGGGAAACTTCTTTAATATGTCTAAATTAAAACAGCATACTAGTGTCTTTCAGTAGCAGGAAATTATCATAGCACAGTGTAGAAGAAATAAGTAATTACTATCCAGGCAAATGGTAGACTTTTTTTTTTTTGGTCAACTTTGTTACAGCAAAATTTGTGCACAAGGAGTAGAGTAAAAAAGTTTCCAAAGCCAGGTGCCAGTGGCTCACGCCTATAAACCTAGTTACTCAGGAGGCTGAGATCCGAGGAGTATGGTTCAAAGCCAGTCTTGGCAAGAAAGTCCATGAGACTCTTATTGCCAATAAACCACCAGAAAACCGGAAGAGGCGCTGTGGCTCAAGTGGTAGAGCCCTCCTAGCTAGCCTTGAGCTGAAGAGCTGAGGGACAGCGCCCAGGTCCAGAGCTCAAGCCCCCACGACCTAAAAAAAAAAAAAAAACTTTTCAAATTTCTTTCTTTTTTTTGTTGCGGTGCTAGAGCTTGAACTCAGGGCCTGGGCTCTGTCTCAGGGCCTGGGCTCTGTCTCAGAGCCTCTTTGTGCTCAAGGCTAGTGCTCTACTGCTTGAGCCACAGTGCCATTTCTGGCTTTTTCTGTTTATGTGGTACTGAGGAATCGAACCTAGGGCCTCGTGCATGCTAGGCAAGCATTCTACCACTAAGCCACATTTCCAGCCCTCCAAATTTCTTTTTGAAATTTGATCATAGGTATATTTCATCATATATTACATATAGATGGCCCCAAGCAGTTGTGATTACATTTTATAATGAATGTAGATGCTTGCATTTTTGTTTTTTGTTTTTTGCCAGTCCTGGGGCTTGAAATCAGTACCTGAACACTGTCCCTGAGCTTCTTTTTGCTCAATGGTAGCATTCTACCATTGGAGCCGTAGTGACACTTCGGGCTTTTTTCTCTTTTATGTGGTACTGAGGAATTGAACCCAGGGCTTCCTGCATGCTAGACAAGCACTCTACCACTAAACCACCTTTCCAGCCCTGATGCTTTGTTTTTAAAGAAGTTAACTTAGTTGGTTTGTTTTTTGTCCTTCATGGGGCTTGAACTCAGGCCCTAAGAGCTGTCCCTAAAGCTCTCCTCAATGCTACTACACTTTGAGCCACAGCTCCACATCTGGTTTTTGAGTGGTTAATTGGAGATAAAGAGTCTCAAGAGACTTTTCTGCCCCAGCTGGCTTTTGAACCCTGATCCTAAGATCTCAGCCTCCTGAGTAGCTAGGATTATAGGCATGAGGCACTGGTACCTGTCTTCATTTTTTCAAGAGACTCAGTCTTACTATTGTCCAGACTGGCCTCCAGTTCCTGGGCTCCTGTGAGCCTCCTGTGTCAGCCTCTAGAAGCTAGAACTACACTGGCTCCACCCATGACTCTCTTTGAATGCAATTGAGATGTGTGTTTATAAAGAAAGCTTGAGGCAAATACAAGTAATCTTGTTGTATGTACAATACTTTAGTGCAGATCAGAGTGCTTTTCTCTGCATCATCTCAATTTGATCTTCGCACTGTCTTCAGGGGGCCAAGAGGACACCATTACTGCTGTTTTTTAGGTGAGCACCTAGATTTGAGAGAGTTGATCTGCCCACAGCAGCAAAAAGAGTCAAAACCAGAACTAAATCTAGATGGTAAAAGTAGCAGACTATATTTATTTTGTAAATCTACAACAAAAACATTGAATTTACTTGAGTTTAGTAGACATAGGAGACTATGATACTTAGGAAATTTCAGGAGCACTACTACAGCCAGTGAATTAAATAAAGCTCTATGCAGAAAGTTTATAGCCAGTTAGATGAGGAAAGCAGACTGTTCTTCCTGGCATGATGGAGCAGGACTCTCTTTTCCCTTTGGTTCTGGTGTTACCCTCAGTCAAAACTGGTTCATGTTCCTGATTACTGCTGGGGATAATTGAGAAATAGTCAAGTTAATTTACCTCATCACTAAGTCCTCGCTAAAAAGGAAGGAAGGCTTTTCACCTAAGTTTCTAGTTACCTTTGCTATAAAAAGTAGACTTGAGGGGCTGGGAAGGTGGCTCAGTGGTAGAGCGCTTGCCTTCCGTGCATGAGGCCCTGGGTTCGATTCCTCAGCACCACATAAGCAAGAAGAAAAAAGCCAGAAGTGGGGCTGTGGCTCAAGTGGTAGAGCGCTAGCCTTGAGCTGAAGAGCTGAGGGACAGTGCCCAGGCCCAGAGTTCAGGCCCCATGACTGGACCAAAAAAAAAAAAAAAAAAGTAGACTTGAGGGCTGGGAAGGTGGCTCAGTGGTAGAGTGCTTGTTTGCATGGATGAGGCGCTGGGTTTAATACTTCAGCACCGCATAAATAGAAAAAGCCGGAAGTGGCACTGTGGCTCAAGCAGTAGAGTGCTCGCCTTGAGCTGAAGAGCTGAGGGACAGCGCCCAGGCCGAGTTCAGGCCCCATGACCGGTCCAAAAAAAAAAAAAAAAAAGTAGAGAGGCTGGGAATGTGGCTTAGTGGTAGAGTCCTTGCCTAACATCTGTAAAGTCCTGCGTTCAATTCCTCAGTACCACATCAACAGAAAAAGCCCCAAGTGGTGCTCCGGCTCAAGTAGTAGAGTGCTAGCCTTGAGCTAAAAGAAGCTCAAGGATTGTGCCCAGGCCCTGAGTTCAAGCCCCAGGGCTGGTGGGAAAAAATGATACGTGCAACATGCTTATTCATGCTTTACGGATGAGACCAATGGTCAGAGTGATTAGGATGATGGCATGTGTGAGTGAGAGGGCCAGAGCTCTGCCCAACCCCTGGCTCTCCCTGTGGGTCATGCTAGGTTACCTGCTTTGAGTTACGTTAGGTGACATTGTACCTTTCTGATCCCAAGTCTTTTTCTCTTTTTCACAAACTGGCAAAGTCAGAATTGCTTCTTTTTTTTTTTTTTTTTTTTGCCAGTCCTGGGATTTGAACTCAGGGCCTGGGCGCTGTCCCTCAGCTTTTCAGCTCAAGGCTAGTGTTCTATCACTTGAGCTACAGTGCCACTTCTGGCTTTTTCTGTTTATGTGGTACTGAGGAATGGAACCCAGAGCCTCATGAATGCAAGGCAAGCACTCTACCACTTAGCCATTTTCCCAGCCCCTCCTCCAGATCTTAGTCTCCTGAGTAGTTAGGATTATAGGTATGAGCTGCTGGCTTAATTCTTAATTTTTTTTTCCCTTCCTGGGGCTTAAACTCAGCCTGGGCTCTGTCCCTGAGCCTCTCTGTGCTCAAGGCTAACGCTCTACTACTTGAGCCACAGCGTCTACTTACAGCCTTTTCTGTGTATGTGGTGCTGAGGAATCGAACCCAGGGCTTCATGCATGCTAGGCAAGCGCTCTGCCACTAAGCTGCATTCCAAGCACCTCCCCCCCCCTTTTTTTTTTTTCATATGTGTGTGTGTTGATCCTGAGGCTTGAACTCAGAGCCTGGGTACTGTCCTTGAGTTTTCATTTTTCATTGAAGGCTAGCTCTTTACCACTTGAGCCACAACTCCATTTTTGGCTCCCCCTATCCCCACCCCGGTTAATTAGAGAAGAGAGGCTTATGGACTTTCTTGCCTAGGCTGGCTTTGTACAGCAGTCCTTAGATCTCAGTCTCCTCAGCAGCTAATATTGCAGGAATGAGCCCCTAGAGCCCAGTGATTTTGTAATTCTTAAACATAATTGAGAATGTTTTATAATGGGACTGAGGCTTAATCCTACAGGTGGAAGTTGATGCTTAGATTATTAGCGTGTGTTCTTATGCCTTTATCTTTTTCCATCTCTAAGTGTACTCCTAATTTGGGGCTGTGTAAGTGCTTACTTTATATTTTTACATCATATATTTGAAATTCATATGTTTTAAGTTAGTTAAAAATGGATTGGCTGAAGTATGTCTTTTTTGAAGATGAGCCTGTACATTATTGTGAGTTAATAAAGGAGAGGAAAACTTACCAGTTTAGCTGGAGAGGATGTATGTGTGTGCGTGCGTGTGTGTGCATGTGCGGCACAGGGTCATATTGGTGAGGGAACACCTTTGTATCTTACTCAAACTAGCACTTGGAATGTATTCCAGGAAACAAGAGGGCATGCTGAGAGGGATTTCTCCAAAAAGGCTTTGTGTTCCAATGCAGCTGGTTCTAACTAAGGTCTTTTTTTTTTTTTTTTTTTTTTTTGACGGTTTATGGGGCTTGAACTCATGACCTGGTTGCTGTCCCTGAGCTCTTTTACTCAAGGCTACACTTTGAGCCACAGTTCCACTTCCAGTTTTCTGGTGGTTAAGTGGAGGTAAGAGTCCCATGGACATCTGAAATCCTAGCCTCTCAGGAGGCTTAGATCTGATTATGGTTCAAAGTCAACTGGGGCAGGAAAGTCCATGAAACTTTTTTTTTTTTTTGCCAGTCCTGGGGCTTGAATTCAGAGCCTGGGCTCTGTCCCTGAGCTTCTTTTGCTGAAGGCTAGTGCTCTACCATTTGAGCCACAATGCTGCTTCTGTCCTTTTCTGTTTATGTGGTACTGAGGGATCGAACCCAGGGCTTTCATGCATGCTAAGCAAGCGCTCTAAGCCATATACTCAGCCCCATAATACTGTGGCTCAAAGTGGTAGAGCACTAGAGCCTTGAGTGAAAGCTCAGAGACAGCGCCCAGACCCTCAGTTCAAGATCCATTACTGACTAAAAAAAAAAATGTCTCAAGGGTCTTTCTGCCCAGTCTGGCTTTGAACTATGATCAGGAGTCTTAGATCTCATCCTCCCGAGTAGCTAGGATTACAAGTGTGAGCCACCAGCAACCAGCTTTAACTAAAGACCTTTCAGTGCAGGCTTCTTAGAGCCTTTGAGAAAGGGGCTAGTGTTTGCATTGTTCCCCAGTCTTGCAAGCAGTAGTACTTTCTTTTTAATGTGATCCATGGATCAGCAAACTTCTGTAAAGAGCTGGAGAATCCATGTTTTCTTTCAGCTTGTTGGGGAATCTGGTTTCTTGTTTCAACTGTTGTGCACTGCCATTTTGGAAAGACCGTAGACAGTGTGGAATCTGATGGTTATGGCTTACTCCCAGAAAACTTTGATATAAATACTGGCTTCCATGGAATTTGGTCCACAAGCTGCTGCTTGATGATCCTAATGTGATTTTGGACTTGGGCTTTGAGCACTCCGCTGGGCGCACTGGGCTGCGGAGCTTGCCCCTGCTCTCACCTCCCTTGGCCCTGCTACAGCAGCGTCACAAGTCTTTTGAGCCTCTGCTGCCTTCTCCTGTTTGTTAGCCTGGACACTGATTAGGGGAGGTAAGTCCTAGTGGAGTCTCTTCCTTTATTAGGAGTCTCTTCCTTTTTTTTTTTCCCCTTCTGTAGCAGTTTATGTGTTTTATTTAAAATCAGGTAAGTTTAGCAAAAAGCCAACCAGGTAGTTTCACAAAGAGGTTCTTTGGTTGTTCGCTGGCCGCTTCAGCTTTGGCCCGTGGGGTAGCCCCCACACATTCTCATCACAGTTTGTCACCTCAGGTCGGTCGCCGCCTCCCTTTCCTGCTCTGCTTCACTTTCCCCCAGCAGCTCTCAGGTGCACACACCGCACCTGACACAGGAGGCTCTTGGGGAGCTTTGAGGCAAGGGATAAAAGAATGTAAAGTTTTTGTCCTTCAGCGTTCTCATAGCTTTCTCCTAAGACTGCATTTTAAAGTTACTTTTGACTTCTCTGAATCTGTTCCCTTTTAATCCTGAGTTCCCCACCTAGGTGCTGCCATGCAGTGATCAACCCACCTGACCTAGGTGAGTTCAGGCCAGAACATGTTTGGGATAGTTTATGCCAGCTATCAGAACTTCCCTTTCTTCATCAGCAGATGAAGATAATGATTCTCATGTTAGTGATTCCCAATGGAAAGGCAGAGTAAGGGTCTGTTCTGAAGCATATACTCAGAGACTGAGGAGCTGGCACTGGAACCATCAGGGAATGAGAATGTGTCTTGTCCTTAAAAGACTTCCTGGGAGTCTTGTGTGATTGGACTAAGACCTACTTGTTGGAATTTTTTTTTTTTGGGGGGGGGGGGAGTCTGGTCGTGGGGCCTGAACTCTGGGCCTGGGCGCTGTCCCTCAGCTCTTCAGCTCAGCTGAAGGCTAGCGCTCTACCACTTGAGCCACAGCGCCACTTCCGGCTTTTTTCTTTTTGCTTATGTGGTGCTGAGAATCAAACCCAGGGTCTCATGCATGCAAGGCAAGCGCTTTACCACTGAGCCATCTTCCCAGCCCAAAAGAGGATCAATTTTTTTTTTGGGGGGGGGCGGTCCGTGGTGCTTGAACTCTGGGCCTGGGCGCTGTCCCTCAGCTCTTCAGCTCAAGGCTAGCCTCTATAATTTGAGCCACAGCGCCACTTCCGGCTTTTTTTCTTTTTGCTTATGTGGTGCTGAGGAATTGAACCCAGGGCCTCAGGCATGCAAGGCAAGCACTCTACCACTGAGCCACCTTCCCAGCCCCTACTTGTTGGAATTGTGGAAACAACAATAACTATGTGCATGAGTCCACAGAGGCCCGTGGGCAGGCACGTCTGTTGTACAGCCTCTCTTACTGGATACATAGCCAGGAATTCTGTAATTAACACTATTGATTTTGCCGCCATTTTCACTTGTTTTTTTTGGGGGGGGGGTGGTCGTGGGGCCTGAACTCTGGGCCTGGGCGCTGTCCCTTAGTTCTTCATCTCAAGGCAAGCGCTCTACCACTTGAGCCACAGTGCCACTTCCAGCTTTTTCTGCTTAAGTGGTGCTGAGGAATAGAACCCAGGGCCTCATGCATGCAAGGCAAGCACTCTACCACTGAGCCACCTTCCCAGCCCTTCACTTGTATTTTTAAGAATAAGAACATGAGGAAGATAAAAACCAAAGTTATCTGCTGTGTTCTAAACACACTTTATAATTTTTAAGTGTTTCATGGACTGTTAAGCAGCAAATTAATATTTGATTCTATTCCTTACAGTGTATAATTTAATTTGAGATATTCAGTAGGCAATAGCAATATATATAGGATTTCTGTCTGTATTTCTGTCTGTCTGTCTATCTGTCTCTCCCTCTCTAGGTACATACATATATAGATATATAGATATAGAGCTATAGAGAGAGTATGTAGATATGTATGTATAGAGGGGATTCTGATAGATGTCTTTCAGTAGCTTAGAACTGTGATAATAAGATTTAGGACAAACCTTGAGAAAAAAATACAAAATGCAATGAGTGTGAAAGTGCCTGACTCAGAAAGGGTCATCCAAAGAGGGCAGCACTTATTCACAGTTCAGAAGCCTAGAGCTAGGGACTGGAGAAGGGGCACCTAAGGTGGACCCTGAGAGTTGGGTGAGGGGAATTGGGGCTGATGGAAACATACATGCCATTAGTAGTGTGGTGGCCCTCGAAGCTCTGCTACCCTCTCTGGCCTTCTGGGCTGGAATAGTACCTTGGCCGTAACCGTGTTATTTCCTTGGATGTCACTGCACTCATAAGTCTTCTGCTTGTTCTGAGATGGCCTCCCAGAAACCCTAATGCTCCTAGATAGGCTTTCTGATTACAGTATGTGTCCTAAGTCCTTTGGCCTATGCTGAGGTCTTTTTCTGCGTGCATCCTTCTGGGAATATATCTGTTGGATCTGGCGTGGAATGGCCAAATCTGCTTTAACTGGGGAAGGGATACACCCTTTCATATTCAATCTTCAACTTAGCTTTCAAGAAAATGCTCACATTGAGGCAGAAATGTAAGCCATGGCACCAGTACCTTTTGGAGCTTTTGCATTTTCCACTTTGTCAGTGGAGTTATGTGAAGAGCTCCTTGGAGTAGGTGGACCTTGCCATTGAGCCTGGACATTCCTGAAGGGATCTGAGCTAGGGTACCGCACACACATAGAAAGATGCATGGAAGATTAGAAGTACACACAGCTCCTCCCCTTTTAAAGTTTTTAGACAATGTAGAGAATGACAATGATTGAAAAACTACCATTAGGATGTTTTATTAGGAGGCAAGGCTTTTGTTGGTTTCTGTTTCTAAGAGTATTTCTTTTAAAGCTTACTTAAGAAAGAATTGGATATCATCCCATGTGACATTTTCCTTGGGGTTTTGTTTTCATTAATCAAAGGAATGCTTAGTTGAGCTATCACTAAGAATGATTAAAACCTAATGGTGAAAATCCTCACTCCTGAGTACATCTGAATTTCTCTCCCTTCTCAAGATGTTCTATCAGCTACTGTCTGGAAATCCTATAATCTGTCCTCTCTCTAATATACCTGTACCTTACTGTGTACAGTTGATATTTCTTATGGCTGTTCCTAAATCTAATTTTTGAGTTCAAATCATCCATAATAAAACACAAAGTGAACTGTTAATGGGGTTGTATAATTCTGTTGCAGTGTATATTATTTTTATAATACAAAAGCTTCTCTTTCCCTACCCAAATAGTATGGATTATCCTTTTGAAAATGACACTACTGATAAATATTTCAACTTTATGGGTTAGAATATCTGATGAAGTGGGTAGGAAAAAAAACTTCTCTTTATTCTAGCTTATGGAGAAGGCTTATACAACATTTAAACTGAGCAGCACATTTTGGTATTTGATTATGAACTGAATGATGCACTAAGGAGCTATTGAGATCTATTAGTAATTAGGGTTTGCTTTTACAATTATGGACTATAAGAGCTTGACCCAATTCCTTTGGATTAAAATATTTTGAGTATTTGTCACCTGATTAAAAGTAGAACCTTCTAAGCATGACTCAGAGTTGAAGGAAATGTCAGTGCTTTTTATACTGAGAGCCATCAGTGTGGTACAAGGGGAGGGATCCCTGGCTTAGGATCACAGTGGACTAGGAGTCTAGTTCCCAGCCCAGCAGCTCGGTGGCTGGGGCTTCATGCTAGAGCTTTGGGGGTTAAGTGTCTGTCTACATGTGTGAATCAAAGGAGCAGGGAAGTGAATCAGAGACAAAGAAGGGGAGGGGAGGATTCCCCACACACTTTGTTACTTGGTTAGTTTTGTGTGTTAGCTACTGTGCTGCCTGATCTCTAACAGGTTGAGGCAGCTCAGGTTGTTTTAATTGTGTGGGAGACGAGCAGTGCTACCTGCCTTTCAGCCAGTAAGGATTGGGATGATAGGAGTAAGGCCTGTCTCAGATCCAGACCTACAGACGCTACTCAAGGTGCCAGTGTGGGAAGCTGCCATCCCTGCCGTTTCACTTCAGTACCATGTCTAGCTCGTGTAGTTTACATTTTGAATGAATCGAGAGCTAAGATGTAGAAATCCTACAAAATGGGCAATACTATGACTTACTGTACTGGATCTGTTTGCATTTCCACTCTTGTTTATTGGAAAATGGAACTGTAATTGAATGTAACTTTTTCTTTGTTCCTGAATATTGTTTGTTTAGATTATTATTGTTTCAAGGGCTTGATTTAGGCTAACACTTAGTTAAAAAAAAAAAAAAGCATACAGGGAAATGATAAAAACTTGCTTTTGTTGTTTAGAAAGCAGAATTAGAGGAGAGAATGGCCTTGGCTCCCTGTTGAACTTTGTAGGTTGGCTGGTTGAAAGACAGGTACATCAGACTTTATTCCTCCTGAAAGCAGCTCTTGTGGGCGTTGAGGGAAACAGATTCATGTTGAGAAGTTCTCTTCCTGCCAGTTTCACTATGGGAAACCTTTCAATGGAGATTGCATTATCTTCACTATTTTAGGTGTGGTGACTGTTTTTTTTTTTAATCTGTAAAAATTATCCCTTGGGACTATGGAGAATCCCCCCCCCCCCAATTTGTGATTATATTTACATCAAATCTTATAGCTTCAGTAAAAACCTTAAAAGATTTAAAATGTCTGGTGCTAGTGGCTCACACCTGTAATCCTAGCTACTCTGGAGGCTGAAATAATGAGGATCGAGCTTCAAAGACAGCCTAGACAGGAAAGTCAGTGAGACTCTTATCTCCAATAAACCACTCAGAAAACTGAAGTGGCACTGTGGCTCAAGTGTTAGAGCGCTCCTAGCTAGCCTTGAGCTGAAGAGCTGAGGGTCAGCACCCAGGCCCAGAGTTCAAGGCCCATGACTGACACACAGACAGACACACAGACAGACAGACAGACAGACAGACAGACAGACAGACAGACAGACAGACAGACAGACAGACACACACACACACACACACACACACACGAAAAAAGGTTTAAAATATTGATAGGTTTTTCAGTGTCATTTTGATTGTTCCTCTGCTTCTGTGTGAATCAGGTTTTGTTTTGCAAGATCTACTTACAGTAGAACTTCTTGTGAAAAATCTTCAGGGACTCATTCAAATGAAGGAAAGAAAAGTCTAGCTCTCATGGTCCCCAACATGTGAGGAAAAAAAAGATTTCTTCTTAACAGTTAGAGAAAGTAATTGCACATTCCCTTGTTAGAGATGATGTTGGTTTGTAGGCCTGCACTGTCCAGTAGTACTCTCTGTGGTAGTGGATGCATTCTGTGTCTGCACTGCTCAGGCTGGAAGTGTGAGCCACATATGACATTGAAACATTGAAATGTGATTGGTGTGATGCAAATGTTAAATGTAAAAATACTAACATGGCTCCATGTGGCTAGTAGCCACTGTATTGAACAGCATATCTCTAGGAGTATTTGCTTCTCAAGTTTTCTTGGAAGGTATTTAGAATCTGAAGGACAAATTTCCTTTTTTTTTTTTTTGTTTTTTTGGGTCCGGTCATGGGGCCTGAACTCTGGGCCTGGGGGCTGTCCCTCAGCTCTTCAGCTCAAGGCTAGCGCTCTACCACTTGAGCCACAGCGCCACTTCCGGCTTTTTTCTTTTGGCTTATGTGGTGCTGAGGAATCGAACCCAGGGCTTTGAGCATGCAAGGCAAGCGCTCTACCACTGAGCCACCTTCCCAGCCCCGACAAATTTCCTTTATAAAAGGGCCATCTTTTGTGAGGCACTGGTAAGCTCACGCCTATAGTTCTGGCTATTTAGGAGGCCAACATCTGAGGATCATTGTGTCATGCCAACCTGGGCAGGAGAGTCTGTGAGGCTTTGGTTTTTTTTTTTTGGTCCGGTCGTGGGGCTTGAACTCTGGGCCTGGGCGCTGTCCCTCAGCTCCTCAGCTCAAGGCTAGCACTCTACCACTTGAGCCACAGCGCCACTTCTGGCTTTTTTCTTTTTGCTTATGTGGTGCTGAGGAATCGAACACAGGGCCTCAGGCATGCAAGGCAAGCGCTCTACCACTGAGTTACCTTCACAGCCCTCTGTGAGGCATTTTTTAAAATCTCCAATTAAACCACCAAAAAGCCAGAAGTAGAGCTGTGGCTCAAGTGGTAGATAGAGCACATGCCTTGAGCAAAAAAAATCTAAGGGACAGCCAGGAATTGGTGGCTCATGCCTGTAATCCTAGCTGCTCAGGAGGCTGAGATCTGTGGATGGAAGTTCAAAGCCAGCCCGGGCAGGAAACTCCATGAGACTTTTACCTCCAATAAACCACTCAGGAAACTGGAAGTGGTGCTGTGGCTCAAGTGGTAGAGTGCTCACCTTGAGCTGAATTGCTGAGGGACAGCACCCAGACCCAGAGTTCAAGCCCTACGGCTGACAAAAAAAAGTCTCAGGGACAACATAGGCCTTGAATTCAAGCCCTATACTGGCATAAGAAAAGGGAGAGGCAGGTAGCTCTTGCCTATAATCCAAAAGGTTGAGATTTGAGGGTCACTGTTCATGCTAGCCTGGGCAGGAGAGTCCATGAGACTTTTTTTTTTTTTTTTGGCTGATCTTGCTTGAACTCAGGGCCTGAGCACTGTTCTGAGCTATTTTGCTCAAGGCTAGTGTTCTACCAGTTGACCCACAGCTCTACTTCTATTTTTTTGTGTGTGTTTAATTGGAGGTAAGAGTCTCATGAACTTTCTTGCCCTGGCTGGCTTTGAACCTCAGTCCTCAGATCTCAGCTTCCTGAGTGGCTAAGATTATAGGATGAGCCATCACTCCCTGCCCCTCCCCCCTGTTTACCCCCTCCCCCATGAGACTCTTATCTTCAATTAACTACCAAAAAGCTGGAAGTGGAGCTGTGACTCAAGTAGCAGGTTGTTAGCCTTGAGCAAAAAAACCTTAGGGACAGTGCCCAGGCCCAGAGTTTAAGCCCCAGGACCAGCACAGAAAAGGCTGTCTTTTGAAGATGGGTGGAACTTTCAGAAATATTCGTGGCTTAGGGTGACCATTGAGGATTAGTTATTCAAATATTTGTCATACTGGTGTGTCCTTGGCTGGCCACAGATTGCCTTCATGGGGTAGGGGGAAGACAGTGCAACAGCAGTCAAGGTGTGACCTCTTGGAGGAGATGCTAGCTTCCAGCCACTCTGAAGGGTCTCTGGAGGCCCTGAGGACTTAACTGAGGGCAATTATCATTCCTGTCCTCAGGACCTGGCAGGTGGTACTTTGCTAAGCATGGGAAGCAACAGATACAGAAGGGTTTTTTTGTTTGTTTTGTTTTAAGTTTTTACAAAAGTTGTTTTCTTTGACAGTTTTTATAAAAATTAGTTTTATTTTGGTTTATGTTTACCAGTCTACCTCAATTTAGGCCTGATTCCTATTATTTCTGAGAGATAAAGACTAATGATGTGGTCCTGCCCAAGGGGAGCTGGTTGGGCCTGAGCTCCAGTCTCAACTCAGGCACTGTTTTTTCTCCCCTCCAGTTGTGGGGCTTGAACTCTGGGCCTGGTTGCTGTCGATCAGCTCTTCAGCTCAAGGCTAGCACTCTACCACTTAAGCCACAATGCCACTTCTGGTTTTCTGAGTGGTTTATTGGAGAAACAGAGTTTCATGGAGTTTCCTGCTGGGGCTGACTTTGAACTGCGATCCTCAGATCCCATCCTCCTGAGTGGCTAGGATGACAGGGTGAGCCACCAGCGCAGGCTTCTGCTACTGGTTCATTCACTGCTACTGGCCTTCACTGTGTTTTGTGTGAGGTGCACTCTATCTGGTGGTGATGGTAATGAGGAATGAGCTAATTTACACCAGTGATGCTGCCATTCAGATTGAGGACAGTTCCTCCTCTTCCCCTTCCCCTTCCCCTTCCCCTTCCCCTTCCCCTTCCCCTTCCCCTTCCCCTTCCCCTTCCCCTTCCCCTTCCCCTTCCCCTTGCCCTTGCCCTTGCCCTTGCCCTTGCCCTTCCCCTTCCCCTTCCCCTTCCCCTTGCCCTTGCCCTTGCCCTTGCCCTTGCCCTTGCCCTTCCCCTTCCCCTTCCCCTTCCCCTTGCCCTTCCCCTTCCCCTTCCCCTTTCCCTTCCCCTTTCCCTTTTCCCTTCCCTTTTTTGTTGGTTGTGGGGCCTGAACTCTGGGCTTGGGCGCTGTCCCTGCACTCTTCAGCTCAAGGCAAGCGCTCTACTCTTGAGCCCTAGCACCACTCATAGACTTTCCTGTCCAGGCTGGCTTTGAACTGAGATCCTAAGATCTCAGCCTCTTGAGTAGCTAGGATGACAGGCTTGAGCCAGTGGCACCTGGCCTGAGGACAGCTTCTGACTGAAGGTGTTGGTTGGGTAGTCAATGAGCCTGTCAAAGGAAGGGCCTGTGAGAGCCTGTGTGGTGAGCAGGGAAGGCAGGTGGAGCACCTGCAGCTCCAGGTACAGTCACTAAGAGCCTTGAACGGGAGCTTAGGGAGCCCAGGTCTTCTTTTGTTAGGGATTAAAGAACAATGCAAAGTTTTGAAAAACTGAGCATACCCAGAACATTTAGGAGCAGCTACTGAGATTTGTATTCCACAAGCCTGGATTGGCTTTTTCCACGTTGTATGTTTCTTCTTAGGCTGTACCTGCAGTTGGCACTTGCCCTCCTTTTCCTTCACCCTCATTCCTGGAAGGAGAAGGGTCCTGTGAAAAGTGTAAGAATTAGGACTAGAGGTCTTATTTAAGATGTTGGGAAATTTTTGTATAAACAGAACTCAAAAGGTTAAAACAAATTAAACAGGTAATACATTCATATGGTTGAAAAATCCCCAAAAGTGAAAAACCAGTTTTCACAGTCTTCCTCCTGTTTGTTTCTGGAGTCACCTGTTCTCACGCCCACAGGCAGCTACCCATAACTGTTTCTTTCTTTTTCTTTTTCTTTTTTTTTTTTGTCGGTCATGGATCTTGAATTCTGGGCTTGGGCACTATCCCTCAGCTCTTCAGCTCAAGGCGAACACTCTACCACTTGAGCCATGGCGCCACTTCCGGTTTTCTGGTGGTTTATTGGAGATGAGTCTCATGGACTTTCCTGCCTGGGCTGGCTTTGATCCATGATCCTCAGATCTCAGCCTCCTGAGTAGCTAGGATGACAGGCGTGAGCCACCAGTGCCCGGCCCATAGTAGTTTTTTCTGTCTCATTTTAGAGATGGACTTTGCATCATTAAGCTAATAAAAGTTTTGCATACCTTTTTTTTTTTTTTTTTTTTTTTTTGCTAGTGCTGGGGTTGAAACTCAGGGCTCATTTGGTTTGGCTTGCTTGTTTCGACCTCTACCACTTAAGCCATGCCTCCTACCAGCTTTTTGCTAGTTATTTTGGAGATAGAGCCCCTTGAACTTTTCTACCCATACTAGCTTTGAACCTCAGTCTTCCAGATCTCATTCTCTTGAGTGTCTAGGATTACAAGAGTGAGTTTGTTTTCTGTATACTCTTTACTCAGAGTAGCTCTTTGAATTTGTACTACCACTTTCAGGTGTATTTTGCACTAATAAATAGCTCAGAGCTATTGGAAATAGCAATATTAGAAGAAGTGACTTGATCCTATCTTTTAATGGTAAGAGTATTTTGGTGCAATATTTAGCTAAATAGCAAAATGATTTTAGTGTGTTCATTACATTATATAACAGAATTAATGTTTAAAAATTAATTTTATATTATCTCAAATATCAGAGGTTTTGCTGTTGGAGGCATGACTCAGTTGGTAGAGTGCTAACCAATGAACAAATGCACCAGGTATCGAGTTCCAGTTCCAGTCTCAGGCCTTAAAAAAAAAACAATAAAATATGTCAGCAGCCAGTTCACACCATCATTGTTGGTGTACAAATATCTAGTTGAACAACCTACACTAAACATCCTTTTGCTTGGTAGGCCTGCTGAGAACATTTACATTAACCCAGACCATTCCAATCACAGACCTTTTCATTATTTTCATTAATTAATTTTGAGATTGTAAAATCCTGAATATGACCCCAAAAGTCTTATTAGACAAAAAATGATGAAGTCATCTTAGGGATGAAGAACAGTAGTTAAGCACCACTCCTACCCTTCACTGCCACTGCCACCCCGACTCTGTGTAGGTGAATACTGCAGTGGAAATGGGTAATACAAAGCATGGAATAAAAAGGTAATATTAGACCCTTTTTAGAAATAGAAGCTCCTTCCTAGAAGGAGCAGGCACAGTGGTTCAAGTCTGTGGTCCTCGCTACACAGGAGGCAGAGTTTGGGTGGACCAAGATCCAAGGCTGGCCCAGTCAGAAGGTGAATGTTCAGGAGACCCTGTCTCAACCCATAACAATTGGACATGGTTGTGTGTGCCTGTCATCCCAGCTATGAGGAAGCGTAAAGAGCTTTGTGGCCCAGGTTTTTAGAAGGAATTCCTGAGGAGTCTTTTAGGAATTGAGGAACTGGGGATCTTGGGGCCTTTCTCCTTTTTATTTTGTATCCTTCTGAATGTTTTTTTCTTTTTTGTAAACAACCAAAACCACGGCTGAGCATGTAACTCAGTGGTAAAGTGCTTGTCTGTCGTGTGCAGGGCCACACTTGAACCCAGGACCTAGTGCTAGGCAAGCATTTCTGCCACTGAGCTGTAACCCTAGCTCAATATCATGCACACATTTTTGTATTCTCAGGAGAGTCTGCTAAGTGAGGACAAATATGGGTTTGATTAATTCCTGTCAAAAAAACCTTCAGCCTGGAGCTGGTGGCTCATGCCTGTAATCCTATCTACTCAGGAGGCTGAGATCTGAGGATCCTGGTTCAAAGCCAGCCTGGGCAGAAAAGGCTGTGAGACTCTTTTTTTTTTTTTTTTTTTTTTTTTGTCGGTCGTGGGGCTTGAACTCTGGGCCTGGGCGCTGTCCTTCAATTCTTCAGCTCAAGATGAGTGCTCTACCACTTGAGCTACAGCGCCACTTCCGGTTTTCTGGTGGTTTATTGGAGATAGGAGTCTCATTGTCTTTCCTTCCCTGGGCTGGCTTTGAACCGCGATCCTCAGATCTCAGTCTCCCGAGTAGCTGGGATTACAGGCATGAGCCACCAGCGGCCAGCTGTCTGTTTGCATCTTAAATAGACCCAATGAGTTAGTCCTGTACAGAGGAAGACCCAGGGCAGTGACTTGTTCCCCACTGCAGGGAGGGGTATAAAGGGGAGGCCACCTTAGCCCAGTAGCCTCACTGGGACCAAGTAGCCCATCCCCAGATGAGTGATGCTGAGGATACTCCTTTCAGATCATTCATGCTCAGGGTGAGGTAAACCCTTATTATCCTGCTAATTAGGAGGTATTGTATCTGTGTAAAAGAAACCTGAATTACAGAAAATTTTAGAGGGAATTTAATTATTTCCTAGCAGTCATTGTAAAAAAGAAAAAGTCCTTTGGGAACTTGTTTAATTGCCTAGATTAAAATTACTGTGTAAATGCTAATAAAATAGGTCTTTCTCTTTTTTTTTTTTTTTTTTGTATTTTTCATTCTTCACTGTTGGAGAGCTATTCCATTATATATTTATTCTTAAGCACTCACAATACCAGGTCAGCTTCAGTCCTACCAGAATTGCTACAGATCATCTAGGCTGAGGATATTCAGGGCTATCCCTTAATGCCTGTGTTGTCCTAAGGGTAGGTACCAGGTCATTGACAGTTATTGTCTTGTTCAGCCTTCAGTTGCCTTTTGACAGTGATAATAATGACAAATATTCACTCATTGAGCTGTTATTGCAAGCCAGGCCCAGTGCTGAGTGCCATATCCACAATTGCATGGTTGAGTTCCTTCATCCATTGTCCTGGGGGCAGGTGCTGCTGTGTGTGAGCAGTATTGTTTCGTTTTGAGGAAGCATGGCTTGGGGCAGGGAGGCTGGTGACAGTAGTAGTGGTGACACTAGTAGTAGTGATGTGAACTCAGCCCAGCCTGATTCTTTAGGTAACTTGCTTCCTGTGTTGTATCTAATTAGTAATAGTTTGTTATACATTGAGAAAGTAAAGTGGTTTCCACATCTAAGAATAGTTGCCTTATGAATGTGTCTACCCTTCTGCCTTAAGACATTTTTTTAGCATGTTTTGTTATTGCTCAAGTTTTTTGTATCCTTTTCAATTGACAAATAGTGTATTTGTCTTGTACAGCATGATATTTTACATTTACCTTGTGAATTGGCTAAATCCAGCTAATGAACATATGTATTACCTCACAGTGTATCCAGGAGTAACTAGAATTTGTGTTCTTTTTGTAAGATTATCTAGAGGGTTGAATAGAAGTGTGCAGATTTGGACAGATTTAAGAGAAGCATTCGAGTAGTCAGAGATACAAGTAATGTCAAAAGAACTCTGAAAAATTAGGGAGTGCAGACCTGAATATTTTTCACAGGAAGTAAGGATGCTAAAGAGAAATAAGGAGTGGGTGGGAAGAGGAAATATTTGTGGGAAGGGAGTACAGAAATGTGAATATATTTAACAGTATCTGAACGCCTTTGTTGCTTATTTCTCACATTTCCATTTCTTCCTCTACATTTAGTCTTTGCTTCAGTCTCAGAATTGAGGTTCGTTGATTCAGGGCTATAGCAGCCAAGTGTAAGGATCCAGGTTCTGGACTCCAGAATATGGGAATGGCTCTCTGTAAGATAATAAAGAGGTATATAAAAAGAAAGACAAGAGCCGGGTGCCAGTGGCTCACGCCTGTAATCCTAGCTACTCAGGAGGCTGAGATCTGAGGATCGCGGTTGAAAGCCAGCCTGGGCAGGAAAGACCGTGAGACTCCTATCTCCAATAAACCACTAGAAAACTGGAAGTGGCGCTGTAGCTCAAGTGGTAGAGCGCTCGTCTTGAGCTGAGGAGCTGAGGCGCAGTGCCCAGGCCCAGAGTTTAATCCCCACGACCGACCCAAAAAAAAAAAAAAAAAAAAAGACAAGTCAAACAATGTAACATTCCAACAGATTTCACTTTCTAATTTTTGTTCTTTTTGTTTCTATTTTCAGTATGTAGCGATAAATGTAAATGTTAAGATGACTACTTTGTAATAATCTTCATGATCCATATCCGCATTGTAATTTGTAATTACATGTTCTTTGTGGTCCATATAGTCTCTTTCAATACAGGCCAGATTCTGAGTTAGATGTGACATTGCTGATTTCATGGAGCTTATGACCTTGCAAGGTACCCACTTGAAGTGGATAGTGTAAGTTCAGCTTATTTCATCTGTCTGTGGAGTACAGCAGTTCATTCTTCTGGCTAATAAAGTATGGTAAAATGGTTTGTCTATGTTTTGATAATCAATTATGTCAATAAAGAGAGTCTGGGACACAAAATTCAATTCCAGGCTGGCCCAGGACTTGAAATCCTCCTGCCTCATCCTCCCAAGTGCTGCTGAAAAAAATAAGGTCTTAAGACAGAAGAGAATCTGGGTGCCAGTGGCTCACACCTGTAATCCTAGAAACTCAGGAGGAGGAGGCTGAGATCTGAGGACCATGGTTCCAGGCCAGCCTAGGTAGGAAAGTCTGTGAGACTCTTACCACCAATAAACTGATCAGAAAAAGCCAGAAGTGGCACTGTGGCTCAAGTGGTAGAGCACTAGCCGTAAGCCAAAGAAGCTCAGGATGCACCCAGGCCCAGAGTTAAAGCTCCAGGACCAGTAAAAAAATAAAAGACAAATGAGACCTTAAATCTGAAGAAAGATGTTTTGTGGATGATTTGTTTAGCTGATGTATTTGACATTGTTTTTAAGCAAAAGAACTTTTTTTTTCCCTCCAAGGGGGGACAGTACTGGGGATTGTACTCAATCTTGCTCTTGCTAGGCTGACACTTTACTAGTTGAGCCATGACTCCAGCCAGTCATTTTCTTTTTCAGGTAGTGTCTTGGTTTCTGTCTAGACTGGCCTGGCCTACATCTTTTATTTGTGCCTTCTCGTTTTTCATATCAGGCAGGTGCCATTGCACCCAACAATTGTGCTTCTGTAGCTGCGATAGTAGGCATGCATTACTTTACCATTGATTGAGATGGGAGTCCCCTGAACAACTTTTTTTTTTGCTCAGGCTGGCCTAGAGTTGCCACCCTTTGAACTCTGCCTCCCAAGTTAACTAGGTTTACTTTTTTTTTTTTTTTTTTTGGTCGGTCATGGGGCCTGAACTCTGGGCCTGAGTACTGTCCCTCAGCTCTTCAGCTCAAGGCTAGTGCTCCCCTTGAGCCACAGCGCCACTTCTGGCTTTTTCTGCTTATATGATACTGAGGAACCGAACCCAGGGTCTTATGCATGCAAGGTGAGCACTCTACCACTCTTCCCCAGACCCTAGGATTACATTCTTGAGCTATTGTACCTACTCAACTTTTAAGATGTTATTGGCTGGGCAAATTGATTCAGCCATTTACTGCTGCTCTCCCTGAGCCCCCCCTTTTTTATGGGGGGAGGGTCATGGGGCTTGAACTCATGGTCTGGGCACTGTCCTTGAGCTTTTTTTCTCAAGGCTAGTGCTCTACCACTTTGAGCCATCGCATCACTTCCAGTTTTTTGGTGGTTCATTGGAGAGGAGTCTCATAGACTTTCTTCCCTAGGCTAGCTTTGAACTGTGATCCTCAAATCTCAGTCTCTTGTAGCTACAATTACAGGTGTGAGCCACCGACGCCCAGCTGTCTCCCTTTTGCTCTGAGGACTGAGCATAGAGCCTCACCTTTGGTGTGCAGCATTCCCAACCCTTTTTATTTTACTTTTTTTTTTTTTTTTCTTTCAGATGGGTCTTGTTGAGTTGCTTCAACTGGCTGCTAGCTGGTGTTGCTGCCCCAGCCGTGCCTCCCATACCTGCATTTTTGCTTTGTGAGAGGAGGAGGGAGCTCAGGCTAGTCTCTTATTCCTGGCCTCAAATGAGCCTCCAGCTTGTTTTCTGAGGAGCTGGATCTATACCACGTGCCATTCTGCCTTGGTCATCTTCTTCGTATTTGGTTCTGTAGAATGCCAAGTTGTAGAGGTTGGAAATGAGGTTCAGTTGTAAGACACCTGCTAGCAAGGACCTGAGTTCTAACCCTATTAGCATTCCCCCTCCAAAAAATAACAGGATTTTTCCCCCCATGAGTACTCAATAGATTTATTTCTTTCCAGACAGGGTCTTCCTATGTAATAGTCAGACCAGCCAGGACTGTGATCCTCCTGCTTCCCAAGTACTGAGATAAAAGTTGCACTGCTACCTGTGATCATAATAAATAAGACTAAGTCTTATAGCTCATGTGGAATAATACTATTTGTCTTTGAGTGTTCAGAAGGTCATCACCTAAGCAGAATCTGTGTGTACTGATTTGGGTTTCTTTTTTTGGTCTTTGGGTTTCTTTTTTTGGTGGGCTTTAGACTGGTGGCCAAGAAGCCCCAGAAGAGAAAAGGTTCTCTGCCTAGCAGTTTTAGAGTGACTGATAGTGTATGGTATTTGTTATATGATCGGGAAGACTCCTGCTAAGGCTGATGGACCTGAAAACAGGGTACTGGCAGTCTTGTACTGCAACAGGATGGTACAGTTTCTAAGACTCTGGTGATTTGCACACAGAGAGAATTTACCTGGGATTGAAATTGTAGTTCTTAGTCTTTTTTTTGGCCGGTCATGGGGCTTGAACTCTGGGCCTGGGCGCTGTCGCTCAGCTCTTCAGCTCAAGGCGAGCGCTCTACCACTTTAGCCACAGCACCACTTCTGGTTTTCCGGATGGTTTATTGGAGAGAAGATTCTTATGGAGTTTCCTGCCTGGGCTGGCTTTGAACTGTGATCCTCAGTTCACAGCCTTCTGAGTAGCTAGGATTACAGGCTGAGCCACTGGTGCCTGGCAGTTCTCAGTCTTGAATCTTAGGAACTTCCGATGATGATTCAGATTGCTATTGCTCAACCCCTTTGTTGGGACACTGGCATGTAGAAAGTGTAGCTATGCCATGTCACAATATCCTGGCGTGCATTTTTTACTCTTTGTGTATTTTCAAAAATAGAGTATAGGGAAAAGTAAGAAAAACATGATAAATATGTAGGCAGCCTATCTTGTCTTCTTAAAAAGCCACACCTAGTACTCATGGTTATGGTTATAAACATGTTTAGATAAAGCTGAGAGAAATTAGTTGACACTCACTGTATCCAAATAGCTTCGGATGTGTTTGGACTGAAATAGGATGAAAAGAGTCTTCAAGGTGGACAAGATGTGACAGAGGAATTTAAACTAAACATCAGGCAAAGTAAAAAGCCTCTGTACTTGGTAAGAAAATAGTTATGTAGCCTAGTGCTGGTGGCTCAAGCCTGTAATCCTAGCTACTAAGGAGGTTGAGATCTGAGGATCACAGTTCAAAGCCAGCCCAAGCAAGAAAATCCGTGAGACTTTTTTTTTTGGTCAGTCCTGGGGCTTGAACTCAGGGCCTGGGCGCTATCCTTGAGCTTCTTTTGCTCAAGGCTAGCACTCTACCAATTCAGCCACAGTGCCACTTCCGGCTTTTTCTGTGTGTATGATACTGAGGAATTGAACCCAGAGTTTTATGCATACTAGGCAAGCACTCTACCACTGAGCCACATTCTCAGCCTGTCAGTGAGACTCTTATCTCCAAATAAACCACCAGAAAACTGGAAGTGGTGCCACGGCTCAAGTGGTAGAGCAGTAGCCTTGAACTGAAGAGCTGAGGGACAGTGCCCAGGCCCAGAGTTCAAGCCCCATGACTGACCAAAGGGGGAAAAAAAAAGTTCTGTAGGATATTACAATCCACAACATGTGGTGGCACCAAGTATCCAAGTCCAGCTTTTGCTATGTGACCTGGGATATTGTCTTTGTTTTGTAAATAAGGATCTTAGATGACAAGATTAGGTAATTAATTAGTTCAAAGACACGTGGCCAGGAGTTAAGTCAGGATCTGAACTCTGAGTTCAGCTTTTCTGTTTTTCTGTACCAAGTTAGGGCTCTGACATAACTCTGAATTTAAATAAATTGTGGCTTTATATGGGTTTATCAACTTTTTTTGTCTAGGCTTATCTACTTTTCTTTGTTTTTTTTTTCTTCCTCTCCTGGGAAAAACACTTCTGGATGCTTTAAAAAGCTCATTGGGAGCCAGATGCTGGTGACTCAGGACTATAATCCTAGCTACGCAGGAGGATGAGATCTGAGGATTGTGGTTCAAAGCCAACTGGGGCACGAAAGTTTGTGACCTTTTTTTTTTTTTTTTGGTCATGGGGCTTGAACTCTAGGCCTGGGTGCTATCCCTGAGCTACTTACTCAGTTCAAGTCTAGTGCTCTACCACTTGAGCCACAGCGCCACTTCTGCCCAGTGGCTTCAAACCATGCCCCTCAGATCTTAGCCTTCTAAGTAGTTAGTATTGCAGGTGTGAGGACACCCAGTTTACTTTGTGCGTTGGACATGTGTGTGGTGATTATGTAAAAGATGTTCTTGGGAGATACACACTGAAGTACTTAGGAGGAAAGGATCCTACTGCTCTATGTGTGAGAGAGAGAGAGAGAGAGAGAGAGAGAGAGAGAGAGAGAGAGAGAGAGAGAGAGAGAGAGGGAGAGAGAGAGAGAGAGAGTGTGTACACTCAGCAAATAGTACTTCATTCTTTATAGTCAGCTGAAAAGTGTGTCGGAGCAAGTTTGCTAGGCAAGGAAGTTCAGATAACTTGTGTGTGAGAGGGGCTGCTCTGCAAGACTAGCCTAGAGAAATCTGCAAGTCTGTGTAGCCGTTGTGTTTGATTTAGTGGGAATGGAATTGGTTTTCAACCAAGAGAGCATCCAGAAGGAAGATTACTGATGTATGTAGCAGCTCACTATGTTAATGGCTAGAGAGTAGAGTGCATCCAGAGGTGCAGAGTAAAGAAGGCTAAGACCTTTGAATGCCGAGGTCTCTTTCTTTTGGTCTTGTATGCTGTGTAAGCTCAGGAGCTTGAACTTCACAGACATGATGGATATGCTAGGATGCTTTCAGCTGCAATTAGGGTAAACTCCAGCTAAAGTGGCTTAAGCCCCAGTCAGTGTATTTTCTCGCATAACAAGAAGCTGGAGGAAAGTAGAAAGGTCCAATGATTAAACAGGGCAGCAGATGCCAGGTGCTGGTGGCTCACGCCTGTAATCCTAGCTACTCAGGGGGCTGAGATCTGAGGATCACAGTTCAAAGCCAGCCTGGACAGGAAAGCCCATGAGACTCTGATCTCCAATAAACCACTAGAAAACCGGAAGTGGCACTGTGGCTCAAGTGGTAGAGCGCTTGCCTTGAGCTGAAGAGCGCCTTGAGCTGAAGAGCGCAGGGACAGCACCCAAGCCTAGAGTTCAAGCCCCATGACCGACCCAAAAAAACCCCCCAAAAAACAGTGCAGCAGCTTTACTACCTTGTGTTGGGTTTTGGGCTTTCCCCCTCTTTTTCTGTGGCCATCCTTAGTGTGAAAATGGTTGAAGATCCTCTCATGGCTACAAGGTGGGGGTGCTCCAGGCCCATAATAAAACCTGGTGATGAAAAGGAGATTTCTTTCTGAGCATAACGTACTATCAGAAAAAACCTTTTCCCGAATGATTTTGGCTGACAGATGTTCAGTTCCCCTCAGCCTCCTGCGTCTTCTGCACAGGGAAGGTAGTCATGGTGTCTGGCTTACTTGATCATGCTGTCCAGTGGCCAGGAAAGGCTCTGCTCTTTCTCAGGAAACTTCTGAGGCAGCTACCTTTACACCACACAGGTTTGTCAGCAGTGAAAGAGAGATGTTAGATAGCAGACACTACATGGTCTGTTCCCCTGAAAGCTTTTACATTTCTAAAGGGGGGAAGTGATAGAGTAGATGGATATATTAAAATTTAAAAAGCCACACGTGCCCACTGTCCTACTATTACACTAATATGACCAATTGCATTAATTTATTTTTATTTTTTTGGCCAGTCCTGTGGCTTGAACTCAAGGCCTGGCACTGTCCCTGAGCTTCTTTCTGCTCCAGGATAGCTACTCTACCACTTGAGCCACAGTGCCACTTCCAGCCTTTTCTGTGTATGTGGAACTGAGGAATCAACCCAGGGCCTCATGCATGCTAGGCAAGCACTCTACCACTGAGCCACCTTCCCAGCCCCTAATTTTATTTTTAACATGTTATATTCCCTCTATTGCTCTAATCTTACTCTCTATTTGCATACATATTCCATTTGCATATTTTTCTATAACATACACACCTTTGTTTTTTTGGGGGGGGTCAGGTCATGGGGCCTGAACTCTGGGCCTGGGCGATGTCCCTCAGCTCTTCAGCTCAAGGCTAGCGCTCTACCACTTGAGCCACAGCGCCACTTCCGGCTTTTTTCTTTTTGCTTATGTGGTGCTGAGGAATGGAACCCAGGGCCTCATGCATGCAAGGCAAGCGCTCTACCACTGAGCCACCATCCTAGCCCCACTATTTTTATTTCTATGTGTATAATTATTATCAGCAGCCTTAACATTTTAAGAAATCACTAATCTCATTTTCTGTTATGGCCAGAAACTTGTAAATGTGCAATCATTTAAGGTTTTTTCCAAATTGCTAGTCATGTAACCTGTTCAGTTACTTCTTTTACACATCGTGTGTGTGTGTGTGTGTGTGTGTGTGTGTGTGCGTGTGTGTGCGCGCGCGCGCGCGTGCGCGTGTATGAGTTGTGTGTGTGTGTGTGTGTGTGTGTGTGTGTGTGTGTGTGTGTGTGTGTCGTGGGGCTTGAACTCTGGGCCTGGGTGCTGTCCCTCAGATCTACAGCTCAAGACTAGGGCTCTACCACTTGAGCCAAAGCATCACTTCTGATTTTCTGGTGGTTTCCTTCCTGGGCTGGCTTGGAACGGGGATCCTCAGATCTCGGCCTCCTGAGTACCTAGGATTACAGGCGTGAGCCACTGATACCCGGCTACACACATATTTTTTTGTGCCCATCCTAGGGCTTGAACTCAGGGCCTGGACACTGTCTCTGAGCTTCTTTTGCTCAAGGCTAACGCTCTGCCACTTGAGCCACAACTCCACTACTGGGTTTTTCTGTTTATGTGGTACTGAGAAATCGAACCCAGGGCTTCATGCATGCTAGGCAAGCACTCTACCACTAAGCCACCTTCCCAGCCCCACACATCCATTCTTTTTTTTTGTGTTTTCTGTCGGTGGTGGGGCCTGAACTCTGGGCCTGGGCCTTGGCTTTATCCCTGAGCTCTTCAGCTCAAGGCTAGTGTTCTACCATTTGAACCACAGTGCCACTTCCGGCTTTTTCTGCTTATGTGGTGCTGAGGAATCAAACCCAAGGCCGCATGCATGCAAGGCAAGCGTCTACCACTAAGCCACCTTCCTAGCCCCCACAACTATTCTTTTTTTTTTTTTTTTTTTGTCGGTCCTGGGGCTTGAACTCTGGGCCTGGGCGTTGGCCCTCAGCTCATCAGCTCAAGGCGAGCGCTCTACCACTTGAGCTACAGCACCACTTCCGGTTTTCTGGTGGTTTTATTGGAGATAGGAGTCTCACGGTCTCTCCTGCCCAGGCTGGCTTTGAACCGCGATCCTCAGATCTCAGCCTCCTGAGTAGCTAGGATTACAGGCGTGAGCCACCAGCGCCCGGCCCCACAACTATTCTTAAAAGTATCTTTTTTTTTTTTTTTTGCTAGTCATGGTGCCTGAACTCTGGGCCTGGGTGCTGTCCCTCAGCTCTTCAGCTCAAGGCTAGCACTCTACCACTTGAGCCACGGCACCACTTACAGCCTTTTCTGCTTATGTGGTGCTGAGGAATCGAACCCAGGGCCTCATGCATGCAAGGCAAGCACTCTACCACTGAGCCACCTTCCCAGCTCCTCTTAAAAGTATCTTAGCATTTAATTTAATGAATTTTTGACCTTCCCCAGACCTATTTGTATACCTGAGCTTTTCCTCACACCACATTTATTATTTTAGGAAATGATAAAGTATAGTAGGGCTGACCCCCTTCTCATCTTTGTATAACTATTTCCATTTTTTTGAGCTTAAAAATATTTTTATTAAAGTTTTGAAACATTTTGACATTGCTCTTAAGATATGCTAGTATTGGGCTGGGAAGGTGGCTCAGTGGTGGAGTACTTGCCTTGCATGCATGAGGCCCTGGGTTCGATTCTTCAGCACCACATAAGCAGAAAAAGCCAGAAGTGCGCTATGGCTCAAGTGGTAGAGCACTAGCCCTGAGCTGAAGAGGTGAGGGACAGTGCCCAGGCCCAGAGTTCAGGCCCCATGACTGGCCAAAACAAAACAAAGCAAAAAAGATCTGCTAGTATTTTGTGTTAAATGTCCCATTAGGTTAAGATCGTAGTAATATATCACAGTTGGAGAGCTATTATGATTGTGTAGTTTCTCATTTCCATTTCTGTTTTAATTTCTAGATTTTGGATCATTGTTTGACTTGGAAAATGATCTTCCTGATGAGCTGATCCCCAATGGAGGAGAGTTAAGCCTTTTAAACAGTGGGAACCTGGTTCCAGATGCTGCTTCCAAACATAAACAACTGTCGGAGCTTCTTCGTGGTGGCAGCGGCTCTAGTATCAACCCAGGAATAGGAAATGTGAGCGCCAGCAGCCCTGTGCATCAGGGCCTTGGTGGCCAGGCTCAAGGGCAGCCGAATAGTACAAACATGGCCAGCTTGGGTGCCATGGGCAAGAGCCCTCTGAACCAGGGTGATTCATCGACCCCTAACTTGCCCAAACAGGCAGCCAGCACCTCGGGGCCCACCACCCCTGCTTCCCAGGCACTGAATCCGCAAGCACAAAAGCAAGTAGGGCTGGTGACTAGTAGCCCTGCTACGTCGCAGACTGGACCTGGGATCTGTATGAATGCTAACTTTAACCAGACCCACCCGGGCCTTCTCAATAGTAACTCTGGCCATAGCTTAATGAATCAGGCCCAACAAGGCCAGGCCCAAGTCATGAATGGATCTCTTGGGGCTGCTGGCAGAGGAAGGGGAGCTGGAATGCCTTACCCTGCTCCAACTATGCAGGGAGCCACTAGCAGTGTGTTGGCTGAAACCTTAACACAGGTTTCCCCGCAAATGGCCGGCCACACAGGACTGAACACAGCGCAAGCAGGAGGCATGACTAAGGTATGTAAACTGAAGTGATTGAACATTACTTGTCAAGCAGAGGTTTTATCCTGGCTTTTTGTTTGTTTGTTTTGTTTTGTTGTGTTGTGTATGTTACTGAGGACTTGACCCCAGGTATTCATGCATGCTAGGCCAGCACTCTACCACTAAGCCACATTCCCAGCCCCTTAGAGGCATTATTCTCTAAGTAACATGCTCTATTGTCCCTCTTGTTGGTCTTTGTACATGACATGCATATGTGGAAGAGCTCTTTTCATGATAAAGATTTCTGCCCATATCTTTAAAATGATAGTGCTTTGTTGTTGCTCTTGGCGACTGGAAACTGTGTGACACAGCCTGGCCTCAAACTTGTAGTTTCCTGCCTCAGACTTCCAAATGCTAGGATTATAGGCAGGTACCACTGACCTTCAATTTTTAACCCAAAGAGCATGTGTAAAAATAGGGAACTTGAAAGAGGCAACTTCTGCCAAAAATATGCCTTTTAGTGCATTAGTTTGTAGATCTGGTAATGAATGCTTTATACTTCACTTTATGCATTTGATAGAGTACTTTCTTGTGTGTGTCTTTTTTTTTCATTTACCTGGCAATATTGTTTACTGTTTCTGTCCATTTTACTCAAGATGGTTAGTTATCTGCTCCTTTAACACAGGAGAAAGGTTGGGCAGAGCCATGGATATGTGGGTCCTTGGGTCTCATTAGAAAGACCACAGCAGTGGTTCTCAAAGTACCCTTAGGCTAGCAGTTTAGTCACCTGGGAGCTTGTTGGGAAGGCAGACCTCCTAACTTAGAATCTTGGGGTGCAGTCTGGAACTCTGAGCTTTAAGAAACCTCTGGGTGATTGTACAACCCTGCAAGGCCTGGAGGGAGCTATACTCTGGGGAATAGCCTGGGCTGGGATTTACATCCACTAAGGAAAGACAAATGCCAAGACAGATAGGAGAAACTGAAGAAAATGGAACCTGACATAGGAGAAGAGTGAGGAAAAAGAAACACAGGCTGTTTTGCCAGTAAAGTAAAAAACCCTGCAGAGATTCTGCAACCCAAGGCTTACGAGTGATAGCCACGGTGGACCTTTTTCAGTGCAATTTAGCCAATTCCAGACTGTTAGGACTGTTCTTTGAATTTGATTATTCTCAAGAAGAAGGGAGAGGTAAGAGTAGAACACAGTTTCTCCTTCAGGGGGCTTGAGAACATGGGTGACTGGTACGAAGCCCCATGACTTTCTTTTTTACTTAAGTACGAGAGAAGTAGTCCCACATTGTAATTGAGTTTATCTTTTGAAATGGAAGTAGTGGGGAATGCAAACATAAGTTGTTGTTGTTGTTTTTTTTTTTTGTCGGTCGTGGGGCTTGAACTCTGGGCCTGGGTGCTGTCCCTCAGCTCTTCAGCTCAAGGCGAGCGCTCTACCACTTGAGCTACAGCGCCACTTCCAGTTTTCTGGTGGTTTATTGGAGATAGGAGTCTCACGGTCTCTCCTGCCCGGGCTGGCTTTGAACCGCGATCTTCAGATCTCAGCCTCCTGAGTAGCTAGGATTACAGGCGTGAGCCACCAGCGCCCGGCTGCAAACATAAGTTTTAATGTTACCTGTTGCTGGAGGAAGAGTCTGGGGTGAGTGGGTGGCACTGATCATTTTAGAGTATGATGGAAAAGGGTTTATGCCTCCTGGGTATATGGACATTTCTACACTCTTAAGTCATCACTCTACTCCACACTGTCCAGTTTAAGGAATCGTTCTATTTGGAGAACTTAAATCATACATAAAAGGAGACATAACTAGCATAATCCAGTAGTTTTCAAACTTTTTGTTGTTGGTTTTTTTTTTTTTTTTGATTGTTTTGGGTCCGGTCGTGGGGCCTGAACTCTGGGCCTGGGCGCTGTCCCTCGGCTCTTCAGCTCAAGGCTAGTGCTCTACCACTTGAGCCACAGCGCCACTTCCAGCTTTTTCTTATGTGGTGCTGAGGAATCGAACCCAGGGCCTCGAGCATGCAAGGCAAGTGCTCTACCACTGAGCCAACTTCCCAGCCCCTAGTTTTCAAACTTTTTGCTCTCAGGTTTTTCTTTTTTTTTTTTTTGCCAGTCATGGGGCCTGAACTCTGGGCCTGGGCGCTGTCCCTCAGCTCTTCAGCTCAAGGCTAGCGCTCTCCCACTGGAGCCACAGCGCCACTTCAGCTTTTTCTGTTTATGCGGTGCTGAGGAATCGAACCCAGGGCCTCATGCATGCAAGGCAAGCACTGTACCACTGAGCCACCTTCCCAGCCGTGCTCTCAGGTTCTTGAATAATCTTGGATACCTGAAGGAGATTTCTTTCTTTCTTTCTTTAATTTTATTTTTTTGGGGCTGGTCCTAGGGCTTGAACTCTGGGTGTGGATTCTGTCTCTGAGCTTCTATTGTTCAAGGCTAGTGCTCTACCACTTGAGCCACAGCACCACTTCCAGTTATCTGGTGACTGTTTGGAGATAAGAGTCTCACAGACTTTCCTGCTTAGGCTGGCTCTGAAACATGATCCTCAGATCTCAGCCTCCTGAGTAGCTAGGATTATAGGTGTGAGCCCCTGGCACCCAGCTCAAGGAGATTTCTTTAAAATCAGTATTTATACAGCATTTTAAAACACATTAGCTGTCAGGCTCACTGGCATTGACATATCACACAGGGTCTGAAGAACTCCACTGCTAGTTGGAAATCATGTCATGTTATTCTTTATAGTGTCGCAGTAGTAACCTGTTGCAGTAGTAACCTAATTTGTGTCTGTTGTAATTTATAGGACATGAGCCCTTTAGGCTAAACGGACTATTTTCAGTATTTTGGTATTGTCACAGTTTTGTTTCACACCTTCTTAAACACACTTCTTTGTACAATTGAGTGAATGCTGAAAAATTCTTGAAATTGGAATTTTTTATTAAAGGATTTTGACATTTTAAATTGAAATAGATCTTACCAAACACTTCACAAAAATATTGTGCAAATTTCACCCTTACCAAGAGTGAATAGCCCCTGCCTAAATTTTTAACAATATTAGATACTGTTAGATAGAGGTTTTCTTATACTTGTCATTCTTTTAGGCAATCTGTCCTTGCTTGCTTTTCTTTCTCGCTTTCTCTTTCTTTCTCCTTCTTCCTTTTCTTTCTTTCCTTCCTTTTCTTTCTCTCCTTCCTTCCTTCCTTCCTTCCTTCCTTCCTTCCTTCCTTCCTTCCTTCCTTCCTCTCTCTTCTTTCTTTCTCTTCTTTCTCTCTCTCTCTCTCCCCTTTCTTTCTCTCTCCCCTCTTTCTCTCTTTTTTCTCCCTCCCTCCCTCCCTCCCTCCCTCCCTCCCTCCCTCCCTCCCTCCCTTCCTTCCTTCCTTCCTTCCTTGTAATAGGGCTTGAACTTAGGGCCTAGGCACTGACCCTCAGCTCTTCAGCTCAAGGCTAGTGCTCTGCCTCTTGAGCCACAACACCACTTCCAGTTTTCTGGTGGTTTATTGGAGATCGTCTCATGGACTTTCCTGCCAGGGCTGGCTTTGAACTGATATCCTCAGATCTCAGTCTCCTGAATAGCTAGGATGACAGACATAAGCCACCAGTGCCCAGTGAAAAGACATTCTTTTTTTTTGTTGTTGTTTTTTTTGGTTGTGGGGCCTGAACTCTGGGCCTGGGCCTGGGCTTTGGCTTTGTCCCTGAGCTCTTCAGCTTAAGGTTATCATTCTACTACTTTAGTCATAGTGCCGCTTTTGGCTTTTCCTTATGTGGTGTGAGGAATCGTATCCAGGGCCTCATGCATTCAGGGCAGGCACTCTACCACTGAGCTACCTTGCCAGCCCCGAAAAAGATACTCTTTTTTTTTTTTTTTGTCGGTCATGGGGCTTGAACTCTGGGCCTGGGCGCTGTCCCTCAGCTCTTCAGCTCAAGGCAAGCACTCTACCACTTGAGCTACAGCGCCACTTCCGGTTTTCTAGTGGTTTATTGGAGATAGGAATCTCATCGTCTTTCCTGCCTGGGCTGGCTTTGAACCTCGATCCTCAGATCTCAGCCTCCTGAATAGCTAGGATTACAGGTGTGAGTCACTGGCACCTGGCAAAAATACATCTTTTTGTTTTTTTTCCATAGTGCTTTTTTTTGTTGTTGTTGTTAGTCCTAGAGCTTGAACTCAGGGCCTGGGCAACTGTCCTTGAGCCTCTCTGTGCTCAAAGCTATTCTTTGGGCTCTACCACTTGAGCCACAGCACCATTTCTGGCTTTTTGTATTTATGTGGTGCTGAGGAATTGAACCCAGGCCTTCATGAATGAAAGACAAGCACTCTACCACTAAGCCACATTCCCAGCCCAAAGATATTCTTTTTTTTTTTTTTTTTTTTTTTTTTTGGGTCCGGTCTCGGGGCCTGAACTCTGGGCCTGGGTGCTGTCCCTCAGCTCTTCAGCTCAAGGCTAGCACTCTACCACTTGAGCCACAGTGCTTTTTTCTTTTTTCTTTTGTGGTGCTGAGGAATCGAACCCAGGGCCTCATGCATGCAAGGCAAGCACTCTACCACTGAGCCACCTTCCCAGCCCCCCAAAGATAGTCTTAATAAAGACAAATTGCAGCCAGGCACCTGTGGCTTATGTTTGTCATCCTAGCTACTTAAGGGCTTGAGATCTGAGAATATCGGTCCTAAGCCAGCCCAGAGGGGAAATCTAGGAGACTCCTCTCCAGTTAACCACAAAAAATCTGGGAGTGGAACTGTGGCTCAAGTGGTAGAGTGCTGTCCTTGAAGAAAAAAAAAAACAACTCAGGGAGGCACCTAGGCCCTAAGGTCAAGCCCTAGGACCAGCACACACACACAATGTCTTTTCATAAATTTATCAGTAGTTGGTTTTGCTAATTGCTTATATTCTTTGTGATCCTCCTGTTTCAGCCTCCTGAGTGCTGGCATTATCAGTGTGCATTATTATACCAGATGAGAAGACATTCAGAATAGAAAAAATACAAGCCATTTCAACAAAATTAGATGTAATTTTTTAGGAGTATGTTCTAGTTTTCTACTGAAAATAACCCAAACACTTGTCTTGTAGTTTGAAAGAAAAAAGATCAGCGTAACCGGGATTTAGAAGCTATACACACTTAAATTAGCTTTCTTTTGCAGAGAGATACTGCACTGCACGGGTAAGGTGTCTGGTAGAAAGAAGAAAGTATTGTGAGGTTATTTGGCCAGGTGATCCAAAATCTTTCTGATTTAAAGGCTGATTAAACTTTGGTTTAATGGCGCACACTTGTAATCCATTCAAGAGGCAGAGATAGGTTTGCCATTCAGGGCCAATTTGGGTAAAAAGTTTAGGAGAACTCTTATGTCAACTAAGCTGAAAGAGATGATGCATGCCTGTGAGCCTAGCTACACAGAAACAGAAGTAGGGGCTGGCCCCGGGCAGAAGCCCAGGACCCTCCTTGAAGAATGAATGGAAGAAAAAGTGATGTGGACACTTGCCTACCAAATCCTAAACCCTGTTATGCCCACCTTCCCACTGCTTGCTTTGGCCTATGTGGCCTTAGAGGTCCTTTTAGTTCTAACATATCCAAAAAGGGACCAAAACAGGCATGTGTAATGAATGTTTGTTCACAGTGAGGCTAGAGTAGGGCTTTTTTTCCCCTTTCATTTTTTTCCAAGTAAAGTACTAGGGATATTAATAATACTACTTTTATTTTTACCTGTAGTACTTCATCCTGGAGATTTGGACCCCTGTCTCTAATTTGCCATCATTTTGGTTGGATGCTTTAAGCTTAGACTTGAGTTTTTCCCCACTTGATGGCAGGTTCTCCCAAGTGCTGGGCCCCTCTCTAGCTGGGCTAATATTCAGCACTTTGTGGGGATATGTGTATTAGATTTTGCTTTTCTTTTTTTTTTGTTGTTATTTTTCTGTAGAGTTCAATTTAGTTATTTTTTTATGAGCTTCATGAGTGTTAATATATGAATCAGTAGGGTTGTATTATTATTATTATTACTGTTCATTCTTTTTTTTGGGGGGGGGTCCGGTCTTGGGGCCTGAACTCTGGGCCTGGGCACTGTCCCTCAGCTCCTCAGCTCAAGGCTAGTGCTCTACCACTTGAGCCACAGCACCACTTCCGGCTTTTTTTCTTTTTGCTTATGTGGTGCTGAGGAATCGAACCCAGGGCCTCAGGCTCTGGAAGTTGGCTCAACTTCCCAGCCCTGCTGTTCATTCTTTTGCTTATTTGTTCTTCTTTTAATGGGACATTATGTTTTGGAACTATTATGAATAAGCTTCTGTTAACATTTTTACAAGTGTGTATTAGCTTGTTTGTTTATTATGGGTCCTGGAGTTTGAACAGGCTTGAGTACTGTCTTGGGGCCTTTTCAGTCAAGGCTAGCACTCTACCACTTAAGCCAGAGCTCTACTTTCTGGGGGTTTTTTTGGTGGTTTTTTGGAGATGAGAGTGATGGACTTTTCTAGCTGGCTTCAAATCATGATTCTCAGATTTTAGCCTCTTGAGTAGCTAGGATTACAGGTATGACCCATTTGTGCCTGGCTTATTACACATTTTTGTGTGGCACATGCAGGCTTTCATTTCCTTTGGATAACTAACTGGGAATGAAATTTAATAGATAAGGAGTGTCTACTTCTGGACTCTCAGAGGCCAGGAGACCATAATTTTTGGACTTAATCTAGCTCTTTCATGGCTATTGAAAAATGGGATGGAAAGCCAGATGCTAGTGGCTTACAATCCTAGCTACTCAGGAGGCTAGGATCTGGGGATTGCAATTCAAAGCCAGCCCTGGCAGGAAGGTCTGTGAGACTCTCTGTTGTTGTTGGTGGTGGTGGTGGTGGTAGTCGTGGGGCTCTGGGCCTGAGTGCTCTCCCTCAACTTTTCTTTCTTTTTTTTTTTTTTGGTCGGCCGTGGGGCTTGAACTCTGGGCCTGGGCGCTGTCCCTCAGCTCTTCAGCTCAAGGCGAGCGCTCTACCACTTGAGCTACAGCATCACCTCCCTCTCCCTCAACTTTTAAGCTGAAGGCTAGTGCTCTACCACTTGAGCTACAGCGCCACTTCTGTTTTTTTCTGGTGGTTTACTGGAGATGAAAGCTTCACAGACTCTTCTGCCTGGGCTGGTTTTTTGAACTACGAACCTCAGATCTCAACCTCCTGAGTAGCTAGAATTATAGGTATGAGCTACTGGCGCCCGGCTGTGTGATTTTTTTTTTTTGGGGGTCCCGTCGTGGGGCCTGAACTCTGGGCCTGGGCGCTGTTCCTCAGTTCTTCAGCTCAAGGCTAGCGCTCTACCACTTGAGCCACAGTGCCACTTCTGGCTTTTTTCTTATGTAGTGCTGAGGAATTGAACCCAGGGACTCATGCATGCGAGGCAAGCGCTCTACCACTGAGCCACCTTCCTCGCCCCTGTTTTTAAACTTTCTTAGAGCAGGTTTTGTGGCTTCATTCTCCTTAGATAGGGTCTTTTGGGAGTCACAGTTTAATCCCTGGGGTAGCCAACAGAACTTGAAACTGGCTGATCAGACTCGGCTCCTGGCACTGTGCTACCTCCAGAATCCGTTCATCTGGAGCAGGTGCAGTGTCGGTGGTGCTGGTGATGTGGTACCACTGGGGTATGCTCTGTTTTGATGGTGAGGGTGGACATCCATAATGCTGTGCAGTGGTTGGCCCATGGTGATTGTATATTTCCACTTTACAGATTATCTCTGTAGTTTGTTGAATTGTCCACAGAATAAGTTCAGTGTAGAAATCTTTGAGACACTGTGCTTCTCTTAATGTAAGCAGATCCTAAGCATAACTGCAAGGACTGGCTCTTCCAAAATATTCTTGCTGTATTTTGGAAAGAGTTATACTTACTGTAGACAGTAATTTGCTATCCATCTGTCACCAAATTATAACACGGGTTTTTTTTGTATGTTCATCACTGTGTAATATTTTTGACATTTTTCAAAAGTAATACATGCCTATAACATGAAATTTTAGCATGATCTTGTGAATAAGAATAACAGTTACTAGAGCTGGGAATGTGGCTTAGTGATAGATAGAATGCTTGCCTAGCATGCATGAAACTCTGAGTTCAATTCCTCAGGCTCTGTGGCTCAAGTGGTAGAGTGCTAGCCTTGAACAAAAGAAGCAATTATTATGCTTATATTTTTTGAATTATGATAGAGAGCAGGAAAGGACGTGCCAGTTGTGCTGGGCCCTGTGCCGGGTGTGCTTTGCAAATGTGATCTCTTGTCGTATCATGGCTAATAAACCCTATAAAATGGGTACCAAATCTATTTTGCACGAGGAATAAAATTTTTTGCGTCACTTTCCTCCCTGGATGGAAGATCATTCAAAACTACTAGAAAGTGCAGACATTCACTGACGTCCCACCATTACTAACTTCCAGGACTGCTGCTTTTCTTTTTTTGGTGCCAGTCCTGGGGCTTGAACTCAGGGCCTGGGCACTGTCCCTGAGCTTCTTTTGCTCAAGGCTAGCGCTCTACCACTTGAGTCACAGTGCCACTTCTGGCTTTTTCTATTTATGTGGTGCTGAGGAATTGAACCCAGTGCTTCATGTATGTTAGGCAAGCATCTACCAGTAAGCCACATTCCCAGCTTGTACATTTATTTTTATTTTTATTTTTGTCGGTCGTGGGCCTGAACTCTGGGCCTGGGTGCTGTCCCTCAGCTCTTCAGCTCAAGGCTAGCGCTCTACCACTTGAGCCACAGCATCACTTCTGGCTTTTTCTGCATATGTGGTGCTGAGGAATTGAAACCAGGGCCTCATGCATGCAAGGCAAGCGCTCTACCACTGAGCCACCTTCCTAGCCCCTTGTACATTTTTTTTTTTTTTTTTTTTTTGTCGGTCGTGGGGCTTGAACTCAGCCTGGGCGCTGTCCCTCAGCTCTTCAGCTCAAGGCTGGTGCTCTACCACTTGAGCTACAGCGCCACTTCCGGTTTTCTGGTGGTTTATTGGAGATAGGAATCTCAAGGTCTCTCCTGCCTGGGCTGGCTTTGAACTGCGATCCTCAGATCTCAGCCTCCTGAGTAGCTAGGATTACAGGCGTGAGCCACCAGCGCCCGGCCCTTGTACATTTTTTTAACTACAGCATTTTGTCTATAAAGTAACAGGGGAATATATAACACTTTATCTTCTATGAGTAGAATGCAGTTTCCCCATACACAAAATTTATAGAACAGATTGCTAGGAGAGTAAGCCTCAACTCTTAGGAGTATTTTTTATTGTATGAAGAGTTACAGCTTACATCTTCCTGGAAGAACACCTCTGACTTTTGTACTTGGCCTGTTCATGACTCTGTGAAGAATTCTTGGTATTTTTTATTTGATTACAGTTTTCCTCATGCTTTTGAAGGTATACCATGACATTCTAAAATGAACTGGGAGTGTTGGTTGACCTGTGCCTATAAACACAGCTACTTAGGAGAATTGCTTGAGGCAAGAGAGTTTAGAGTTTGAAGCCAGTCCTGGCAGAAGTAGCACTTAGTCCATCTCAAATATATACATACATGTATGCTTGCATGCATGCGTATATACATGTATACACACATACGTGCATACTTACAAATAAAAGAGCTAAGGACATAGTTATAGTGGTAGAATGCTTCTTAATATATTATGTATGATACTGAGTTGTGCAAGAAAAGGAATAAAAAAATTCTTTGAAGAGATTTGAGAAGCTGGTATGGATGAGTATCACAACAAATGATTTTTCTTAGTAATTAAAATATATGCATACTCATTAGCACTTGAGAGGCTGAGGCAGGAGGATTATATAAATTGAGGCAGAGCTGGACTACATACATAATAAGACACTGTCTTAAAAGACAAGGACACTATATTGCTCACAAATTGGATTTCTTTGAAGTTTTATTTGATTATTTACTTATTGCTGGTGTTGGAGCTTGAACTCAGGGCTTCATGCTTTTGCTTAGGTTTTGTAACTCAAGGCTGGCACTCTAACACTTAAGTCCATACCTCCACTTCCAGCTTTCTGAGATCCTCAGTTCTCAGCTTCTTCAATAGCTGGGATTACAGGAATGATCTACTGCCTGGCCTCCCTCAAGCATCTTTGATTCAGACTCTTAGATTTACTTGTTATAATGAATGGTATTCAACTTGTATGTGGGTAAAAGATGCTTTCTTTTTTATTGTGAGCAGAGACAAGCATCTAGAGTACTCTTAACAGTGCCTATTAGAACTAAGAATTGAATGCTAGTGACTTTATTGTCAAGAAGTGCAAATAATTATCAGTGGATGGTGTTTTCAAGAACCTACTACTGTGTATGCACATGGGTATATTATTACATACTTAAGAATGTAAACTTTAGTTCATGGCTTTTGAAAAATGTGATCACAACAATTGCCTTTTCTAAGTGGAAACTTCATGTGCTTATGATGACCCATATTATTCAATTTGCATTTTCTGCCCAAATAAAAAATATACTGGAAAACAGGCCAGAACTTGTTCTTCCCAAGACAAGTCAAGAGAGATAGGTAATATGTCTTTAGACATCATCCACAAAAAGTTACTGACTTTGTAATTGTGTTAGTTAGATTACCCTGCCAGTTTGTTTCCTTTCCGATTTCATACTATAGAAAAGTCTTTTCAGAGAGTTCTGCCTGATATTGTAGGTACATATTTTTTAAAATTATTTATTTATTTTGGTGCCAGTCCTGGGCTTGAAAACTAATCCTGTACACTGTCCCTGAGCTCTTTCTCAAGGCTAGCACTCTACCACGTGAGCCACAGCACCATGTCTGGCTTTGGGATAGTTAATTAGAGATAAGAGGTCTCACGGACTTTCTGCTGGAGCTGGCTTTGAACTGTGATCCTCAGATCTCAGCCTCTTGAGGAGCTAGGATTACAGGTGTGAGCCACCACACCTGGCTGTTGTAGATGTTTTTGTTCTCTATTTTGGAAAGAGATCTTAAACCTGCCTTAAGATTTGCAGTTTCCGGGCTGGGAAGGTGGCTCAGTGGTAGAGCGCTTGCCTTGCATGCTCAAGGCCCTGGGTTCGATTCCTCAGCACCACATAAGCAAAAAGAAAAAAGCCGGAAGTGGCACTGTGGCTCAAGTGGTAGAGCGCTAGCCTTGAGCTGAAGAGCTGAGGGACAGCGCCCAGGCCCAGAGTTCAGGCCCCACGACCGGACCCAAAAAAAAAAAAAAAAAAGATTTGCAGTTTCCTACACTCCATCAAAGAGTGAATGGTGGTGAGCAGACATCCTGATCAGTCGTGGGGGGAGGTAAGCTAGGGAGAGAGAGATAGGACAAACCAGGAGAAGGTTGTTCCCATAGAGGGTCCCAGAGTGGGAGGAGCGGCCTGTTGAGCAGGTGGTCAAGATGCTACCTCCATAGTAGGTTTAGTGGTGGGAGGTGTTAACTACTGGATCAAGTCCTAAGAATTTTGAGAAATTGAAGCAGCTTTCGCCTTGCTCTGAGCAGTGCTCACCTTTTAAACTCGTAATCAGCATTAATAGTCAGCTCACTTCTGTGCCTTCTGGAGTTCATTAAGACTAGGTCTGTCATTTATCCCTTAGCCAGATGGCTGCTCATCTTGTGATGTTATGGACATTTATGTTTTTGGAGTAGAGGAAGATAAACTGCAAGAGTAGTAGTGGAACATTACTGTTGTTTATTTTGTTTTTGTTTTTTTGGTCATGGGGCTTGAACTCTGGGCCTGGGCGCTGTCCCTCAGCTCTTGAGCTCAAGGCTAACGCTCTACCACTTGAGCCCCAACGCCACTTCCGGTTTTCTGATGGTTTATTGGAGATAAGAGTCCCATGGACCTCCCTGCCCGGGCTGGCTTTGAACCGTGATCCTCAGATCTCAGCCTCCTGAGTAGCTAGGATGACACGTGTGAACCACTGACACCCGGCTATTACTGTTGTTTTGTTTGTGCCTTTCCCAACACAGTTCACTTGTGGCCTCTTGAGCCACACCCCTTCTTGACAGTTTTGTTAACAGCACATATCTGATTTCCTTGTGTTCTGTATTTTCTGACGTGTGCTTGGGTGAACTTGGCCTCTGTGGGTTGCCCTCCTCCATCACCTCGTAGTACCTTCCTCCGGGAAGATGTCTGACAGACATCACTTTCTTGGTTATATGTGTATTGCCACAGCCTTTTAAGTTCTACCATTCTGAAGACAGTGCTGAGCCTGAGGCAGGTGGGCGATGTGTTAGCTGCCAGATGATCTCTTAAGGGGAAGGTTTGCTCCTTTATAGGCTCTTTACAGTTACAACAGGGTCTTGCTGTCTGTACTTGGGAACTAAGCATATTCAGGCAAATCTCTGATCTAGTCTCTTGTTTATTATTCTCCAAAGCTCAGGTATCAAATAGATTTTAATGCAGTGGCATCTCTTGCTGCCTGAATTTGAACCAGAGTTCAGATAGTGGGGATAATTGTACCTTCTTTGTACCAAGGGCAACTGTGTGACTGCTGAAGCAGTAAACATAAGCTGTTGGATAGAGCTTCATCCTGCTTTTTGTGTCTTCCCTGCCTTTGCAAAGACTAGTAGTAGATATCTGATAGCAGTGACTGAGCCTTGTTCACTCACACTTTGTTCTGGTCACATATAATACTGTAGAGCCAAGTATGACAATTTAAGTGAATTGGATATAAATGACCAGCGGGTGTCATCCCTGACAGTCATCAGTTTGGTTTGCCTAGTTGAATCTAGTTGTATTCCGTATCTGATGGCAGCTTCGGTTAATATTTTAAGAAAAGCTGTGCAGCCAAACAGTGGGTTGTCATGTATGGGCAGAATGTTTGAATTGAGAATGTCTGTAAAAAAAATTTGTTTTCCCTGTGATACAATAACATGTTTTAAAAAAAGAAACCCTCATTACTATTAAGTACTTTGATAATGCTCTATGCATATGTATATATACTTGTTTATATATTTTTTCTACTCAAGGCTGGCGCTCTACTATTTCAGCCACAGCTCCACTTCTGGCTTTAGTTCATTGGAGATAAGAGTTTGGTGGATCTTCTTGCCTGGGCTGACTCCAAACTGCAATCCTTAGATCTCCGCCTCTGGAGTAGTTAGGATCTGTAATGTGCCACTGATACCTGGCCCAAAACTGCTTTTCTTTTTTTCTTTTGGTCAGTTATGGGGCTTGAACTCAGGGGCTGGGTGCCATCCATGAGGTCTGTTGCTGAACGCTAGCATTCTACCACTTTGAGCCACAGTGCCAGCTATGGTTTTCTGGTAGTTTTTTGTAGATAAGAGTCTCACGGGGCTGGGAAGGTGGCTCAGTGGTAGAGCGCTTGCTTTGCATGCATGAGGCTCTGGGTTCGATTCCTCAGCACCACATACACAGAAAAAGCTGGAAGTGTTGCTTTGGCTCAAGTAGAATGCTAACCTTGAGCTGAAGAGCTTAGGGACAGTGCCCAGGCCCAGAGTTCAGGCCCTACAACTGAAGGGAAAAAAAAAAAAAAGAGTCTTCTTTCTTTCATTTTTGGTTAATTGGAGATAAGAGTCTCATGGACTTCTTCTGCCCAGGCTGGCTTTGAACCATGATCCTCAGGTCTCAGACTCCAGAGTAGCTAGGATTTATGGTGTGAGCCACTAGTTCCCAGCCCCCCCCCCCTTTTTTTTTAAACTTAAAAGAGCGCTTTTCTCTTGTGGTGTCAGTGACATGTTAGAGTAACAGAGCTGCCTCACCAGCCCGCCGTCCCGGACATGCCTTCATCTCCTACTCACCTGCTGCTTGCTAAGGGAACTCTAGGCTTTCTCGGAGTCTCCTGATTGGTACCATCAATCAAAGGACTCGATTAAGAACATTTTTCTCTGGCAACTGTATGTTTAATAGGACTTTTCACACCTCCATTATTTGGTAAGCCATAGAGCTGCATTGCAACATGACAATCATGGTTCAGTGTGATTTGCACTTCAGGGGATGCACTTAGTGTGTTAGGGCACAGGACCAAGTGGACTCATCTTGGGGCTCATCCCTGCATACTGTTATTCTCGTCTTGTAAAACTAACAGCCTGATTGAAGAACTTGTCTGGTTTCCTGCCCCGGTGTAGTGGAGGCACAGCTCCTGAAGGTATTGCTAGCTTTTTCCTTTGCCTCTTTCTTCAAGCCTTCTTTCAGACTCAGTCCCATCTGTTCCTTGCTCTGAATTCTTGTGTCACCTGCACTCCTACTACCTAGTCCTTTGTGACCTCTTCTGCATGCCCTTTCCATCATTTTCGTTGGTGAGTCGGTGATAGCTGTGCTTCTGAAGTGGGGCGGTACGGGCTGAGTCAGGGGCCTGAGAAGTGCTCTTGTCCAGTTGTGCGCCTCAGCAGGGGTGCTGTGCCAGTGACTGCTGGTTGTGGCATTGTAATCAGTAGCCTATTTCCCTTACTCTGCAGTCACCAAGTTGAGGTCCTGGAAGAATTCCAGGAGCAAGTGGGTGATAGCAGACAACTGAATACAGCCATGCCTTTCCATGAAAACTGCTTTCCTTGGCTTTTTTCCAGCAGTGGTAGGTTGCCAACAGAAAATGCTTTTGACTTTGCAAATGATCTGGCCATAGTCTGGGCTAGTTCTGGTTGTTTATACCATTGAAAAGAGTTATTTCTGGTCCTTAAATTTTTAAAACAATTTTTTTTTGGGGTCCAGTCATGGGGTCTGAACTCTGGGCCTGGGCGCTGTTCTTCAGCTCTTTAGCTCAAGGCGAGTGTTCTACCACTTGAGCCACAGCGCCACTTCTGGCTTTTTTCTTATGTGGTGCTGAGGAATCGAACCCAGGACCTCATGCATGCAAAGCAAGCACTCTACCACTGAGCCACCTTCCCAGCCCCTGAATTTGTAGTTTTAACTGTATTCCAGCATGTACAGAGAGATAATGGAAACTCCAGCTTAATAAACATGTCAGTTTAGGTTTACGCCATGTCAGTGAATGGTCACTGTGGTGATGTGGCCCATTTAGGAGCAGGAGGTATATTGGTCTTCACCCACCCCTTGTAGTACTGGGGTTTTAATTTGGAAGGTACTCTGAACACTTGAGCCACAGACCCCAAGTCCTTTTTTGTTTTAGTTATTTTTTGGATAAGGTCTTGTATTTTTGCTCAGGGCCTGCCTTGAACACCTCCTGTCTAGCTGGGAGTATAGGTGTGAACCATCACAACACCCACCTTGTTGACAGTGGGGGTCTTGTTTAACTTTTGTTGTTGTTGTTTGGGTCCGGGGCTGAGCTCAGACAGTAGTTATCTTGATTGTTTTTCTTTTGAGTAGCTGGGATTTCAGGTGTGAACTACTGTGCCCAGGCCTGGTGTGTGTTTTTGTTAGGCCACGATTTTGTGTGTTGCACTGGGGATTGAACCTAGGACCTTGAACATGTTGAACAAGCACTGTACACTTGAACCACACTCCCAGCTCTGTGTGTGTGTGTGTGTGTGTGTGTGTGTGTGTGTGTGTGTGTGTGTGTGTGTGTGTGTGTGTGTGTGTGTGTGTGTGTGTGTGTGTGTGTGTGTGTGTGTGTGTGTGTGTGTGTGTGTGTGTGTGTGTGTGTGTGTGTGTGTGTGTGTGTGTTATGTGTCTGTCTGTCTGTCATGGATCTTGAACTCTGGACCTGGGCCCTGTCCCTGAGCTCTTCATCTCAAGGTAAGCGCTCCACCACTTGAGCCACAGTGCCACTTCCGGCTTTCTGGTGGTTAATTGGAGATAAGAACCTCATGGACTTTCTTGCCTGGGCTGGCTTTGAACTGTGATCCTCAGATCTCAGCCTCTTGAGTAGCTAGGATTATAGGCATGAGCTACTGGCATCGGCCCAGCTTTAGATTTAGATTAAAGTTAGACAATACTAGAGTGTTAACTCAGGGCTTCTTACTTGCATGTCTCTACGACTGAGCCATGCCTCCAACACTTTTCTGAGCTGGTTATTATTATTATTATTTTTGGGTCCGGTCGTGGGGCCTGAACTCTGGGCCTGGGCGCTGTCCCTCAGCTCTTCAGCTCAAGGCTAGCGCTCTACCACTTGAGCCACAGCGCCACTTCCGGCTTTTTTCTTTTTGCTTATGTGGTGCTGAGGAATCGAACCCAGGGCCTCAGGCATGCAAGGCAAGCGCTCTGCCACTGAGCCACCTTCCCAGCCCTGAGCTGGTTATTTTTGAGATAAAGCCTTGCTTCCAGCACAGTTTGCCTATTTCTGCTTTCCATAGTAGTTAGGATGACAGGAATGTACCACCACACTCAGCATCTTCCCTTGAGAAGGGGTCTCGTGAACGTTTCTGTCTGCTATTCTGGTCTTGGAACTGCAGTCTTCCTAAGATCAGTCTCTTACATAGCTAGGGTTATAGGAGTATAACTGTTTTAATACTTTTGCCTTGGCTCTTCATGGACTCACTATTCTTCTGGCTCCCATTCCTGAGAAGATGAGATTACAGGCCTGCATCACCATATCGAGTTTTTTGTTTTGTTTAAAAAAGACAGGATGTCACTGTGAAACCTAGGTTGGCCTTAAACCTGTTCTCTTTCCACCTCACATTCCCAGTATTGGACTCTCAGGTGTGAACCACCGCTCCCAAGTGCTTACGATGCACTGTAAATCTGAAATGAACATTCTGAGCTTCTCTTTCATTAGCATATATGAGTTGTACAAAAGGGGCTTCCTTGTGACATTTCCACACAGGTCTGTGTGCATCATCAAGTATCATCCTGACCAACCTTACTCCTCCTGTCACTCTCCACTCTCCTACTTCCCTTTCTTAAAACAATTTCAACAAGTTTTATTCTTCTATTTTTTCCATGTATATAGGCTGTATTTAATGACCATATGTTTGTCTCCGTTTTTACCTCTTAGCCCTCTCCCCTCTAAGACTCTTACATACCTGTCTGAGCTTATTTGTTTTTAAAGATAAAAACAAATTCGGATGAAAACTGGAATGTTTGTGATTATCTGACAGTTTTAAAATTATTGTCTATTCAGAGAATTTTTACAAGTAACAGACCAGACCCTGAGCTGATCTCTGTCAGGGTTCTTTATGTCTTTGAATCGGCCTCATATCCCAGGCAGTGGTTCTGTTGTCCTCTTGCTGCCAGCCTGTGTCTGTTAGCCGCTCCACCTCATTGTTGCCCAAGCATACTTAGGAAGAAAACAGTGTAAAGCCTGAGAATAATTGTAATAATGAAGTAGAGGACACTCATAGCATGGTCTTACGTGCCTGCTCTTCATGATGCTTCGTGTATGTGAGTTTGGCTGGTTCTCATACAGCTCTAAGAGGAGAAGCTATTATTCCCATTTTATAGATGGTAAGATCAAGACAGAGAGGTATAAATTTTTTCAAGATCATACAGCTAGCAAGTAACAGAGCCACCATTATGAGTTAAATATATACCCACACCTGGCCACGAAGTTGTACTGCCTCTCTAGTAGGACTTTTTGTTTTGTTTTGTTTTTCCAAAGTCACGCACTAGGTGGACTGGCTACTTTTGTGCACAGAGCATGTATCTGTCCAGTGGTACTTATTTGAATCAAGTATGCTTGAAGGCTCAACAAGGAGGTAATGAGTCTTGTTCAGGGAACGTTCCCTGTACCTGTTATATAGTGCTTCAAAGACAGGTGTGTGTGGGAGGAGGGTTACTGGGGTTCTGAGCTCAGGGCCTCATCCTGGCTAGGCAAGCGCTCCAACACTTGAACCATGTCCTCCAGCCCTTACTGCTCCAGAATGTTTCAGGTAAGGCTTTGTGTTTTTGGCCTTGTACCAGTCTGTCATCCTTCTATATCTGTTTATAGGCGTGCCTTTTCCTTTTCCTGGAGTTGGATAGTTTTTGTTTTGTTTTACTTTGCTTTGTTTTTTGTTTTTGTTTTTAATAATGGGACTTGGCTTTTTCACTCAGACTGCTACTCCTAACACTTGAGCCAAACTTCCAGTTCTGCTTTTGCTGTTTAATTACAGATAAGAATCTCCAAGATGTGTCTGTCTTGGCTGGCTTCACACTGCACTCCTCCAAGTCTCAGCCTCTTGAGTAGCTAGGATTATATGCTAGGGCCACTAGAACCCAGCTTAGAATGAGTTCCTAGCTGATCTGTTACTTGCCTGAGGATTCTGGGTGATTGTTTCCTCCTCCATGAAATGATAAGCTTTAACTAATACTCTGGACTTGCACGTGTGCCAAGCCTAAGTACCAAGATGATTGTTGAAGATTTTCTTTTCTGTATGTTTTCTGACCCTGTTTCTTCTGAACACTCAGATGTATATGTGGTTTTTTTTTTTTTTTTGGTCAGTCCTGGGGCTTGAACTCTGGGCCTGGGCGCTGTCCTTCAGCCCTTCAGCTCAAGGCGAGTGCTCTACCACTTGAGCTACAGCGCCACTTCCAGTTTTCTGGTGGTTTATTGGAGATAGGAGTCTCACGGTCTCTCCTGCCCGGGCTGGCTTTGAACTGCGATCCTCAGATCTCAGCCTCCTGAGTAGCTAGGATTACAGGTGTGAGCCACCAGCGCCCGGCTTCTGTATATGTGGTTTTTTTTTTTTTTTTTTTTTGGGTCCGGTCGTGGGGCCTGAACTCTGGGCCTGGGCGCTGTCCCTCAGCTCTTCAGCTCAAGGCTAGCGCTCTACCACTATGAGCCACAGCGCCACTTCCGGCTTTTTTCTTTTTGCTTATGTGGTGCTGAGGAATCGAACCCAGGGCCTCGAGCATGCAAGGCAAGCGCTCTACCACTGAGCCACCTTCCCAGCCCTGTATATGTGGTTTTAAGAGTTACGTCAGAGTGTGAAAAAAACGGAAGAAGTCAGCTTTTGAAAAAATTATGCTCTTAGTGGGCTCATCAAAACCACATCACACTCAGTGTTTGCTGCTATTGGAAGCATTTTCTAAGACCCTCCTACTCCTAGGTGGCAGCATATACATCTACTTGTCTTCCTCTTCCTCCTGCTGGTCTCGTGGTATGTTCCATTGAGTGTTGGCTGGGTCCAATCCTTCCCATAAATACTCATTTTAAGTAGTCATCTGGAAATGAAAATCAGAGGAATCCATTTGTGTTGTAGTTTTCACTTGTTATTGGAATCTCTGAAAGCAGACTGTACAAGGTCTTTTTGTTGTTGTTGTGAGGTTGAGTGGGTTCAGAGACAAGCGTATTCTTCCCCAACAGCATTTCCTTCCCCAGTGGAAGGTGTTCTTTATCTTTACAAGTCTTAGGTCCCCCTTTGGACTTTCTTTGACAATCAGATAATGCGTTTTCCCCTCAAAAATGTCTATCATACAGCATTTTCCACAGGTGTCAGCGTCAACCTCTCCTGTCCCTACTAACTACCCAGGCAATCCTGCTCAGCGTTTTGCCCCATTGGCATCCTGTCTGCCCCTGTGGGGCCTCACTTCTTAGCCTGCATCTTACTGACATGCAAGAATATGTGGCTCATTGCTAGTGAATGAGAGTCATCATGGCGGTCCATTTGAACCAGAATTTTTCAAAGCCTAGTTGAGAGGCTTTAGGTTAGGACATGGTTGAGGCCTTGCACTAAAGCCAAAGGCTCAGAGTCAAGCTGCACTTCTATCTATGCTATAATCAAAAGTGAAACTGTCTCTAAAGCCAGGTGCCAGTGGCTCTCGCCTGTGATCTTAGGTAATCAGGAAGCTGAAATCTGAGGTTCAAAGCCAGCATGGGCAGGAAAGTCCATGAGACTCTTATTTCCAGTCAGCCACCAAAAAGCCAGAAGTGGAGCTGTGGCACAAGCGGTAGAGCACTAAGCCTTAAGCACAAAAGCTCAGGTACAATACATAGGCCTTGTTCAAGCCCTAGGTCTAGCACCAAAAAAGTAAAGAAAGAAAAGGAAAAAAATCAACTCTAAGATAATATAATCTTGTTCTGCTCAGCCTTTCTGCATGGACATTTGGACTGCCTGTATATTCTGCATAGTAACTTAGATACTTGGAAGTTTTTTCTTTTTTCTTTTTTTTTTTTTGGGGGGGGGGGTCCAGTCATGGGGCCTGAACTCTGGGCCTGGGCGCTGTCCCTCAGCTCTTCAGCTCAAGGCTAGGGCTCTACCACTTGAGCCACAGCGCCACTTCCCGCTTTTTTCTTTTTGCTTATGTGGTGCTGAGGAATTGAACCCAGGGCCTCATGCATGTAAGGCAAGCGCTCTACCACTGAGCCACCTTCCCAGCCCCAGATACTTGGAAGTTTAACAGATAGAAAGGTGCTGTTTCCCCTGGTGCCCTGCAGGCCACTGGCCCTCTGTAGCATTTTCTCTTGGCCTCGGTGACTTGTCACTACATTCTTTGATGGTCTTTTACCTCAGGGCTAGTATATGGGTGACTCTTGTTTCTAAGGTCTGTGTAGGGTGGTGATTTCTTGGAGTACTCATTTATTTAGTTCCTTCTTAATACTAAACTCCTGCTCTGTGCTGAGGATACAGAGTAGACGATTTTTTTTTTTTTTTTTTGGCTTATGTGGTGCTGAGGAATAGAACCCAGGGCCTCAGGCATGCAAGGCAAGCGCTCTACCACTGAACCACCTTCCCAGCCCCCAGAGTAGATGAATGTTGACAAAAGGCAAGATCTTTTTCCTGGTTTTGTTTCCAGCATAGATTCTGGATATGTCATAGAAATATGCTCTGGCAGACAGTGCTGTGGGTTGTGGAGTGCCTTGTACTTTTCATTATCGGTAACGGTGGCTGTCAAAATAGAAGCACCATACTCTTCCGCTCTTTTGGTGGCTGTCGTCCATGTGCCAGACAGCTCAGGGCCCGAGTGGCTTTAACTGACGGCTGAGCAAACCACCAGAGTTTGTGGCAGGTACTTCCTATCAGGGGTGCTGGTATGGACCTCCCTCAGCCTACAAGGTTAATACTTAGGCCTTCCTAAGAGCGATACTGAACCTCTGTCCCTGAGGGTGGCTAGACTCAAGTCTAGAGCTTGAATTTCTCTCCTTATGTAGTGTGTCCTTATCTACTGTGTTCCTTCTTTAATCATAGGAACTTTCTTCATTCTCCCAATGAAGAGAGACACAGCAGACACAGAAAGGGAGAGGACAAAAGAGGGAGGAAGGTTCTTTTTTTTTTTTTTAACTTAATTTTATTTTATTTGTGAACATACTGTACAGAGGAGTTACAATTACATGGGCAGGATAATGCGTACATTTGGGAGGAAGGTTCTTGAAAGACTGATTGACAAACTTGATTACAATGCTTTTTCATAGGAAAACCTAGTAGAACTTTAAGGCATTATTTAATGCATTTAATTTGGGGAGAGTTCTCCCCCTCCCCCGCCCATCTTGTCAGTCATGGTACTTGAACTCTGCACCTAGGCACTGTCTCTCAGCTCTTCTGTTCAAGACTAGCACTCTACCACTTAAGCCACAATGCACTTCTGATTTTCTGGTGGTTAATTGGAGATAAGAGGCTCATGGACTTTCCTGCCCGGGCTGGCTTTGAACCGAGATCTTCAGATCTCAGCCTCCTTAATAACTAGGCTTAATGGCGTGAGCCACTGGGGCTGGCTTTGAACTGTGATCCTCAGTTCTCAGCCTCCAAAGTAGCTAGGATTACAGGTGTGAGCCACCAGTGCTCGCTGAGTCTCCTTTTTTTCAGTCGTGGGGCCTGAACTCTGGGTCTGGGGGCTGTCCCTCAGCTCTTCAGCTCAAGGCTAGCATTCTAACACTTGAGCCACAGCACCACTTCCGGCTTTTTTTTTTTTCTGCTTATGTGGTGCTGAGAAATAGAACCCAGGGCCTCATGCATGCAAGGCAAACACTCTACCACTGAGCCACTTTCCCAGCCCATGTGTCTCCTTTTTTGATTCTCCTTTATACTGTGTGTTGCATAGTACTGGGGCTTGTATGCAGAGATTTCTACTCTTGCTGGGTTTTGTTGCTCATGGTTGGCGCCCTGCCAATATAGCCATGTCTCCATTCTGCCATTTTGCTGGTTCATTGGAGATGGAGTCTCAACCTTTTCTGCTTGCCTGGCTTTGAATGTGATCCCCCAGATCTCAGCCTCCTGAGTAGCTGGGATTACAGGTGAGAGCCACCAGCACCTAGCTCTTTTTTGGTTTTTGATGTAGTAACTTCTATTTTCTGAGATTGAACTTGACTTAAATGCTTAAAAGAGTAGCTAATAAGGACAGAATAAGAGCACATTTTAACATATGGACTGTTAGTGAATGAGGTAGATTATCAGCAATTCCATAGATTTTAATTTGCTCCTAAATAAATTTGATCATCACTAAACAGTTCCTATTTCATATCTGTTCTGCTTTTAGAATTTTACTGAGAAGATTACTTGGAGGTTCATTTTCTAGCATCCTTCAAAAATCCTGATATCCACATTTACTAGATTACTATCAAGAAACGTGGGAAATTGAAAGAACTAAGTAGGTTTGTTGGGGTTTTTTTGTTTTTTGTTTTTTGTTTTTGCCAGTTCTGGGGCTTGAACTCAGGGCCTAGTTACTGTCCCTGAGCTGCTTTTGCTCAAGGTTAGCATTCTACCACTTGATCCACAACACCACTTCTGTCTTTTTCTGTGTATGTGGTGCTGAAGAATCAAACCCAGGTCTTCATGCATGCTAGGCAAATCACTCTACCACTGAGCCACCTTCCCAGCCCCCAAAGTAGGTTTTTATGCATTATAGAAATCTTGATTTCACTGTTTCATTTTGAGCATGGTGCTATAAAATATGTGTATTCACATAGACTTACAGACTGCAGGTGCTGAATTTGATCCATGGAGAATAAAGAATTAGCGCTCAGAAATGTAAACTAATAGTGGAGAACTAGGGCTCACACCTGTAATCCTAGCTACTCAGGATGCTGAGATCTGAGGACTGTGGTTCAAAGCCAACCCAGGCAGTAAAGTCCGTGAAACTCTTATGTCTAATTAAGCAGGAAGTACCACTGTGGCTTAAGTGGTAGAGCACTAGCTTTGAGCAAACAGATCTCAGGGACATCACCCAAGCTGAGTCCTAGTACTGGGACCTGGGGGGTGGGGGTGGGGAGAAAGGTAAATTATGGAAACAAATAGCTTAACATAAAAACTATAGCTGAGGGCTAGAGTGTGGCCCGTGAGTTCTACCCAGTCTCCCAGAGACAGTTTGGCCTCCCTGGATATGGGTGATGGTGGTCCTTTGATGGCCTGTGTGGGCCTCTTTGGCCTCATTTTAACTAGCCACATCCCCAGCTTCCCATTTTGCTTTAGTTACTTTTGAGATTGTGTTTCATGTTTATGCTACAGTCCTCCTATGTATATTTCTAAGCATCTGGGGTGACAGATATATGCTCCCATACTCAGCTGGTATTTTTTTTTTTTTTTTTTTTTTTTTTTTTGGGTCCGGTCGTGGGTCCTGAACTCTGGGCCTGGGCACTGTCCCTCAGCTCTTCAGCTCAAGGCTAGCGCTCTACCACTTGAGCCACAGCGCCACTTCCGGCTTTTTTCTTTTTGCTTATGTGGTGCTGAGGAATCGAACCCAGGGCCTCGAGCATGCAAGGCAAGCGCTCTACCACTGAGCCACCTTCCCAGCCCTCAGCTGGTATTTGAGATGGGGTCTTGGGACCTTTTTGCCTGGCCTAGACTCAAACAATGATCCTGATCTCTGTCTTCTGAGTAGGTGGGATAATAGGTTTGAGCCACAGGTACCTGGCTCTTTTTTGGAGGGGAGGGGGTGGTCATTCTGGGGCTTGAAGTCAGGGCCTGGGCACTGTCCCTGAGCTTCTTGTGCTTAAGGCTAGCACTCTACCACTTGAGCCGCAGCACCACTTATGGTTTTTTCTGTGTATGTGGTACTGAGGAATCAAACTCAGGATTTCATGCATGCTAGGCAAGCACTCTACCACTAAGCCATATTCCCAGCCCTGGATCCTGTACTTTTTAAGCAGGTACTCTACCATTTGAGCTATATCCTAACCCCTTTTGAGTTGTTGGTTTTTAAATTACAATTCAAGGAACTAAGTTGGGAATCAGAAATGCAATCATATTTACTCAGTTACCTTTTGCCTTGATTAAAAATCTCCTAACCACAAAAATTGAATCTCATTCATGGGTTTAATGAAGGCTTGTGGTCAGTTTAAGCTCATGCAGAGCACATAGGGTAATAGTGATGGCTAGAATGGGCTTACTTTTAGAAAAGTGGAAGGCCTTATCTGTGAAGATGCCACGTGTATGAGAATGCAGCGGGGAAGACCTTTCTGATTATGCTACTTTAGTTTTGTTTTTATACTGGCATTTCAGCAGAAATGGAGTTTAGTTCATTACACATTGATTTCTTTACAGCCTAGACTTTTAGAGCTGACAGAATCATTTGATCTATCTCACTGAATACATTCACCTTTCAGAAGAGATGATTGAGTCTATGGCAAGGATGTAAGTTACTCAGAGTAGGCACCCTGGTGTGGCAGTTGCTAACGGAGGTCCTGCTTACTTATGTAGAACTTGGTGTGTGCATGCACATACATGCAGTGCTGGAAATTGAACCCAGGGCCTTATGCAAGCTAGGTAAACATTCTCACACTGAGCTGTATTCTTGGTCCATGGTGATACCTGGAATGGAAACTCAGCTCTGGAGGTCCCTAGCCAGAGTTCTTCTTCCAGATAAACATCAAATTGAACAAGATCCCAGAAATGTAAAGGCAACCAGTTGAGTATTTCAACTTTGGGGGGAAAAATACAGGTAGGCACTCAGACCTTTAGTTTCTCTTTTTTCCTCCCCAAAGGAGACAGATAAACATCAGGACATCGTATTGGGGATTCTCACACATGTACTTGAGGTTGTAACTGAGAGGATCTAAGGAAACTGGGAGGGCTCTATGGCTGCCCTTGTGGAGGTAGAGCCTAGGGTTTCGCTTTCCGAAATTTCTCTTTACCATATATTTTATTTCACTTTAATTTGGGGGAGGGGGGATGTGTCTGTGTGTGTGTGTGTCCTGGGCCTTGAACTCAGGGCCTAGGCACTCACTCTGAGCTTTTCTGCGTAAGTTAGTGCTCTATCACTTGAGCCACATCTCCAATTCTGGCTCTTTGGTGGCTAATTGGAGATAAGAGTCTCATAGACTTTCCTGCCTGGGCTGGCTTTGAACTGTGATCTCAAATCTCAGCCTCCTGTATAGCTAAGATTACAGGCATGAACCACTATCCCAGTCCTCCACTTTAATAAAGACAAGCTTTATTAAAGGGAATTTCTAATATTCTAATAGTGTAATATTAATATGGTATGTGTAATATTAAAGGTTGTACATTCACTGAATACTTAACTGTTGTGTGGTTGGTAATTACCAGCATGCTAACAGTCCCCCTTCATTTCACCTCTCACCACAACTACCTGCCTTGCTAAGCTATTCAAAGCAAATCCCAGAGAGAAAAGTTATTCAATGCCAGTATTCTTACTGTATGTTTGGAACTAATGGAAACTTGTTCAGATCTGATGGAGAACTTGAAAGAAACAAAGCATTTCTGCAGTTATTGAGGATTAAGTTGAAGGAGTTCCCCGTGGTCAGTGTTTCTGGAAGGACCTTTTTGGGTATGAGGGCCTGGGGCAGGGAACGTGGCTGCGGCTTCTGGGATGGCGTCTAGCATGTAGAACAGTTACTAGCCTGCTGCCCACCTTGCCTTCTCACAGTTCTGACTGTGAACTGCTTGTAAGCTTTATCACTGAAGATGGGTCCACAAAACATCATTGTTTTATGTCAGTGGATCATGTGAGCATTTCTGAGGCCCTTTTATGTAATAAGATGGTGTCATGTCAGCTAATCTTTGCTGTTTTTCTTTCAGATGGGAATGACTGGTAACACAAGTCCATTTGGACAACCCTTTAGTCAAACTGGAGGGCAGCAAATGGGAGCCACTGGAGTGAACCCTCAGTTACCCAGCAAACAAAGCCTGGTTAATAGTTTGCCTGCCTTCCCTACAGATATCAAGAATACTTCAGTCACCAATGTGCCAAATATGGTAAGTTATCCTTGGCTCTCAGTGCTGAAGCTCCTGGTGGGGGCTTTGACACACCGCTTTAATTGTGCTTTCAGTGACATTCTTTTTTTTTTTTTTTTTTTTTTTTTGGCGGTCATGGGGCCTGAACTCTGGGCCTGGGCGCTGTCCCTCAGCTCTTCAGCTCAAGGCGAGCGCTCTACCACTTGAGCTACAGCGCCACTTCCGGTTTTCTGGTGGTTTATTGGAGATAGGAGTCTCACGGTCTCTCTTGCCCGGGCTGGCTTTGAACCGCGATCCTCAGATCTCAGCCTCCTGAGTAGCTAGGATTACAGGCGTGAGCCACCAGCGCCCGGCTTCAGTGACATTCTTGACTGAAAGTATGTCATTGGGTGATAGGAAGATAATCCATATTTCTTACCAGCACCTCTCTAAATAAGCTTTACAACAGAAGGCTAACTTAACTCTCCTTGAAGGAGAGAATGGATGAGTTGTTTCATCTTTCCACACCTTTAAAACCAGTGGTGCTGACTTTTCTTATCCTTACTGTTAGTGTGTTGAAGCTGTCAACGTTACAGTCAAAAGAAAGACCTTTGTCTTGCAAGGACTGTGTTGAGCTGATGAGACGAGTGTCATCAGAGTTGAGAGATGATTATGCCTTCATTCTCTCACTAAGAGTTCTGACCTGTGAAACAAGAAGTCTGTGGACCCATCTGAGATGTTAATGTGACAAAGGATCTTTTATGCCACGAAGTAGAACTCTGTTAATTTAGAATATTGAGGGTTATTGCCTTTTCTGTCCATCCTCACTACAACCCCATCTACTGAATGTATGATGTGCATGTGGTGATTGGTCAGTCTCTAAAAATCTACTCCTTTTCCCTGTGCTGTTGCTAGCAGCTAGACTTTGTTTGCCATGCACATACTTCTGCAGTAGTAATTTAAGAAGTCGGTCATGGGACTTGAACTCTAGGCCTGGATGCTGTCCCTCAGCTCTTCAGCTTAAGGCTTATCCTCTACCACTTGAACCACAGCACCACTTCCATTTTTTCTGGTGGTTCGTTGGAGATAAAGAGTCTCACTGACTTTCCTGCCATGACTGACTTTGAACTGTGATCCTCAGAGCTCAGCCTCCTGAGTGGTTAGGATTACAGGTGTGAACCACCAGCACCCAGCAGGATTTTTTTTGTCTTGTTTTCCTTTTGTTGTTTTAAAACTTTTCATTTTGAAGTGTTCAGAGGATTCTTCTGTGTTCTTCATTCTGCTTCCTCTGTCTACATCTTCTCTGGCCTTTGCACTTACTACATCAAAACTAAGAGATGCATGTTTACAATCTCCAATGTTCTGAAGCTGTTGGGAAGTAGAGATGAATTTTTTTTTTTTCTCTCTAATAGGATAGAATCAGAAGGTGTCTTTACCCTCATCCTCCAGGAGTATCAAAGCCACTGAAGATTTTACTGTTGTTTATTTCTAATGATGACCCCCTACACCCCAGGCTCCATTCCCTTTTCTGCTAGCTTTTGGTTGCCATGATTATCCTTTCCCTCACAGCTCAGGCCTGGGTTCTGGGAATGGTGTTGGCCTTCAGGGAATTAGGACCTGGTACCTACATGGTTGGTCTTTCTTGCTTTTCCAGTCCTCACTTGAGAGGATAGTGTTGTGGACACCAGAGCTGGACAATATTTATTACCTGTGCCTGCTCAGCAACCCAAGAGTACATTTAGGCTTTAGGTGACAGCATTTGAGTTTTTTGAAGATGTCCCATGCTTTATACTCAGAGAATCTCTCAGTGTTTTCTGCCCTTCTCTCTCTCTCTCTCTCTCTGTCTCTCTCTCTCTCTCTCTCTCTCTCTCTCTCTCTCTCTCTCCCTTCTTCCCCCCCTCTCTCCCTCTCTCCCTCTCTCTTTCTCTCTCTCCCTCCCTCCCTCCTTCCCTCCCCTTTCACACACACACCCTCCCCCCTTGTCATGAGGCTTGAACTCTTGGCCTGGGCACCATCCCTGAGCTCTTCAGCTCAAGTCAAGTACTCTACCACTTGAGCCACAGCTCCACTTCCGGTTTTTTGGTGGTTAATTGGAGATGAGTCTCATGGACTTTCCTGCCCAGGCTGGCTTTGAATCATGATGCCCCTATTGTCTTTTAAGTGCCTCTTTGGTTCACATTCTCATCCGAGTGAAAGAATTCCTCTGTTCGAGGTACCTCTTGCCAGTCTTGAGTGCTGTTCCAGTGGCTTGAACTTACTGGGCATAATATGCCCAAACTGGACAGAAACATCTTCCTATCCTTGTTACAATCCAAAATGTTTTTAGATTTTGACATATGTCCCCTGGGACATAATAGTCTCTCCCCCTCTCTCCCCCACCCCCTCATGGGAACCACTGCTCCAGAGAAAGTTCAGGGAAGCAGTATCAATAGTGGCTCATCCTTTGGTCTTCTGGAATCTCACAGGGAAATCAAATTAGTATTCTGTGTTTTCTTAGGATCACGGAAAACTGAAGAGTGTACTTGTCAACAGGAGCTGCACTGCTCTGCTTGGGGCTTGGGGGAAGTCCACAATGCTTTTAGAAGGAAAACTGGGTCTTTTGCATCCATTGTTTGCTCTGTAGGGCACAGAGTAGGTGGGCTTGTATGTGTGTGAATGTTGTCTGTGAGCCAGCGTGGTCTGAGAACATACTTCAGTGATCCACTGGAGGCCAGACTGACCAACTCCCAGGGTGCCAGGCTTCTTCCAAAGCACATCGAAATCCTGCATTGTACTGTATTTCTGTAGCATTCTCTTGAGAGCCATCATTACAGCTCCCATTTCAGAGATGAGGAAATTGAGGTCTGGTTTGTAACATCTTTCCTGCAAACTGCTTTTTAATTACATCTGGATGTCATGCTTTAGCAGCCCTGAGTCTGCTGGGAATGTCCCCCTAGCCTGTGTTTACACAGCTTGTTTGCAATTCCTTGATTGTGTTTTTTGATCTTCCTTGAATTTTCTCTATTATATTTGGCCTCTTGAAATCTGCAGATTTTTGCATGATGAGAAGAAGCTACTGAAAAACTAGGTCTATTTCATGGATCAAGGAATATAGAATGGCTTGGACTTAACATTTTCTTTCATGCTTCTGAGGGTAATCTTTGGAAGTCAACTGGATTTGGTACCAAACAATTCAAGTCATGACGGATGCTGAATTATCTGGTACCTAGGTTTAGCTCTTCATAGACTGAATCTTTGTGGCGATGGACTATGAGCTCCACCTGGTTTCTGTATGAGTCTAACATTGTCAGGTAGCATTGAAAAAGGGAAGGGTTGCAGTTGCCCACTTAATTAATTAATTTGTCATACTTGTGGGACCCTTCCATGTGCCCAGGATTTGGAGAAGAGCCTAGAACGTAGGTGTGAGTAATGGTGAGCTTGTCCCTTTTTATGAAATTGGAGATGTGCAGCAATGATGAATAATTAGAAAACTGCTCAAGAAGGTCTGTATAAGCCAGGCCAGTGGCTCATACCCATAACTCTAGCTACTCAGGGGGCTAAGATCTGAGGATCATGGTACGAAGCCAGCCCAGACAGGAATGTCTATGAGACTCTTGTCTCTAGTTAACCACCAGAAAACCAGAAGTGGCCCTGTGGCTCAAGTGGTAGAGCACTAGCCTTGAGCTGAAGAGGTGAGGGACAGTGCCCAGGCCCAGAGTTCAGGCCTACCACTGACTCCTCCCCCCCCCCCCCCCCCCAAGAAAACAAATCACAGTAATGGCGCTTGAACTCAGGCCTCTAACTCTAAATTGACTTTTTGCTCAAGGCGGAAAAAGCTCTACCACTAAAGTTGCAACTCCACTTCCAGCTTTTTACTAGCTAATTGTAGATGAGTCTTACGAACTTTTCTATCCTGGATGACTTCAAAATGTGATCCTCAGGTCTCAGCCTCCTGAGTGGCTAGGATTACAGGTCTAAGCCACCAGTTCTTGGCTTTGAATGTGACTCTTGAGAGAAGACAGAGGCCAAGCAGGGATTATCTTAAGCAGGTATGCAACTTGGATGGAAAGAGGGCCATTGGCTTGCTAGAAATTAAGCTAGCTGGCTGGCTATCTCTAGTATTAGGGGTTGAACCGAAGGCTTTTTACTACTAAGCATGTACTCTATACTCAAACAATTCTGCCAGCATCAGAGCCTGATTTTTTTTTTTTTTGTCTTCAGTGTTGGGGTTTGAATACTTGCTAGGCAGGTAGTCTATCATTTGAGCCACTCTGCCAGCCTTGAGCTGCAGTCTTTACATCAAAGCTTGTTCTTCTGGCTCATGTGTAGAGAGAGGATTGAGAAAGGAATGTGCACTGCAGTATTATGGAGACGCACTAGTGGCCTGGATGTGGCTCACCAAAGCAAATGTGTATGGTGAGGGGATAATCTAATGAAAAAAACCCTTACTGAGCTGTGGAGGAGAGAGAAGCCTTAGGGGAGGGAACAAAGGAAAGGGTATGATAGACTGCACTCTAGGACAGTGCTTAGATGCTTATGGATGCCCAAGGAGACATGGTAGACACGTGAATGGGTATATGAGTAGGCATTGGCCATTTGGAAATCAGCAGCTTATGAGACAGTGTAGTGAGAGCTGTGGGGTATTAATTCTAGGCAGAACACTAGACAGACAAGCCAGCTAGGGTGAGTAGGGAAAAAAGGAAGAGGAGGAGCTGGCAAGGAGGACAGCAGAAGAGTAAAACACTGGAGAGGGAACCTTGGGATCAGAGGAATTAGAGTGCCAAGACCAAGAGGATATCAGAACGTCAGAACGTGCAGGTTAGCCTTGGAAGAACTGTCTTCCACTGAGGCATGTGTGGAGACCTTTGGATTATGTCTCCACGGTCACGTCCAGTATTGATGCCATTATTCCTAGGTTATGCTGGTGGGGCTCTGAGAGGGCTAAGCTTCTTTGGAAATAGAATTATTCCTGAGGATATATCCAAAAGCAAATATACATTTTCTTAAATTTTCAGGTGTATCTTGTTACACTTTACCTTTGACCATTTTATTTGTCCTCTTTTACTTTATACAGACTTTGAGGTTTGTTAGAATTGTCATATGGGCTGGGAAAGTGGCTTAGGAGTACTTGCTTAGCGTGCATGAGGCCCTGAGTTCGATTACTCAGTACCATATAAACAACAACAACAACAAAGTCATTAAATAAAAATACTTTTAAAAAAGAATTGTCATCATATAATTTTTCATGATTCTCAGATGCACTTTTTCATGAGCGTCTCACTTCTCAGTCAAATCCTAGATTTAATGACATATATATAGTATGTATGCTGATTTACTTGTCTCTGTTGAGTACTTTAATAAATATGAGTTCTCTATACAGTTTCTAGGACAGCTTAATGTGGGAGCAAGAATTTTAAAATTATTTTTATTGATGAAGGAGGAGCAGATTTTTAGGGAAGCAGAAATTGAATTGCCTTTGTGTAGATTAGATATGAGATACATAGGTATCTTTGAGGAGGGATGTGTGTGTGCAGGAATGCATAGTTAGGAGAGTAGAAGCTGCATGCTGGTGCCTTGTGCCCATAATACACACTACTCAGGAAGCTGAAACCTGGAGGATCACAGTTTGAAGCCAGCCTGAGCAGAAAAATCCATGAGATTCCCTCTCAAATTAGCCAGCAAAATACTGGAGACATGGCTGAAGTGGTGGAGTACCAGCTGTGAGCAAGCAAGCCAACCAAGTATGAGTTCTCTCAGTTGAAGCACTGCTACCAGAGGGAAAAAGAAGTCAAGAGAGTGGCAGGGAATGGCTGTGTATTGGCGGTTCCTTCCAAAGACAGACAACCTGGTAACCGGCGGCATCGTCTTGCTGAGCCACTGGAACAGATTGCTGCTTGGAAGTGGGGAGTCTTTGAGAACGTTTCTCCATCACACAGGCTTCGTCTCTAGGTTCTCTTTCAAGATTATTTCAGATACGCAGCTCATGTGGGCTTTTTTTTTTTTTTTTTTTTAAAGAAAAATTAACTGTGCTGAAAACTTGACCACTCCTAAAGCTATAATGCAGGAGGTTTACCAGGTGTGTTATTTATTTAAAAGGCCTTATGAGAGCAATGTTATCACTTGTTTTGATCATGTATCAGAATTCTGAAGTTGATGTTTTGGACCAACCCCATCAGCAGCTGATCAGTGTTTTTATAAGGGAAGAGAGTATGGATGGTACAGGGCTGTTCTGACTGGAGAGGGTTGTCTGGGGTTGTCTTCTGTGTCCTGCCACAATGGGCAGTGACTGATGGCATTCGAATGGTGAGCCGTGCGTGCTAGTCCTCTCAGGGTGGCATGTGAGTTGCAGGGCTCATGCTGTGGTGTCTCTCAGTATGTACCCCAGCAATTTGTTTCTCCTGGGCCTCATCTAGTCTGCCCAGTTCAGAATCTCAGGTTTATAGGTGGGCAATCTTTTTTTTTTTTTTTTGTCAACTGTGAAACCTCAGACGTACTTCAGCTAGAAATTGGGTTGTACTTAGAGTTATACTCAGGCTTCTAATGTGCTTCTAAGCAAAGTCACCTGGCTTTTCTACACATACACGTACATGTCCTGAGTTCTCATAAAGACAAAAACAAACCAATTCAGAATATGATAGGTATTAGCTGTTATCAGAGGAGGATTTTTTTTTTTTTTTTTTTTTTGCCAGTTCTGGGGCTTGAATTTGGGGCCTGGGCACTGTTCCTGAGCCTCTCTGTGCTCAAGGCTAGCGCTCCACCACTTGAACCACAGAGCCACTTCTGGCTTTGTCTGTGTATGCAGTACTGAGGAATGGAACCCAGGGCTTCATGCATGCTAGGCAGGCATTCTACCACTGAGCCACCTTCCTAGCCCTCTTACTTGTTTATTTATTTATTTATTTTGCCAGTCCTGGCGCTTGACCTTTCTTAAGACATGATAATCTTAAAATTGCACTAGGTGGATGTGTTGAGGACAGTGTTGTACTCTCTTAGGAGAGGCAGTGACCACAGTGAAATTACTGTGTATGTGTTCTAGGCACCACTGAAGAAACTAAGCTGAAGGAGCTCTGGTAAATTCAAGTTTTAAAAGCTTACTAAGGTTTTTTTGTTGTTTTGTTCTTTTTAGTCACAGATGCAAACATCAGTGGGAATTGTACCCACACAAGCAATTGCAACAGGTCCTACTGCAGATCCTGAAAAACGCAAACTGATACAGCAGCAGCTGGTTCTACTGCTTCATGCTCATAAATGTCAGAGACGAGAACAAGCAAATGGAGAGGTTCGGGCCTGCTCTCTCCCACATTGTCGAACCATGAAAAATGTTTTGAATCATATGACACATTGTCAGGCTGGGAAAGCCTGCCAAGGTAAGTGCTCTTTTCTGAACTAGTGGCCATGGTCAGGGTAGAATGTGCCTTTGTTCTTGTTGTGGTCACAGGCTGTGCACCCTTCTGTACTGACCCCTTTCTGGTGTGGCCTAGAACATGTTGCTCTTGCACCCACCACCTGACACTCAGTTGCCTGTGGAAGGCTCACCTGCTAACGAGAAAGGCAGTTTGGTTTTCTAATAACTTAGATTTCTTCTGCATAAGGCTAGGGCCTGTGTTCTTTTCCTGTCATGGAAGACTATCTCTTCTTGAACACTCCTGGTTGTAAATATCTAGATTGTGATTTCCTTTTGGGCAGTGACTAGCACATGTACAGACAGGCACATGCCCTTCTCTGAACCTAGCATCTGTCTTGTTCATGGACTCAGACCTGCTGCTGCCCACTGCTCTGCTTCTCTGCCCTACATCTTGAGGCTACTCCAATGACAGCAAGTTGTCCTGGGTGACTGGCAGTGACATGGGAGACTGTGTGCACCGTTTCATCCCAAGGCACATCATGTGTTCCCTTTACCCCTTTTCCCAGACGCCTCAGTTACACTGAATGAGGTGAACTGTTCACATGAACAGCTGTGCCTTTTCTGTCATCTTTATCTTCTTGCCTTCTCTTCTTTCTTGTTTCCTAAACCTTGGGGTAAACTCTACCTTGTCTTTCTCCCATTGTGTCACTTGTGAGTCCCAAGAGTAATCCTGATCATGAGTAGGTTGGAACAGGTAAGGTTAGACTTCGAAGATGAAGACTGGGAATAGCTGGAGCCTTGATTATCCTCTCCAGCACTTTATCATAAACACTCAAGGGTCTCCTTCCAAATTTCCACAGACTTCTCATTTGCTTCTCTATCCACATTTCTTCAACTGAAGTATTTAGATGCTTTCATCTTTAAATACAACTCAATGTTTTTATTTTAAATACTGACATTGCAGAACTATATTTGTTTTACTTTTCAGTTCTGTATTTCAGGTTGAATAGTTTTATTTTGTTTGTGGGCTAAATCTTAATCACCCATCATTCATAACATTGCCTCTATGGGAAGTTTTCTGTTTGGAGTTTTTGACAGTCAACTTACAAACTTTTTGGAAAGCAATCTGTAAGTTGAAGATGCCTGTATTGTGTTATGGTTACACTTGTTACCATTTTCTTATGGAATCTGGCATTATAATTTAGGTGTAATTGAAAGTGTGACGATTTGGGTAGAAAAATAACATCTCGTTGTTTTTCTGGTCATAGTTGCCCATTGTGCATCTTCACGACAAATCATCTCTCATTGGAAGAACTGCACACGACATGACTGTCCTGTTTGCCTCCCTTTGAAAAATGCCAGTGACAAGCGAAACCAACAAAGTAAGTGAGCACGGGGGCAGAGAAGCTTGGGGTTACCAGCTGCAAAGGGCAGTAGTAAGGCAGTGCAGGCAGAGATCCAGGTACAGCCAAGCTCAACCTGTAGATAACCCACCCGTTAGTGAAGCTGATGGCCACGTCCATGTTGAGCTCTAATTTACCCTCCTCCCTGGCCCTACCTTGTATGCATGCACTTGGAGTGCAGTGCATCAAATAGCAGATATGAAGATGGGTTTTTTTTCTCACAGTTACCAAGTATGAGGAGTTGAATGCTGTGTCACTTACAGTGGCAGTGATACGGGAAGGTGAAACAGTACTTCTTTTGCATTAGATATCCCTCCAAACAAATAGTGAAGGCTCTGTCGGTTAGGTTGGTCAGTATAAGATTCCCACATGGAGAGACATTTATGAACTTTCTTCCTCCTACTCAGAGATGCAGTTCCCAGACCTGTTCCACTTCCGTTGAGAGTCTCTGCTCGAGGACTGGCACATCTGCTCATTCCCATTGTTTTGTTGTCTTCTGAGTCGTCTGTGTAACCCTTAGAATGATCGGTTCTACACCAATGTCTGTTCATTTGGGAGGCCCCCATGAATCCTTACCGTTTGTAGGCATCAAAGCAATAAGAAAACTGAGTATCTCTTCTTTTTAAGGCCGTTTTCTATCATGTCAGTGGTCTCTGGGAGTGTTCCTCGTTTGGATAGCTAGGAGGAGCCCTTCGGGCTCATGGCACGGTCTTCCTCATCTTCCTCCATCTCATCTATGCCAGCTTTTCTCCTCCACAGTTGTGTTCTGAGTTTACATTCCTCGTACTTCTTCATCATCATCCTCAGGGTCTCCACCTGCAGCCTTGGGAACACATGCTGCTTTTTTTCCTGGCTGGCTGTGAGTGGCACAGGGAGAGATGGGAACCCTGATCTGAGAAGGTCATGGAGTGGAGCCGGTGCTGGCTCCACGGTCTCCTCTTACATGTCCAGCTCCCCTCCCTTGAAGCTGTCACTGGGAGCTGTCCTTGTCTGTATTGAGAGAAATCTAGGGCGCGGGGGTCTTTTACTCTTCCTCCCTACACAGGAGTCCCAGTAAGTTTCTTTTTGGCAGTACTCACAGCCTCGTGTTTGCAAGGCAGGCATTCTACCATATGAGCCATACTCCCCCCATCACAGTAAGTTTCTTTTAAAACTTAGTTTCCTGAATCAGTTATATTATTCTTTGACCAAAAATTGTACTTTAGTACATAAATTTTCCCAGACATCTTTTATATAAATAAAGTTCTAGAAGACTAAGTCTTCTGGAGCCAGTTTATTTGGGATGGTAATAGTTCTGGTGGCATACTGACTACTTTTCTCCAAATTACTGTAAAACTTCTAAAAAATGTATGGCGGTGGTTTAATTTATTGTGATTTCATTGTCAAGTTTGTACTTGTACAATATTAATTTCTTAAATAATAAGCTAGGATGTTAGTTTTTTAATTTGAGTGCACGAAGATTTTGAGTTCTTTTGTGATTGGTATATATTGCTAGGAAAGTTCTAAACTTCTGTGATTTCTCCTTTTAAAAATATATTTCTCTAAGCTGGGCACTAGTTGCTCACACCTATAATCCTAGCTACTCAGGAAAATGAGATCTGAGAATTGCAGTTTGAAGCCAGCCTGGGCAGAAAGAAAGGTTCCTGAGACTTTTTATCTCCAAATAAACTACAAAAAATGCTGGAAGTGGGACTGTAGCTCACATGGTAGATTGTTAGCCTTGAGCAAACTGAAGCTCAGGGGCACCAGAAGAAAAAAAAAGAAAAAAGGGAAGAAGAAATACTTACGTGGTTTTGTTTTTAAAAAGAAAGAAATGTGTGTGGTTTGTTTTTCTTAACATCTTTGTAACTGCCTGAGTATTAGGAAAACTGATTTGATGCATGCCCTCTCAAGTGGTAAACCACAGTCTCTCTACTAGTCATATTGTGAAGTGTTTCCAGGGTGATTCGATAGCAAATATTACAGCGGAGGCTCATATGTACTCTGCAAAAGGTTTTGGTAGTTTTTTAATGAGAAAAATTGAAGATTTATTTATTTATTTATGTCAATTCTTAAACTCTGGGCTTGTGCTCTTACTTGGCTTTTTTGCTCAAGGGTTTTTTTGTTTGTTTGTTTTGCCACACCTTCACCTCTAACTTTTTGCTTGTTACTTGGAAATAAAAGTTTCACAAGCTTTTTTGCCCAGTTTGGGTTCAAACTGTGATCCTTGAATTTCAGCCTCCTGGGCATATAAAGTTAATGACAAGAGCCAACAGGTCCGACAGCTCTTTTTAAATGTTGCAACTGTTTTCCCCCCTCTTTTTTAATGCTGATACTGGAGGCTTGATTGATCTAGGTCCTTGTGTTCCACTTGACTTTTCCTATTCACAGCTGGCACTCTGCTACTTGAGCCATGCTCCTAGTCCAGCTTTTCTTTCCACTACTTAATTAACGATAATTATCACCTACTTATCAGTTATCAACTAGTTAATTGGACTTTCCTGCCTGGACTGTTAACTGCAATCCTCAAATCTCAGCATCCTGAGTAGCTAGGATTACTAATATGAGCCACAAACACCTAGCTTAAGTGCTTCTTAAATTACATTTAAGCCTTGCGTGTGATATTTGACTCTAGACCTGTACTTTTCTGAGTATGGAGTAATAAGTGAGGGCATTTTTAGCAATAGTCTTTCTGTAATTTTTTTTCTCCTAAACCAAATTGTGCTTATAATGTGTGCACTTTGGTTTATGAACTGAGAGACAAATGTGATCTGATCCTCTATAACTTAAGGTTAGATTCTAGAGGCAAATGACATATGCATCCAAATAATGTGGTGAAATGTGATGCATGTCCCTGCGATCCTAGTGCCTAGCTTATACCACGGTGAGATCCTGTCTCAGAAACTTAACAAGACACTGAGGTGATGGCTCACTGAAAGGATCTAATGAGGTCAGTGCTTTTGGCAATCCTTGGGAGGAGAACAAACATGTGCCTGGACTACTTCATAGAGAAAGGTAGGGCTGGATGGAGCTCAATTGAAACCTAATAGCTATGGAAGAACATTTTAGGCAGCAGTAACAATGTTGGCATAACACATAGTCTGTGAGAAGCGGATCTGATTGGACTCAGAGGTACCTGTGCAAATGAGGTAGGCTGGAGTGAGCTTCTAAAGACCACAGTGTACTGCTGAAGGCCACCCGCACCTGCTGTTGGCACTCGGCACTGGGCCAGCACACAGCTCAGCTTTTTGGCATGACTGTCTCGTGTACAACTCATTGGTTGGCACACATCCTATATTATTTTTAACTCCTATAATTGAAGTTAAAGTACTATTGAGACAATCTTCCAAATCACCTTTATTGCTAAAATAAAACTCAAAAATGGTTTCTTTTTGGCTTATGTTGACATTTTAAATTTTCTTCAAACTGTTTTCTACAAGCTCTGTGATGACTGATCCTAAGTTAAGCATCTTTTATAGAAATACTCAGTTGTTGAAATCTTAGAACTTTTTTGCCATCAGTCCTGATACCTGTGTGGCATGTGTCCAAGTTCCTCAACCAGACCCGGTGAGGTTCTTGCTAACTCAGAATGGAGTATTCAGGCCACAAAGGTGATTCTAGGTTGTTTGTTAGAAATGTAGACATTTGGACCTGTCCTTCTGTATTATAATTTACATTTTTAGCAAATTCTAGGGTACACATTAAGATTTGAAATGGTCTGCTCAGGATGCCTGCAAGGGCCAAGCTCTATAGAGAGGTGGCGGTAATCTCCAAAGGAGATCATAGGTTTCCCAGCTCTGAATCCCTCAAGGACACACATCAGTGCTTCAGGGTCATCTCCAGTGTAGACTAGAGCTTGGGCACAGTGTGAGTCCTCACAACTGTTCAGTGGTCCCCTTCTAACATGTTGCTGTAATCTTGCCTTCTTGTTTGAAGAAATCTAAGGAATGGGTAGATTAGCCTCCTCGTCCACTCTGCAGTATGTCTCCTGCAGCCCCGACAAAGCCTTGAAATTACAATTTGTGTCCATTTTCAGTGAGAATGATGAGAGACCGATGTTGCTGGTTCATTGATTGTTAGCAACATGTACTATATAGACACTCTCAGTAGACCACTCTTCATATTCATGAGGGAAGGATTGCCTTGCCCTGCATAAAGAATGGCAGGTGAGGCTGGGTAGGCTTGTTCACATTTCTAATCCTTGCTATCAGGAGGTGGAGATGAGAACTGTGTTTCCAGGCCCACCACGAGGCCTGGCTCAAGCAGTACAACACGTTCCTACATGACAAGTAGAAAGCCCTGACTTCAACTCAAGTACCACCAAAAGGAGAAAAGAAAATGAAACAAGGAATGGCAGGTGAATCCTAGAAAGAACACACAATAAACTTGGCCTTTTATTTCATAAACCATGGTCTCCTGCTTTTCCTCCAATAGAGTGGGAATGGTGAGGTAGAGAGGGTACTGGATTGCTTTAAAGAGGCAAGTAAGCCAAGCACCCGTGGCTTATGCCTATGATCCTAGCTTCTCAGGAGACTGAGGACCACAGATCAAAGCTAGCCCAGATAAGAAAGTCTGTGAGATTCTTACCTCCATTTAGCCACCAAAAAGCCAGAAGTAATAGTGTAGCTCAACTCGTAGAGCATCAGCCTTGAACCAAAAAGCTAAGAGACAGCTTAAGCCCCCAGAACTTGTACAAAAGAAAAAAAGGAAATCTAAAACTCAAAAAGGCAAGCAAATATCTGGGTTCAGGTACAACACCAAGGAGAACCCAAACCTGGCATATTAGGACACCTCAGAGTGAGGTATTACATCCTGTAGCCTGGTGACACATTAATCAGCTGTAAGCCACAGAAAGGAAAAGAGGTACATGAATGGTAAAAGGACTAAGAAGATCTACCTCAGTAACTGCTGAAGAACTAGTGACTAGAGAACTCTTTCTTGGGATTTAGATAGTAAGACATTGCTGTCTTAAGTGCTCTGTTCTTGTTTAGCCCCAAGGCACTTTTTCAGTCAGTTCGGAGCGGGATGGGGACTACACACAATGGCTGCAAATCTCCTGGACTTGGGTCCATGTGGCAAATGAGTCTCATGTGGATTCCTGTTGATTTTTTTTAAAATCAGCTTACATTAGTTATACGGAGGGGAGTTTCACTGTTATATCTCTACAAGAGTTTACAATATGTTATGTATCCCACCTGTCAATAACCATGACTCCCACAGTAAGCCCGTGTGCTCTTCTAGGTGTTCATGCTGTTTCATCTTGTAACAATCATATGGATCTCACAGTAGGCTGTGCTTCAATGTCAATCTGCTGTTTGTAATTTATTTTCCTTACTTCTGAATTGTTAGAAATGCCAAGCTCTGAGCATTATGATGGTATAAAAATAATGTATACATAGTCAGTCAGCGTTGACAGTGAGGTGTCTTGAGAGTGAGATACTGGCTACCCCGTCAGTGGCCTTGGCTTAAGAATGACATTCATCCTAAGGTAGAGGTGTTGACTAAATCAGTATCACTTGGGGAAGTGTGATGAAAGAATATAGAACAAAGTCAGGAAAGCACATCTATTACTCAGAGAGGGAGGCCACATTCTCTTCCTTTTTTTTAAAGTCCTGGCCATAATTGATCAGTATGACTATCAATTATAGTGTTCTTTTTTTATACCACAAGGTGATAGAAAAGTAAATTATTCTGGAACAGGAGTGTAGTTCTTAGCAAGTATGAGGCCCTGCATTCTGTACCCGGCACTCTTTAAAAAGTGTCTTTAGTACCTCCTTAAAAAAATGTATTGGTTTCAGAAGTATGATGGGATATGTTTAAAGTTTCAGGGAATATTAACTATTAGATGAAACACTTTAAAAATATGCAAGACTATCTTATCTACATATTATAAGGTTTACCTTGGGAATTGCTTTTCGTTTATAATAAATATGGTATTTGGTGTATGTAATTATATCTAATTAGCATTAATATGCTTGAGTTCTGAATATCATTATCAGAAAAGCTATGGAATGAGTACTGAAAAAAATTTTTACACATTGCAGTTTAATTGAGTTGCTCTAAAAAAATCAAGTAATTTATTATAGTTGGATTGATAGTTTAATGTAAGAACATTATTGTTACACATGATGGCTTGAATTTTAAAGAAAGACTCTTAGTGATAGTATTTCCCATGTCAAAAATTATATGTTATAACCATATCTAAAAATACAGTTGGACATGATAACCTATACAGGACTTTAGGCATTTACACACAGACTAAAGGAAGATACCCTTAGTGGAAGAACTCAAAGGTGTAACTCCTGAACATTTAAAATACTATTTATCGAAACAAATTCCAGGAAGTGGAAACATGGGTTTGTTTTGGTGATAGTGATGATATTTGGCTTTTGTTTTTGTTTTCTTTTTAGGAGGGAGCAGTGGAGGGAGGTCTCAGAAAGGGAGGGAAGAAGGATGAACAAGTGCAATCATGCTATTCAGTATATACTGTGTGAAAAATGAACCATGTAATTTGTGGGATGGGATGGGAGAGGTAAACTGGGGAAAGGAGAAGAAAGGGGTGACATTGTCCGAAAAAGAAATGTACTCATTACCTGATTTACAAAATGGAAACCCCTCTGTATAACACCTTCATAATAACATCAGGAGGCTGAGATCTGAGCATCATGAATCAAAGCCAAATAGGACAGGAAAGTCCGTGAGAACCCTTTATTTATTTATTTTTATTTTTATTTTTGTTTTTTGGTGTGGGGGTAGGGTCAGTCATGGAGCTTGAACTAAGGGCCTGGGCACTGTCCCTGAGCTCTTTTGCTCAAGGCTAGCGCTCTTACCACTCTGAGGCACAGCTCCACTTCCAGTTTTTGAGTGGGTAATTGGAGATAAGAGTGTCAGGGGGACTTTTCTACCTGGGCTGGCTTCAAACCATGACCTTTATTTTATTTTATTTTCGGGGGGGGGGGGGTCCAGTCATGGGGCCTGAACTCTGGGCCTGGGCGCTGTCCCTCAGCTCTTCAGCTCAAGGCTGGCGCTCTACCACTCGAGCCAAGGCAAGAGCTCTACCACTGAGCCACCTTCCCAGCCCCAACCATGACCTTTAGATCTCAGCCTCCAGATTGGCTAGGATTATATACTGGAGCCACTAGTGCCTGGTGTGAGATTCTTATCTCCAGCAAACTACTAAAATGCCAGAAGTGGAGCTGTAGTTCAAGTGGTAGAGCATTACTTTTCAGTTCAAAAGCTCAGGGCAGTTTCCAGGCACTGGGTTCATGCCCTAATATACCAGCATACACAGAGTGTGACAGAAAGCTACTGTGCTTAGAGGGGGGGTGGGGTGTGTGTGTGTGTGTGTGTGTGTGTGTGTGTGTGTGTGTGTGTGTGTGTGTGTGTGTGTGTGTGTGTGTGTGTGTGTGTGTGTGTGTGTGTGTGTGTGTGTGTGTGTGTGTGTGTGTGTGTGTGTGTGTGTGTGTGTGTGTGTGTGTGTGTGTGTGTGTGTGTGTGTGTATAACTCGACAAGAAAGTTTTAGTTACCTGACGGTAATTTGAAAGCCATTTGAAATGGACTTCCTGGGGCTGGGAAGGTGGCTCAGTGGTAGAGTGCTTGCCTTGCATGCATGAGGCCCTGGGTTCGATTCCTCAACACCACATAAGCAGGAAAAAAAAAAAAAAAAAGGAAATGGACTTCCTTATGTCTCCATGGCTTTTTGCTTTAGTCTCCTGGAGTTGGCCAGCTGGGCGGGACAGCCACTCTTCAATCCACTTGTGGGCTTCAGTAGAGGTAGCTGATGATGGCTCCATGAAGAAGACAGACAGATCTAGGTTCTGAACAGCAGCGATTCTGAGATGATACCTGAAGAAGTGAAAACCCAGGGAGAATCTTCAGCCCTTGCTCCAGCTCTTAAGTTTTAGCAGACCTGTAGTCAGTCAAGTATTGCAGGCCTTTTGTCTTTCTTTTTCTTTTCCTTTTTAAAAAAATTTTGTTCTTGTACTGTGGCATGAACTCAAGGCCTCACACTCCTGCTTGCCTTTGTTGCTCACAGGTGATATTCTCCCACTTGGGCCATGCCTCCAGCTCAGCGTTTTTGTTCATTAGATAGTGTTCCTTAGAATTTTGTGCCCAGGCTGGCTTCGAACTATGATTAAAAGCATGAGCCACTAGTGCCCAGCCTGCTGTGATGCCGAGTAGGAAGTATTTAACTGTACTAGATGTACATGTCTGTAATCCCAGTAATCAAGATCTCGAGTCATCCAGGATAGTGTGGGTTATATATTGAGATGCTGTCTCAAGAAAAAATTACTTAGGGGATTACATTGTAGCTTTATTAATAAAAGCTAGTTTACTAGATGTCATCTCTGCTAATCCCAAAATTACATACGTAGGTGGGCAGGAAAGAAGGGTCAGGGTAGGAGACTATAGGAAGGCTCCTCCTTCTTTCATCTCAGAGAGGGCTGCTGACCCCAAAGAATTAAATACTTCGCTTTGTTGTTCATGTACCGCTCCCTAGAACTGGCTACTTAGAAGTCTAGGTTATAATACATACTGGTTTTTAGTTAGTGATCTCTGTTGCTTTTTTTAACAGTTTTTTGTGCTTCCAAAAAGAGTAAATGCATAATATTCTTTCAGTCTAGCCTTTAATGGTCTTGTTTGAATGTTTTATGATGTACATGCAAGGTCTTTTATAAGATTTTATTTGCTTATTAGTTTTAAAAATCACTTGCGAGCTGCTTCCTTTTATTTAACCATTTTTGCCTGTCTGTTTGTTATTCTAGCCATCCTGGGGTCTCCAGCTAGTGGAATTCAAAATACAATTGGTTCTGTTGGGACAGGGCAACAGAATGCCACTTCTTTAAGTAACCCAAATCCTATAGACCCCAGCTCCATGCAGCGGGCCTATGCTGCTCTTGGACTCCCCTACATGAACCAGCCCCAGACGCAGCTGCAGCCTCAGGTTCCTGGCCAGCAACCAGCACAGCCTCCAGCCCACCAGCAGATGAGGACTCTCAACCCCCTGGGTAGGTGGACGAGCACCCAAGAATTCCCTTTGCATTGGAAGAATGACAACTCTTACAGGAACCCAAGGCTGTTTTCAGTTCTTGTTTTTACTTCAGAGTCAATAATTGAAATAACAACCTAAGGAAAAGCTCAAGTGCCCAATGCAAGGAAGATGCCCAAGCTTGTAGAAAGAACAGGATTTTCAAGGGAAGCAGTGTTTGGCTGCGTGCTATACTGCTGCTGTCTAGGTAGTTTTCATAAAGGATATCCAGTGGCTTAGAATGCAAAATACCACAAGGTAGCATTAGGCTGTACCGTAATTGGGTGGACTTCTAAGTAGACTTGTTTATTTGATGAGGAATTGGTAGGTATCTGCTGGTTCCAGGCACGTCTTGATTGTGGTCCACGCACCATTGCAAGTAGCAGGTCTCACTCAAGCTTGTTAGCAACAAGATAATCAGAAACCTCCTAATGTCACATCTTCTGTACAGATTGGCATTTTTTTTCGTCACACTGGCTCATCATTTGCCAGCCTCAGACCACTTGCTCACATTTCTCCACAATTCCTTACATTCTTACATGTTGTTTTAACATATTTCTCAGGTTTACACCATGTTGAGCAGTACTGTCTGTAAAGTCAGGGCGAATAATGCTCTTGCCTAGCATGCACGAGGCCCCAAGTCTGACCCCAGCTCTGCCAACAAAACACATTGAAATTAAAATTAATACTATGCATGTATTGTTTTTTGGAAAACAACTGCCTAATGACTTGTCTGAATACTGGCCAAGAGAATGGGTTGGAGCCCTAAGACTAGTCAAGTTCTGTCTGACTCTTCCCCTGCTGATGGAATCACTTGAGACAATACTGTTAATTTACAACTTCTTTTTACTTTAATATGAAGATTATAGAATCTAGCCATATATACATACAGATATGTATAATTTTTTTACAATACCATTGACTTTTATTCATGTTAAGTCACCTGAAATGATGCATTTAAACGTTCATTAATGCAAATAGCTACATAAACCTATTTCCATGGATGCCTAATAGCTCATACTTAATACCACACAACCTTATGACAACTCCCACACCAACAGTACTTTGTAAATTGTGACCCAGTATTACTCCCATTTTGTCCCCCCAGCTATCAAGTGTACATGATGAAGAGAAGTTTTAGGTAGGGGATGATGCACCTGGAAAGTAAGTTCCACACACATGTTCCAGAACTCCTGGTCTCGTGTCCATTTATGAACTCTAGGGCTGCCAGTGTCATGTGCAGTTTATTAATGCTACACTATTTAAGTAGCTTACTAAGTTTGCATAAATACAGGTTAAACAAGGTGTCAACCTGTAACAGACTGTGCACTTTAACTGAACATGGCAAAATATTCACTCTTTGAACTTTACATCATCCTTGGATGTCAAACAGTGAAGCAAATCCCAACAGTTTACACAAAAAACAGCTTACCAGGGATGGGAATGTGGCTTAGTGGTTAGAGTGCTTGCCTAGCATGCATGAAGCCCTGGGTTCAATTCCTTAATACCACATAAACAGATAAAAGCTGGAAATGGTGCTGTGGGTCAAATGGTAGAGTACTAGTCTTGAGCCAGAGAAGCTCAGGGACGGTGTCCAGGCCCTGAGTTCAAGCCCCAGGACTGGTGGGAAAAAACAAACAAAAAAGTTTTCAATTTACAAAACATTGTGTCCCATACTGGTTAATCCAGGCAGTTAACTAATTGATCTATGCAACTTTATTGAAGAAAAATGAATTACTAGCAGAGCTATTAGTTGATCACTCATCCATTAACATCTTGTATCATTTATTCAGTGCTATATTACACAGTGTATTGGAAGATAGCTTAACTAATAGCTGCAAGCATCCTAACAATTTACATGAAAATTACAAAGTGTTTGAGACCCTATTTTGGAATACGAAGGGTGTTTGGCTTCCAATTTCCATTCTCTGTAGAACAAGAACAGGTCATTTCTTTATTGACATGCATAAAATATATAACAGGGCTGGGAAAGTGGCTCAGTGGTAGAGCGCTTGCCTTGCATGCCTGAGGCCCTGGGTTTGATTCCTCAGCACCACATAAGCAAAAAGAAAAAAGCCAGAAGTGGCACTGTGGCTCAAGTGGTAGAGCGCTAGCCTTGGGCTGAAGAGCTGAGGGACAGCGCCCAGGCCCAGAGTTCAGGCCCCACGACTGGACCCAAAAAAATAAATAAATAAAATATATAACATTTTTTTGTTCTGCTGATGCTCTAAATTCAGTACCAATTCTCCCACCACGTGTAAGTTGTGATCATAAAGTATACTATGTAACCTCAAATCTCTTAACAGTGGAAGGCTTAAGGAAGAATAGATCCTGCTAGGATGTTGCTTCTTTGATGTGACAACTGAGTATCCATCTCCTTCCCCCTCAGATGGTTTCTTCAGCATGTTAGAGCAGGGAGAAATGTCTCATAACCAAGTTAAGAGTGAAGATTTTAGCCACATAATACACATGCTCAATTTTTTAAAAAATTACTCAATCTTGGACAACTGTTTTCTTGTAACTACTTTGCAGTCTCTAAAAGCTGTCCAAAGCTGGAAGATATTAAATTTTCTCAGATGAACATGTGACTGCATGGAGGGAGGTAAACAAAATATTAAAGTAAAAAAAAAGATGCTGGGCGCTGGTGGCTAACGCCTGTAATCCTAGCTACTCAGGATGCTGAGATCTGAGGATCACAGTTCAAAGCCAGCCAGGGCAGGAAAGTCCATGAGGCTCTTATCTCCAACTAACCACCAAGAAACTGGAAGTGGTGCAGTAGTAGCTCACAGTGATAGCACATTAGCCTTGAGCTGAAGAGCTCAGGGACAGGGCTCAGGCCCAGAGTTCAAGCCCCACAACCAACCAAAAAAAAAAACATGAGGTCTGATAGTTGAGTAGCCAGATAGGAAATTAAAAAAGGAACAGTAATTTAAGGTTTATTCCAGCTATAGTGTAGATTATTCTGAATTTAAGGTATCGTCACCTGGCATACTTCTGAGTCTATTCCCGAGATGTTCTCTGTCTGTTTTATAGATCTGTGCAATATCTGGCACTAGGGGGTCATCTGGGTTTGGATCACATAGCAGTGAACAAATGAATAAAAGAACTTTGGAAATAGTTAAAGCAGGAGGCCACTGTGACCTCAGAATATCAAGACAAAGCCTGTTATTACTGTTAAAATTTGGATGATAAATTCTGTTGTAAATATAACCTTAGGTGGTTTGAAGGAGTAGTCTTTAGGAAAATGAATTGTCAAAAAGAATATACCAGCTGGGTGTCGGTGGCTCACACCTGTAATCCTGGCTACTCAAGAGGCTGAGATCTGAGGATTGAGGTTTAAAGTCAGCCTGAGCAGGAAAAGTCCGTGACTCTTTTTTTTTTTGGGGGGGGGGGAGTGGGGTCCGGTCGTGGGGCCTGAACTCTGGGCCTGGGCGCTGTCCCTCAGCTCTTCAGCTCAAAGCTAGCGCTCTACCACTTGAGCCACAGCGCCACTTCCAGCTTTTTTCTTTTTGCTTATGTAGTGCTGAGGAATGGAACCCAGGGCCTCAGGCATGCAAGGCAAGCGCTCTACCACTGAGCCACCTTCCCAACCCCCCTCACCCCTCTGTGAGACACTTATCTCTAATAAGCCACCAGAAAATCGTAAGTGGCACTGTGGCTCAAGTGGTAGAGCACTCGCCTTGAGCTGAAGAGCTGAGGGACAGCGCCCAAGCCCAGAATTTAAGCCCCATGACTTACCAAAAAAAGAGAGAGCGAGAATACACCACCCTGATATGGGCTGTCATTAGGTCCCATAATTGTGGCTCGGCAGTGAATCATGTCATCCCCACCTGCACCTGTAGAACATAGTGCTAGAGGGTCTCAGACCAGATCACTGAGTTCCTCATTAATCTGTTTCATAGTCTCTGCTTTTTACCTGGCTCTTCACTATCTTAGTGTGTGTTCAAAGAGTCCAGACAAAACTCTAGATTATTCAGGTGGCTGGGGAAAGACTGCATCTTTATCTCTCGCTGGTTCTGCGAGATATAGGTACACTCCACCTACCAGCATGCTCCTGCCCATGGCCGGGCAGCCACCACCACCACCACCACCACTCTGGTGGCCATCTACATTTTTATTCTTCATTTTTTGTGTGTGACTTTCTTTTATGATACATTAAAAGAATAAAACCCAACACAGATGTATGTGACAGGTCAGCCTCGTTGGCTAGGTTTGACATTAATGTAACAGAACCAAATTTGGGCATTGCAAATGAGCTGTTATAATTCACTCTATAGCAATAGAGTACACTTAAGATACCAGTAGCCTCCAGAGCATGCTTTATTTTTTGTTCCAAAGTACAGTAGGAAAGAGTCAACAATGGAATTTGAGTAAGTTGGCCAAGATTACTGAAAATGTAGCTCAAAATTCCATCATGCTTTTTTGTATATTTTATTACTATACCTCATATGAATTGTTTATTTATATGGTGATTTGTTTATCTACTATAAGAACTTTGAAGTATATATTATAATCTAGGGATTGATTGATTTTTTTCTTTGTCTTCGAAGGAAACAACCCAATGAACATTCCAGCAGGGGGAATAACAACAGATCAGCAGCCACCAAACTTGATTTCAGAACCAGCTCTTCCAACTTCGTTGGGTGCTTCCAAGTAAGATCAAGGTTTCAGTCAGTTCTTGTCTGAGGGATTAGTGTACATGAAAATGGACAAGGATCACATTAGTTTAGGTTTTTTATCACTGTGTGGCAGTAAAGGGTTTCAGGAAAGAATTTTTCTCCTTTAAAGCATTTTTCTCCTTTAAAATTATAAATATAGCTGAGCACCAGTGGCTCACACCTGTCATCCTAGCTACTCAGAAGGCTGAGATCTGAGGATCACAGTGCAAAGCCAGCCTGGGCAGGAAAGTCTGTGAGACTCTTATCTCCAGTTAACCACCAGAAAACTGAAAGTGGTGCTGTGGCTCAAGTGGTAAAGCGCTAGCCTTCAGCTGAAGAGCAGAGAGATAGCACCCAGGCCCAGAGTTTATACCCACAACTGACAGAAATAACATAAAATTATAAATGTAGGGGTTGGAGGCATGCCTCAGCTGGTAGAACACCATCCAGTGAGCAAAAGCTTCAGCTACCAAGTTTGAGTCCTAGTTTTAAGCCTCCTCCTCCAAAAATTATAAATATGGAACATGCTGGATGCTGGTGGGCCCATGCCTGTTAATACTGGCTACTTCAGAAGCTGAGATCTGAGGATCAAGGTTCAAAGCCTGCCTGGGCAGAAAAATTGAGAGTTTTATCTCCAGTTAACCAGTAAAAAGCAGGAAGTGCAGGTATGATTCAAGTAGTGCTAGGCTTGAGTAAAAAGGCCAAGTAAGAGTGTGAGGCCAGGGCTGAGAAGATGGCTCAGTGGTAGAGCGCTTGCCTTGCATGCATGAGGCCCTGGGTTCGATTCCTCAGCACCACATAAGCAAAAAGCCGGAAGTGGCGCTGTGGCTCAAGTGGTAGAGTGCTAGCCTAGAGCTGAATTGCTGAGGGACAGTGCCCAGGCCCAGAGTTCAGGCCCCATGACCGGACCCCCCAAAAAAAAAAAAAAAAAAGTGAGACCTTAAGTTTAAACCTCAGTATCGTAAGTAAATAAACAACAGAATAAACATAGTTTGAATTTTGTTGGATTTTTGCACCTGTTAGCTTAATCTTTTTAAGTTACATGTATTTGAAGATAGCTTTATCTAAGTGTGTTTGAGACACTTGACTAGCTAGGTGAAGTGTCCTTGTTCTTGTCCCCCTCAGCCCACTGATGAATGATGGTTCAAACTCTGGTAACATTGGAAGCCTCAGCACGGTACCTACAGCAGCACCTCCTTCCAGCACTGGTGTTCGGAAAGGCTGGCACGAACATGTCACTCAGGACCTGCGGAGCCATCTAGTGCATAAACTGTATGTACCCGCCTCTATACACAGATTTTGTGACAAAGTATTGATGTAACTTTTCAGTTTCATAGGGTTGTGATTTGTTCCACAGAGGATCAGTAGTTGTTAGAAAGCCAACACCACTGCTAGAGCCTGGGAAAATTGGGTTTCCTAGCCTTGGTCCTCCATGGATGGGTACAGGTATCAGAGAACAGAAGGGCATGAGCTGAAGCTGCAGTTGAACTTCTGAACTCTGGGACTGGTTCAAACAAGAGCTTTATCTTATTCTGTAATTCAGAACTATAGTTGTAGAGACTGCTAAAGATTGGGGGAATTGGAATGAGTATAAATAGCATCATACAGTTAGTTAATACACAGAAAGTTAGCTTTTCAAAATAAGCTACCTCAATTGAAGGTGATGTTAGTCAAATAGATTTCTTAGAGGTTTTTGTCCTTATTTTGATCTTCTTAAAAATGAATAGAGCTGGGAAGGTGGCTCAGTGGTAGAATGCTTGCCTTGTATGCATGAGGCCCTGGGTTTGATTCTTCAGCACCACATAAGCAGAAAAAGCCGAAAGTGGTACTGTGGCTCAAGTGGTAGAGCGCTAGCCTTGAGCTGAAAAGCTGAGGGACAGCGCCCAGGCGCAGAGTTCAAGCCCCACGACCGACCAAAAAAATGTTCAGTAATTCTAATACACAAAGTTGCAAACCACTGCAACTGTCAAGACAAATAATCCTGACTCACAGCCTTCTGTTTCCAGCCCTTCCCTATTGGAAGGATGACTGATGTGGCCTCCAAAGTTGAAGTGGGTTTCCCCAGGCCTGGTTTTGCTCTTAGAACAGCAGCAATTGAAGCTTTACCCTGGGCAATCTAGTTCTTTGTATAGAGTGCTAGCCTTGAGCTGAACAGCTCAGCGGAGGAGCGCCTGCCTGATGAGCTCAAGCCTCTGAGTTCCGTCCTCAGCTGTGGGGAAAAAAAAAAAAGGCTGAGGGACAGCGCCCAGGCCCAGAGTTCAGGCCCCATGACCGACTCCCCTCCACCTCCCCCCAAAAAAGAATACTTTAAAAAGTAAGCATTTAAAGTCATATTTTCAAAATGACCCATACACGTTGTTAACAGAAAAAAGACTTTTGACTTATAGCAACATTGAGAGATTTGGGGTTTTGCTCATCAGTTACCACAGTTAGTCCATTTGCTGATCCTGGTTTTTGCTGGTTCTCATGTGACCACCTTGAAAGTAGGTTGATAGAGTGTGTTATCCTTTCAGTGTCCAAGCCATCTTCCCAACCCCTGACCCCGCAGCTCTGAAGGACCGTCGCATGGAGAACCTGGTTGCCTACGCTAAGAAAGTAGAAGGAGACATGTATGAGTCTGCCAACAGCAGGGTAGGTCACCAGGAAGTGGTTGAATGTGTCATAAAGTGAAAACACTACTTCTGTCTGGTTTGTCCAGAAGTGGGGAACCTCCATGATCTAAAGGACCCAATAAAGTCACAATTAAAGGGTACACATGCCAGGCACTGGTGGCTCACTCCTGTAATCCTAGCTATTCAGGAGACTGAGATCTGAGGAGGGTGGTTCAAAGCCATCCCCGGCAGGAAAGGCCATGAGACTCCAATAAACCATCAGAAAAACTGGAAGTGGCACTGTGGCTCAAGCGGTAGAGCGCTTGCCTTGAGCTGAAGAGCGCAGGGACAGCACCCAAGCCCAGAATTCAATCCCCACAACTGACCAAAAAAAAGGGGGGCGGGTGTCGGGCGACGGGCGACAGTGGCTCACAACTGTAATTCTAGCTATTCAGGAGGCTGAGAGCTAAGTATCACAGTTCAAAGCCAGCCCGGGCACGAAAGTCCATGAGACTCTTATCTCCAATAAACCACTAGAAAACTGGAGTGGTGCTATGGCTCAAGCTGTAGAGAGCTTACCTTGAGCTGAAGAGCGCAAGGACAGCGCTCAGGCCCAGAGTTCAAGCCCCATGACCGACAAAAAAAAGGTACACAGGCATCATTAGGAATTAAGGGAAAAAAGAAAAAAAAGATCCTTATCCTTATGCTAAATGCTTACTTTTGATTCTAATACTTAAAAAAAAATGAGATCAGATATAGTTCAGTGATAGACCACCAGCTTAGCATATGCCAGGCCCTGAGTTTGAATCTCAGCAGCAGTGGGTGGGGAAAGCTAGGGGTATGACTCAAGTGGTGATATCACCTGCAAGCGGCCCTAAGTTGCTAAGTAGGACGTACTAAACAGATCACTTGTTTTGAATAGTTTTAATTGCCTGATTTTGAATGTTATTGTGTTTTAGGATGAATATTATCATCTATTAGCAGAGAAAATCTATAAAATACAAAAAGAGCTAGAAGAAAAACGGAGGTCGCGTTTACATAAGCAAGGCATCTTGGGAAACCAGCCAGCTTTACCAGCCCCCGGGGCTCAGCCTCCTGTAATCCCACCAGCTCAGTCTGTGAGACCTCCAAGTAAGGACTACCTTTCCTTCTACCTGCCCTTAGCCTGTTTGCTTTTTTCTTCATTGTTTGGGATGCATGCCTTAGAGTACAGAATTATATTCTCCAGAAATCAGCACTTGAAAACTGTTTTTGTAGTAGTAGCCTGCAGGGGCATTGAGTTTCTGTCATGGGAAGGGTCTTAAAAGTATGTGTTGGCATCAGAACACAGTGCTTTTGGACTCATTGACTAGGTTCCCTTGGAAGTTTGAAGTCCTTCATAGGAAATTCCTTGTTGTAAAATCAAGGGTTATTTTAAATAACCAGTATTTGTGTTTTTTATTTTCCACTATAGATGGACCTCTACCCCTGCCAGTAAATCGGATGCAGGTTTCTCAAGGTATTTTAACTATTTGTTGTAAAAATGTTTAGTTTTAACTTTCAACAGCCAGAACCTCTTTTTTTTCCCCCCCCTTTTCCTTGTGTATATCCTTTTGGGTGGAGGGATACACTCATTCCATTCCTTTTTTTTTTTTTTTTTTTCTGGTCCTGGGACTTGAACTCAGAACTTGTACTCTAGCCCTAAGCCTCTCTGTGCTCAAGGTAGCACTCTACCACTTGAACCACAGTACCACTTCTGGCCTTTTCTGAGTAGTTTATTGGAGATAAGAGTCTCACAGACATTCCTACCCAGGCTGGCTTTGAACTGCGATTCTCAGCTCTCAGCCTCCTGAGTAGCGAGGATGATGGGTGTGAGCCACCAGCACCTGGCTTCCTTCCATTCCTTTTTGCTAAGAAGAATTCAGTCCTTAGGTAGTATGAATCTTTTCTGTTTGGAAATTTAGAGAATTTAGGATAGCTCTCCAAAAAGATCAGAAGTAGGGTTGAGAATTTTTTAATGAACAGGTAGACCTTACAGGAGAAAGTTCCAAAAAGCAGCATTATACATGAGTCAGGGCATGTCTGAATGCTCAGAGAAAAACATGGGAGTCCCAATCCTGTGGTTGTGGGGTACCTGTGGTGGGGATGAGGAAGAAATGCCTATGGTTCCAGATAATGCATGGGCTTGAAGTCAGGCTGGTGGGCGTCATTTCAGGAGCCTGTGTGCAGAGACCCAAACCAGCTGGGTAGATGGCAGCTATCTGAGCATGTTTCATAGGTTCCCTCTCGGTTTGAGATTCTAGAGTCTCTTTTGTTTGGGAGTTCAGGGCCAAAGGACATTTGGAAGCCTTTGAACTCTTGATAGATTGAGACCTGAACAGTTAGGACATTTGTCTAGGATGAGAGGTGAGGTCATGATGTTATATAGATTCTTGTTTTAGTGCAAGAGTTTGGCAGGGAAGGTAAGTTGTTGAAAGTTGTGGTAGTGGTACTGCATACTGAAATAGACATAGAATAAAGTCACCAGCGTCTTGTTTAGATGGACTGGATTTGAGAGATGAAAGAAACCAAGAAGTCAGACAAATTGGACCATAAGATAGTGGCTGAATGCTGTGTATAAGCATGACATGAACTTTGGTCTAGATAGGAATAGGCTGCTGGTTTGGAATGTGACAAGACAGCTGGTTAGGTGTAGGTGATTGGAAGATTGAATTTCTAGGTAAGCATTTACCAGCCTCTCTAGTAAGTGGAGTTCTTTGTGAATGTGGATTTCTTCAGGTGCTTTTTCTTAGTACTTGCACATAACTCTCAAGAAGGGAAAGCTTACAGGCTTCCTGGGAAGTCTTCTTGGGTCTTGTTAGCCCTTGGTTCTTTGAGAATGCCATATCTAGCTTGTAGTCCTAGCTACTCAGGAGGCAGAAATCTGAGGATTGCAGTTTGAAGCCAGCCTGACAAGAAAATCTATAAGACTCTTATTTATCTCCAATAAACTACTCAGAAAAAAGCCGGAAGTGACAGTATGGCTCAAGTGGTAGAGCTCTAGCCTTGAGAAAAGAAGCTCAGGGACAGTGCTCAGATCCTGAGTTCAAGCCCCAGGAGTTGAACTAACTAGTCACTGTGGTGGAGATGATTCTAGCTGGTGAAGTCTCTGTCAATGATGTGATGTTCCTATGAGCTGCCAGAGGCTGAGGAGGAGAACCCTTGGCTCCTGGATGCTTTCTAAATACTCCAATTGTGTTTTGAATCAGAGGTTCTAGCAATAAATGTAATACAGCTGTGAAGCTTGGGAGCCTGATGCTCCAGTGGTTGTTGAGGATGGGGTTCACTGAGAGTCTGGCCTTCTGAGCTGTCTTCATAGATGAGAAGAGCCTCTTTTTGCTTCACAGTATCCTTGCTTGCTTTGTGTCTTTGGTTTCTTGAACATGTCACCTGGCTTCACCCTGACCTGCTCTAGTGTCTTTTCCTGCCTTACTCCCAGCCCTCCTAGGCAACCCCTGTCACGGGAATGCCATTTCCCCTGGGTAGGGAAAAGTCTGTTACTTAGCTGTTTTGTTTTGTTTTTTCAATTGAGTGGGTTCCCCTCACTTGATTGTCATATACTTGACTGTGCTCCATCTTAGCATTTAATGAGTTGTAATTGTTTTCTGTAGTGGTTTTTCCTAATGAAATGTCACTGTTTATAGGGATGAATTCATTTAACCCAATGTCTTTGGGAAATGTCCAGTTGCCACAAGCACCGATGGGTCCACGTGCTGCCTCCCCCATGAGCCACCCTGTCCAGATGAGCAGCATGGCCTCAGTCCCAGGGGTAAGGCTTTGCCTCTCAGCTTTTGTCTTATCAGGAACATTATCCGCACAGAGAATGTCCGTGGGCATCTGAGAGTTCTGTGCTACTTGTTCTTTTGAGTTTGTTTTTGTTTTTTGTCAGTCATGAAGCTTGAACTCAGAGCCTGGGCTCTGTTCTGAGCTTTTTTGCTCAAGGTTAGCACTGTACCACTTTGAGTCACAGCGCCACTTCCATTTTTCAGTGGTTAATTGGAGATAAAGAGTCTCATGAACTTTCCTACCTGAGCTGGCCTTGAACTGCGATCCTCAGCTCTCAGCCTCCTCAGTAGCTAGGATTACAGGTGTGAGCCACTGGCACCCAGCCTCATTTCTTTTTTGGACGGTTGTGGGGCTTGAACTCTGGACCTGGACACTGTCCTGAGCTCTTCAGTTCAAGGCTAGCCCTCTACCACTTGGGCCACAATACCACTTCCAGTTTTCTGGTGGTTTATTGGAGATAAGAATCTCATGGACATTCCTGCCTGGGCTGGCTTTGAACTATGATCCTCAGATCTCAGCCTCCTGAGTAGCTAGGATTACAGGTGTGAGCCACTGTTGTCCTGGCCCAGATATCTCTGTTATTGCAATAATAAAGAATAATTTGGTTGGTGCTTTTTTGGGGGGGGGGTTCGGTCGTGGGGCCTGCTGAACTCTGAGCCTAGGCGCTGTCCCTCAGCTCTTCAGCTCAAGGCTACTGCTCTACCACTTGAGCCACAGCGCCACTTCCGGCTTTTTTTTTTCTTTTTGCTTATGTGGTACTGGGGAATGGAACCCAGGGCCTCATGCATGCAAGGCAAGCGCTCTACCACTGAGCCACCTTCCCAGCCCGTGCTTTTTTTTTTTTTTTTTTTTTAAATGGAATGACAAGCCCAGAGTAAGAAGGATGAAAATCTGAGGTGGAGAAGGCAGCTGACCTCAGGCCAGACAGCAGTTTTGTGTCTGTTGACTGAGCCTGCCCTCCCATGGCTGTTTTCTAAACACTTCAGAGAACTGATTAAAAGGCATGCTTGAACTTAACATTTAGAGCATGCTATTGATTACTGTTTAAAGGACTTTCAAAGTTGGTTTATTTGAGAGATGGTTTAAGAATGTATAGGAAAGAGTGTAGGAGCTGTGGAGCTAAGTGAAGGCTAGTCTCCAGGGCTGGAGCCAGGCTAGGATGTAAAGCTTGTGTCTCTCCTTGTTCTTTTCATCCACCGTGCCACGTCTGCGCTGCAGCTCTCTGATGTTTGTTGTCTCATAGATGGCCATTTCTCCTTCTCGGATGCCTCAGCCTCCGAACATGATGAGCGCGCATGCCAACAACATGATGGCCCAGCCACCCACTCAGAACCAGTTTCTGCCACAGAGCCAGTTCTCATCATCCAGTGGGGCAATGAGTGTGAACAGTGTAAATATGGGGCAGCCAGGGGCCCAAGCAGGAGTGTCACAGGTACGTTCACGTTGGGACCAGGGACAACATTTGTGTGGCCTGTTAACCTAAATGTATCAGCATTTCTTTGTCTTTCCCTGCTTTGTTCTGTAACTATTAACTTGTTTAGAATTCTCTCTGGGGGAACTTCATGCAAATATAATGTGTGTGTGCGTGTGCGTGTGCATGTGCACCTATGCACCTGCCAATACTAGGGTTTGTACTCGGAGCCTCACATTGTCCATTTGCTTTTTCACGCAAGGAATGATGTTCTGCCATTTGAGCCATACTTCCACTTCCAGCTTTATGCTTGTTAATTGGAGATAATCTCAGGGTTTATCTGCCCAGACAGGCTCCAAACCATGATTCTCAAATTTCAACCTCCTGAATAGCTAGGATTATAGGGGTACTGGTGCTCGGCTAGCTTGTGAAGTTTTATAACTTGCACATCCCCATGAAATGAGCAGATTTCATTGAGGAACTGTGATTTGATTTTAATAAATTCTTCAAGTATCTTGTCACATGTTTAGTTTGGGGAGATAGTTTTAATATACTCCATTTCTTTTAGGGTCAAGTGCCTGGTGCTGCTCTTCCTAATCCTCTGAACATGCTGGGGCCCCAGACCAGCCAGCTGCCTTGCCCACCAGTGACGCAGTCACCCTTGCATCCGACACCACCTCCTGCTTCCACAGCTGCTGGCATGCCCGCTCTCCAGCACCCGACCCCACCTGGGATGACACCTCCCCAGCCAGCAGCTCCTGCTCAGCCATCTCCTCCTGTATCGTCTTCTGGGCAGACTCCCACCCCAACTCCTGGCTCAGTGCCCAGTGCTGCCCAAACCCAGAGCACCCCTACAGTCCAGGCAGCAGTGCAGGCCCAGGTGACCCCACAACCTCAAACCCCAGTTCAGCCCCCGTCTGTAGCTACCCCTCAGTCATCCCAGCAGCAGCCGACGCCTGTGCACACCCAGCCTCCTGGCACACCGGTGAGCCTCTGTGTTTGTCTTCAGACCAAAAGTGTCCGTATTCTTTTCTTTCTTTCTTTCTTTTTTTCTTTTTCTTTCTTTTCTTTTTTTTTTTTTTTTTTTTTGCCAGTTCTGGGGCTTGAACTCAAGGTACTGTCCCTGAGTTTCTTTTGTTCAAGGCTAGCACTCTACCACTTAAGTCCCAGAACCACTTCCGGCCTTTTCTGTCTATGTGGTACTGAGGACTCAAATCCAGGACTTCATGCATGCTAGGCAAGCACTCTACCACTAAGCCACATTTCCAGCCCCAAGTGTCTGTAATTTTGATGGAATTGCACTGAGTTGTGCTGTACTTTTAGCATTGTCCCCAAGGCTGTGTAGGACATGACTTAACGATGAGAAGAGTTTACAGAAGTCGGTATTTATCGTGGTATATTACACAAGACATTGTGTTTACCATTATCTATCCTAGACTAATGTATTGGGGGTTTTAATAGATCATGTTCTGTTTTATTGCTGATGTTTTTTGAGTCTGATAAGCATGCTGTACTCCTAACTATATGTTGCCCTTTAACCTGGCTGATCAGCCTTCCTCTTTTTTTTTTCTTTTTCCTCTTGTTCCCTTGTATGAGTTACACAAGTAAGAACTTGTCTCATTTCTACATGTTTACAGTATATTCGTTAGTTTTAGCCCTCTATCACTCTCCTTCCCCCTCTCCATCCAGCCTTTCCAAACTACAGAAGGCTTTTCTATTTGATAATGAAACAACAGAGCTAGGTTTGTACCTTTGTGGCTCAGACTTCCCGTTCTTGGCTGGAAGTGGTGATGGCGGGATCATACCTTCAAGCCTCCTGCTCCATGCCAGCTGGAGATAAACAGCTGTTGTCTGGGCTGAGTTGTGTTTACTGATGCAGGGTCTTACACTATACCCATGCTGCCCGTATTCTTTTCCCAAGTTTTTGCTGAGATCATAGTATCATTTTCTGTGGTAGTTCTGGATTTAGAACTAAGGACCTCATACCTCTACCACTTGAACTATGCTTCTAGTCCTTTTTTTTTTTTTTTTGTCAGTCATAGGGCTTGAACTCTGGGCCTGGGTGCTTTCCCTCAGCTCTTCAGCTCAAGGCTAGCACTCTACAACAGCACCACTTCTGGTTTTCTGGTGGTTTATTGGAGATGAGTCTCATGGACTTCCCTGCCTGGGCTGGCTTTGAACCACTATTCTCAGATCTCAGCCTCCTGAGTAGCTAGGATGACAGGCGTGAGCCGCCAGCACCCCTGCTTCTGGTCCTTTTTACTTGGATTATTTTTGACAGAGGCTCTCACTGTTTGCCTGGGCCCAGCCCAGACTGTGTTATCTTCCTAATTAAGCTCCTGGCCATAGCTAAAAAAAATGGTGCTCACCATCATGCCTAGCTTTACCCTGCACTCCCTCAAGTAACTAGGATTATAAGTGTAAACTGCCTCACCCATCTACTATCATTTTCTTATAAGACTGTCTTAGACCTCTCCACTCTCATAATTATATTAACTTTATTTGTAGGTACTGAGCATATTCAAAGTGAATCCCAATATTATTTCTACTTACCTATAAAGATATGTATGTAGATATATACAGATAGTTTCTTTTTTTTAGTTGTTTGTTTTGTTTTTGTATCTTTGGGTTCATTATGGTTCTGAGAGTATGCCTAAAATGGTAGTGTTCAATTCCTTGTACTTCATGCAGGTTGAACAAAAAGTCGGGGAGCCGTTCCTTGTAAGACTTTGAGGGGCTAGGAAGGTGGCTCCATGGTAGAGTGCTTGCCTTGCATGCCATGAGGCCCTGGGTTCCATTCCTTAGCACCACATACACAGAAAAAGCCAGAAATGGTGCTCTGGCTCAAGTTGTAGAGCACTAGCCTTGAGCTGAAGAGCTCAGGGACAGTGCCCAGGCCCAGAGTGGAAGCCCCACGACTGACCACCCTCCCCTCAAAAAAAAAAAAAAAAAAAGACTTGGAAAATGTGTAATATTTTTAGTGGTTTCTTTAGTATACCACCATCACTATCCTCTGCTAACACAAGCCCATTAGACATTCTTCCTACACAGGCAGCTGGCGCCCTCCCCTCATAAGTACCTGGACGTTTATAATTCAGTGTCTTGTTTTAAACATTGTAAGCCTTTTTGAAGGGAATTAATGATAAAATAGTTTAGCTAGACACCTTGGGAGGAAATGGTTTTATATCATAATTTAGAAAGGTCTGTTTTCCTATCTCTGCATTTGTGGCAAAGAGTAAATTGTGTTTCTGATTGATGACTTTCTCTAGAGCTCCCTCCTTGTAACTGTGTCCTTCAGTGTTCTCAATAGGGGCTTGTTAGGATAGCACTGAGGAAAGTTAACCAGAAGTTGAAGATGGGATGAGCAAAAGGGTTGAAGGCCATTTGTATTGTCTGATTTACAAAGAGGTTGATTTTAATGTTTTCACAGCTTTCTCAAGCAGCAGCCAGCATTGATAACAGGGTCCCCAGTCCCCCTTCAGTGACCAGTGCTGAAACCAATTCCCAGCAGCCGGGACCTGATGTACCAGTACTGGAAATGAAGGCAGAGGTCAAGACTGAAGACACGGAGCCCGAGCCTGGTGAATCTAAGGGGGAGTCTCGACCTGAGGTAGGTGTTATTCTCTAGCAGTAAATACATTGTTATGTGGAATCTTTACCTACAGGTCCTCAAGCCTTTCATGGTTGTCCCTGGATTTGTTGTAATAGTCTATTTCAATGTGAGTTCAAAAATACATTGACTATTCTTTTTGTTGTGGTTGTTGTTCTTACCAGTACTGGGGCTTGAACTCAGAGCCTTGTGCTCTTGCTTGTTTGTTTGTTTTTTTTTCATTCAAGGCTGGTGCTTTACCACTTGAGCTACACCTCCACTTCCAGCTGTTCATTGTAGATGTTTGAATTATTTTACAATCTTTTCTTGCTGGCCTCCATTCATTTCTAATTCTACAGAAAGGGTGATGGCCAGGTGCTGGTAGCTCACGCCTGTAATCCTAGCTACTGAGGAGGCTGAGACCTGAAGATCACGGTTCAAAGCCAGCCCGGGCAGGAAAGTCCATTAACTCTTTTTTTTTTTTTTTTGGTCAGTTGTGGGGCTTGAACTCTGGGCTTGGGTGCTGTCTGTGTACTCTTCAGCTCAAGGCGAGCGCTCTATTGCTTGAGCCACAGCACCATTTTGGGTTTTCTAGTGGTTTTTATTGGAGATAAGAGTCTCACAGAGTTTCCTGCTGAGGCTGGCTTTGAACCATGATCCTCATATCTCAGCCTCCTGAGTAGCTAGGATTACAGGTGTGAGCCACCAGCACCTGGCTTCCATGAATTCTTTTTTTTTTTTTTTTTTTTTTTTGCCGGTCATGGGGCCTGAACTCTGGGTCTGGGCGCTGTCCCTCAGCTCTTTAGCTCAAGGCTAGTGCTCTACCACTAGAGCCACAGCGCCACTTCCGGCCTTTTCTGTTTATGTGGTGCTGAGGAATCGAAGCCAGGGCCTCATGCTTGCAAGGCATGCACTCTACCGCTGAGCTACCTTACCAGCCCCTTCCATGAATTCTTATCTCCAGTAAACCATCAGAAAACCAGAAGTGTCGCTGTGGCTCAAGTGGTAGAGTGCTAGCCTTGAGCTGAAGAGCTGAGGGACAGCGCCCAGGCCCAGAGTTAATCCCCATGACCGAAAGAAAAAAAGGAAAGAAAAAAAGAAAGAGTGATGGATTCATTTGCTAGTTAACCTCTGGCAGAAGCTGAACATTGGCAAACTGTGAGCTGCTGCATCCAGCCTGGATATGTTTGGCCTCCACAATATTCTAAAAACCATGAGATTTCAAATTAAACTAGATGTTTGACTTTTATGGAAACTGAGCAGCTTTGTCAGCCTTGTGCTTATGAACCAGTGTGGGGACGTCTGCATGTAAGCTTGCCAGTTAGCCAAAGTCTAAACTACTTGTTGTGTTTATACCACACCTGCCTCTGAAGAGGGACTTTTGATCCTTGCTATAAATTTCAAAAATATTCGTATTGTAAGCTAGCAATATCTATATGTGACTATAATGCACATGTAAAATATTTTGACATTTTAAATTAGATCTGTAATTGCCTTGGTGCTGTGTTGAAGTGACTCAGTGGACAACAAGTAATTGATTCCATTCTCTGGAAGAGAAAAGAAATGATAAATAACCTAACTGGGGGAAGGCATATCAAGCCCATACGGATTTAGGAGCCTAGAAAAGCTAATTTAGGTATAGATCTTTGTGATACTCATCTGTCATTTGTGATTCTCAAGATGATGGAGGAGGATTTACAAGGATCTTCCCAAGTTAAAGAAGAAGCAGACAATGCAGAGAAGAAATCAGAACCAATGGAAGTGGAGGAGAAGAAACCTGAAGTAAAAGTGGAAGCTAAGGAAGAAGAGGAGAATAGCACTAACGGCGCAGCCTCTCAGTCAACATCCCCGTCCCAGCCACGCAAAAAAAGTAGGTGGTGTTTTCTGTAACTTACAACTGTATTGCACCTCCACACCAAAGACTGAAAGTCAAAACTGATTCTACTTCCCTTTTTTATCTTTCTTGCCTCCATTCTCCTAGAGTTGAAAATGGCTCTCTGGAATCCCTGAGCAAACTATAGAGTGTGGGCTTCTTTTCCATGTGTTAACATTTACACCCTGTGATGTCAAAAAAGCCCTCCATATTCCTTAATATCACCCTCAGTCTCTTCAAACAAGCAGTTTTGTTGTTGTTGTTGTTGTTGTTGTTGTTTTTGGGTCCAGTTGTGGGGCCTGAACTCTGGGCCTGGGCACTGTCCCTTAGCTCTTCAGCTCAAGGCTAGTGTTCTACCACTTGAGCCACAGCACCACTTCCAGCTTTTTTCTTTTTGCTTATGTGGTGCTGGGGAATCGAACCCAGGGCCTCAGGCATGCAAAGCAAGCGCTCTACCACTGAGCCACCTTCCCATCCCAAACAGTATTTTTGAGAAATAGATTGTGTAGCAGATGCAGGTTTACTTTTCCTTGTCTATTTCCTTTTTGAGGAAATACCTGCATACCCCATAATTGAATAATCAGAGTTGTGTATCTGTTGCTCTTGCACATTTTGCAGGTCCTTCAGCTGTTAGCCCTAGTGCTGGCACAAGTATCAGCTCAAAGGCCAGCTTGTGCACAGCACCAGTGCACATGTTTTCCCATTACAGAGTGAGAAGTACCTGTCAGAGGTTGAAATTTGCTGATCGTTAAGGATGCTCTCAATTATCAGGCTAGCATTGTTTTTCTTGTGGGTACAGAGTATAGGGGCCCACAAAAAATGTAAGAGTTTTCAAGTAGAATTTGGTGGTGTTAGCTTGTATCCTTGGTTTTCTTCATTTTTGAAGATATTAGTGACTATTTGCCATTACATTTGCTCTATCTGTTCAAAATGTTAACATACTACATTTTAGCATTAGGGAAATAATTTTGATCTTACCACAGTGCTCCAGAAAGGGTCTGATACAGTTTCTAAGTACCTTGAAGTAAAATAAGTAATGGACAGAATTAACTTTATTTTGTGTAAAACTTTTGTGATTCATTGGAATTTTACCAGTAGGGCTTGGTGAGTACCACATTGGACAGCACAGAGATTTTCTAATGCTCTCTGAACCATACACACTTGGAGAACTGTATCTTTGGTTCCCCAGCCTTGATGTGAATGGAGTTGTTTTGCTTTGTTGAGTTTTGCTTGAACTCAGGGCCACTTCCTCAATCTTGACTTTTTCATTCAAGGATGACACTGCCAGTTGAGCCATACTTCCATTCCCATATTTTTGCTGATTAATTGGAAATAAAAGCCACACAGTTCAACATCTTAATAATAACAATAAAAATTATTTTTAAAAAAGTCTCACAGTTTTGTCTGCCCAGGCTGGCCTTGAACCTCGATCCTTAGATCTCAGCCTCTGAATAGCTACGATTCCAGGTGTGAGCTATCAGCACCCAACCTGAATGCAGTTTTTAAAACCATTACACTGTGAGCTGGTAGTTCAAGCCTGTAATCCTTGCTATTCAGAAGGATGAGATGTGAGAACTGTGGTTAGAAGCCAGAAAGTCCAACAGATTCTATTTCTTTCTCTCTTTTGGGGGTTGGTCATGGGGCTTGAACTCTGCTCCTGGGCGCTGTCCCTCAGCTCTTCATTCAGTTCAAGGCAAGCTCTATCACTTGAGCAACTGCGCCACTTCCGGTTTTCTGGTGGTTTATTGGAGATAAGAGTCTCTTGTACTTTCCTGCCCAGGCTGGCTTTGAACCATGATCCTCAGATCTCAGCCTCCTGAGTAGCTAGGATTACTGGCATGAGCCACCGGTGTCTGGCCCACAAATTCTTTCCTCCAATAAAATACTCAGAAGGGGTGCTGTGGCTCAAGTGGTAGAGCACTAGCCTTGAGCAAAAGAAGATCAGGGACAGCACCTAGGCCCTGAGTTCATACCCCAGGAACAACAACAACAACAACAAAAACCCATTACTATATTTTCAGAATCCCTAAATAACACTTTAGATTCTAATGAGTGAGAGCTGCCTGGGAGCTTTGGAATCATTCTGAATGGACTACTTGGCCTTTTTTATTTACATTTAAATGGCTTATTTATTTGTTTATGCTGGAGTTTGATCTTAGGATTTAGGACTTGCTGGGCCTGTTCTCTTCTCTGCAGTCACACCTCCAGCCCTTTTTGCCCTTACTTTTGAGTTAAGTGAACTAAACCTAGACGATTATCCTCCTTTTCTTCACACCTTAGCTGGCTTGTTAGGCACTTGCTGCCATTCCCAGCTTTCTCTGTTTAGGTGGAATCTCTTGAATTTTCCCCCACCCCTTGGAGTTGCAGTCAGTCCTCCTATCTGTTTTCTGAGTAGTTGGGATTAGAGATGAGAGCCACCACCCTCAACCCAGGCTTCCATTTTAAATGTGATACTGTAAAGATTTGAGCACTTACTACCTAATAATATCTTTTTCTGTTTGTTGTTGTTGTTGTTGTTTTCTGCAGTTTTTAAACCTGAGGAGCTACGCCAAGCACTTATGCCAACCCTAGAAGCGCTCTATCGACAGGACCCAGAGTCCCTACCTTTTCGGCAGCCTGTAGACCCCCAGCTCCTAGGAATTCCAGTAAGTTAATATAATAGAAGTTTGGTATAGTTTTGAGCATCCATTGTTTTATCTTTAAAAATTGGCTAAAATAATCTTGGTTTGAAGATTTTTCTCCTAATATAAAAACTATAGCCAGGTGCTGGTAGCTCATGCCTGTAATCCTAGTTACTCAGGAGGCAGAGATCTGAGGATCACAGTTGGAAGCCAGCCCAGCCAGAAAAGTCTATGAGACTCTTATCTCTAACTAACAAGCAAAAATCTTTAATTAACAAGCAAAAAACATAGATGGAGCTATGGCTCAAGTGCAGCACCCTCCCCTCTAGTCCATAACTTTCAGGTCTTGTTTTACATTTGGGATCTTGAGTAAGGCAAAGAATTGTGAGATTTAGCTGAGCTAGGTGGCTCTCCTCTTAAGAGGATGAGATTTGAGGCTTGTGGTTGGAGACCAGCCCAGGCAAGAAAATCCATGACACTAATCTCAAAAAGCTGGAAGTGGAGCTGAAGAACCTTGAGTTAAAATTTAAAAGAGCCGGGTGCTGGTGTCTCAGGCCTGTACCTTAGCTACTCAGTAGGCTGAGATCTGAGGACCATGGTTCAAGGCCTGCCTAGGCAGGAAAGTCCGTGAGGCTCTTATCTCTAATAAACCACCAGAAAACCAGAAGTGGCGCTGTGGCTCAAGCGGTAGAGCGCTCGCCTTGAGCTAAAGAGCTGAGTGAAAGCACCTAGGCCCAGAGTTCAAGCCCCACAACCTACCAAAAAAAACTTAAAAGAGTGTCCAGGCCCTAAGTTCAAGCCTCAGTTCCATACCAAAAATAATGCACTCCCCCACACCCAAAAAAAAAGGCCATGGTGCTGGGAAGGTGACTTAGTGGTAGTGTTTGCCTGCAATGCATGAGGGCCTTGGGTTCGATTCCTCAGCACCACATAAGTTGAAAAAGCTGGAAGTAGTACTGTGGCTCAAGTGGTAGAGCTCTAGCCTTGAGCTAAAGAGCTGAGGGACAACGCCCAGGGCCAGAGTTCAGGCCCCACAACTGACCAAAAAAAAAAAAAAAAAAGCCAGTCTCAAGCCTATAATCCAAGCTTCTTAGGAGACTGAAATCTGAGGATTATGGTTCATAGTCATCCAGGGCAGGAAAGTTCATGAGACTCTTATCTCCATTTGATCCCCCAAATGCTGGAAATAGAGGAGTGGCTCATTGGTAGAGTGCTAGCCTTGAGGGAAAAAGCTAAGATACAGCACCTAGACCCTGACTTCATGCCCCCCAGTACTGGTACAAAAAAGAAAAAAAATTCCAGAAATTTAATTATGAGATACTTGTAAATTTCTGTTTACTACGCTAGGAAATCTTGAAAAACAATATAGATCCCATAGGTTCTACTGATCAGTAGTATTCCTTAGGTTTGTTTTTGTGCTGGGAACCAAGCCTCAGAAAAATGCTCTACAGTTGAGCTAAAGTTTTCACAACTATGTGTTAATCTTTGAATTGCATTTATTAGCCAGGCATTGTTTACTCACACCTGTAATCCTAGCTACTCAGGAAGCTGAGATCTAAGGATGAGAGTTCAAAGGCAGCCTGATAGGAAAGTCTGTGAGACACTCTATCTTCAATAAACTGCTCAGAAAAAGCCAGAAGTGGTGCTATAGGTCAGGTGGTAAGAGTTCTAACCTTAAACGAAAGCAGCTCAGGGATAATAGCATCCAGGCCCTGAGTTCAAGCCCCAGAACTGGCAATAAATAAATAAATAGCATTTATTTTGTTTGGACCAAAGTGAATCTGTGGAAATACATGCTGATAAATTTATTTTAAATCAAGGAATTAAAATATTCATTAATTTTTTTGTGTTTGGGGGGGGTCTGGTCGTAGGGCCTGAACTCTGGGCCTGGATGCTGTCCCTCAGCTCTTCAGCTCAAGGCTAGCACTCTACCACTTGAGCCACAGCGCCACTTCCGGCTTTTTGCTTTTTGCTTATGTGGTGCTGAGGGATCGAACCCAGGGCTTCATGCATGCAAGGCAAGCGCTTTACCACTGAGCCACCTTCCCAGCCCTAAAATGTTTTTATTAAACCTTTATTTATTTTTTAATTTTTGCCAGTCCTGGGGCGTGAACTCAGAACCTGGGCACTGTCCCTGAGCTGCTTTTGCTCAAGGCTAGTGCTCTACCACTTGAGCCATGGCACCATTTATGGCTTTTTCTGTTTATGTGGTACTGAGGAATCAAACCCAGGGCTTCATGCATACTAGGCAGGCACTCCACCACTAAGCCACCTTCCCAGCCTAAAATAAACAATTTTTTTTTAAACTTTGTCTTAACTTTGTCTTTGAAGTACTTTAATCATACTTGAGCATATCAGTTGCCATTTTTAATATGTCAAATCAGAGGAATGTTACATGTTACTTTTTTCAATTCCATTTTTTACTATTAAGAATGAAAATTGTTCAGTTACTTTCTATTTTCATTATGTTTTTAAGATAAAGTATTAGAGAAGGCTGGCATTTGAAATACAATGGCTCCACTAGAACAAAGGTAGGGTTATGCATATAAGGCCCATGAAGTCATTTGATACAGGATGCGATAGATGACTAGGTTCGGTATGCTTTTCAGCTGCCTGCAGCCCCTCTGCCTATGTTGACAATTTTGTATAATCCGCAGACAATGTTAGAAATATCCAAATGACTCTTAGCAGAGCAAAGCTTCCCCACCCTTGCACTAGACTGAGATTGTTTTGTTTTTAAGGATTATTTTGACATTGTGAAGAACCCCATGGACCTTTCTACCATCAAACGGAAGCTGGATACAGGGCAGTACCAAGAGCCCTGGCAGTATGTGGATGATGTCTGGTTAATGTTCAACAATGCCTGGCTATATAATCGTAAGACGTCCCGGGTCTATAAGTTTTGCAGTAAACTTGCAGAGGTCTTTGAGCAAGAAATTGACCCTGTCATGCAGTCCCTTGGATATTGCTGTGGACGCAAGGTACAGTTTTCATTTCTTCTGGAAATTGAAATTTCCTGATTAATCTACTCAAGAGAATGTTAAACTAAGATGGGATACTTCATATTCTGACTACAAGAGTATGGGTGGAAAGTCTCAGGTGCTGTTTTGGGCTCTTGTGACATATCTCAAGCAATCTCATGATCAAAGCTATAGGTGTTTACTGGGCTGGCCTGGAGTTAAGCCTTTCTGGCTGCCACTGGCCCATTTTGTGTCTCTGTACCTCTTGTCACTTAGAGGCAAAGCTACACTAATTTGTCACATTTAATCCAAAACTGTCTTGAAATAGTTATGAAGAAAATTACATAATAAACTAGCAAATAATTACTAGCTGAATTTTCACTCTTGTAGTGAACCAGAACATTTCAGGATAGCAAGTGGAATATGTTTTTTTCTCCTTTGTTTTTGCAGTATGAATTTTCCCCGCAGACTTTGTGCTGCTATGGGAAGCAGCTGTGTACAATTCCTCGAGATGCAGCCTACTACAGCTATCAGAATAGGTAAGCATAAAGCAATTTTTTGCACTAAGAGGTTCAAGGAAGAGGTTAGATTAAGATACAGGTAGACCTGTAATTATAGACTGAGTACATTATTTATTTGCAAAAGTTGCAATGAAAAGTGCCACAGTGTCGGTCCTTCTTGGTCACTCAGATACTTTTATAGTGTAAAATTTTAATATCAGAACCACTTGCTGCACTGTTAGATTAGGTATACTCATTCCTAAACCACAGTCTTTCTAAAATAGAACTCTGTGAGCTATCCCAAGCCAGGCAACTAGTGGCTCATGCCTGTAATCCTAGCTACTCAGGAGGCTGAGATCTGAGGATCATAGTCCAAAGCCAGCCCAAGCAGCAAAGTATATGACACTCTTATCTCTAATTAAGCATCAGAAAACCATAAGTGGAGCTGTATGGTAGAGTGCTAGCCTTGGGCAAAAGAGCTCAGGAACAGTGCTCAAGTTCAAGCCCCCGTGACTGACGGGGGGGGGGGGGGGAGAGGAAGTAATAACTCTCCTGAAGGATGAACAAATGCAGGCAGGGTACTCAGTAGACACTATGTGGAAAAGGAGCTATTCAACTTGTGGGCAGGGACAGGAAAGGAAAACCTGGCAAAAGGGTGACATGTTCCAAAAAGAAATATACTCATAACTGAGGATCACAGTTCAAAGCCAGCCCAGGCAGGAAAGTCCGTGAGACTCTTATCTCTAATTGACCAACAGAAAACTGGAAGTGGCACTGTGGTTCAAGTGGTAGAGCACTCACCTTGAACTGAAGAGCTCAGGGGACAGCACCCAGGCCCTAAATTCAAGCCCTATGACCGACCAAAAAAAAAAAAGAAATGTACTCATTACCTGATGTATGAAATGGTAACCCCCTCTGTATAATAACTTAATAATAGCAATAAAATTAGTTAAAATACATATAAAAACAGCAATTTTTCAAAGCTGAAAAAAAAGAATAGCCCTCCTATTGATTCATGCCTATAATCTAAATATTTAGGAGGCTTATGATATGAGGCCAACCTAGGGTACATAGTAAGACCTCCTCCCTCACCCCCCCCCAAAAAAAAATACATTTAAGATGGCTATTTCAGGATTTTGAGAATAGTAGGCCTGCTTGAAAAACAGTTCTCATCTTTTTGGAATGTGAAGGTGACTAGAGAATAGAATAGATCTTCCTGTCTTAGGTGAGTGAAAGTTGAATTTGTTCTTGTCTATTCCCCATATATATAATAATAATATATAAAAACTACATTTTTTATACTTTCGGGATTATTTTCAAAATTAAAGTCATTTGTATCCATTGTGCTATGATCACACTTTACCATAGCACGAGGGCTTCATGCTCTGAAGTCCAGGCAATGAATTTGAATTCAATAGCATCAAGACTATTTTGTGAACTGGCAGCTGGAATCTTTATGTGACAAAGAGGGGGGTTTGCATCTGTTCTTTGTCTTAAGCTACAAATAATAAATATCACTAGCAAGGTTTAATGGCTTGGCTGTTCTGCTCTTGTTTGGGCTATAAGTGCATATACCTAATAGTTCAGACTCACAGTAAGTGTATATATCTAATAGTTCGGAGTCACATTAAGTGCATATACCTATGGTCCAGAATCACAGTAAGTGCATATACCCTAATAGTTCAGAGTCATAGTAAGTGTATATATGCTAATAGTTCAGAGTCATAGTAGGTGCATATATCCTAATAGTTTAGAAAATAAGAGCCTTTGTTATTCACTCAAATGTATATACACAGGCCTTACAAGTTTGGAGTTGTGAGATTATTTTTCCTCCAATTTTTTTTTCTTTCTTTTTTTTTTTTTTTGGTCGGTTGTGGGGCTTGAACTCTGGGCCTGGGCGCTGTCCCTCAGCTCTTCAGCTCAAGGCGAGCGCTCTACCACTTGAGCTACAGCGCCACTTTTTCCTCCAATTTTTAAATTCTTGTAATCTTTAAAGAAAATCTTTGTTGATAATAACTCCCAAAAATATTAAGAAAAGAAAAGAACCGGGCGCTGGTGGCTCACGTCTGTAATCCTAGCTACTCAGGAGGCTGAGATCTGAGGATCGCGGTTCAAAGCCAGCCCGGGTAGGAGAGACCATGAGACTCCTATCTCCAATAAACCACCAGAAAACGGGAAGTGGCGCTGTAGCTCAAGTGGTAAGAGCGCTTGCCTTGAGCTGAAGAGCTGAAGGACAGCGCCCAGGCCCAGAGTTCAAGCCCCACGACCGACCAAAAGAAAAGAAAAGAGCCGTATGCCGGTGGCTCACGCCTGTAATCCTAGCTACTCAGGAGGCTGAGGTCAGAGGATCACAGTTCAAAGCCAGCCCAGGCAAGGAAAGTCCATGAGACTCTTACCTACAATAAACCACCAGAAAACCAGAAGTGGTGCTGTGGAGCTGAGGGATAGTGCCCAAGCCCCACAACCGACCAAAAAAAAAAGAAAAGAAACTGTAGACACAAAAATGTTTCCAGAAAATATGATAAAGCCTTGGTCCTCTAGTTTCCAGCATAGTTCAGAGGCATCTCTACTGGTATAGCCTCTCTGACCTTGATGAAAACAAGCAGTTAAATTTCTGTTTGAACATCCCCTTTTTCAAAACAAGTGGGCTGTTTGGTTTTCTGTTTTTTTTTGGCCAGTCCTGGGGCTTGACCTCAGGTTCTAGACACTGTCCCTGAGCTGCTTTTGCTCAACACTAGCACTCCACTTGAGCCACAGCTCCACTCCAGCTTTTCCTGTCTTTTGGTACGAGAAATCGAACCCAGGGCTTCATGAATGGTAGGCAAGCATTCTACCACTGAGCCACCTTCCTAGCCCCAAGTGGATTTTTTTGTTTGTTTCTTTCTTTCTTTTGTCCTTTCTTTTTTGGTACCAAGGACCAAACCCAAGACTTCGCACTTGCTAGGCAAGTGCTTTGCCACTGTTAACATCCTAACCCATCATGATAAAGTTTAAAATTATATTCCCTTGGGCTGGGAAGTTGGCTCAGTGGTAGAGCGCTTGCCTTGCATGCCTGAGGCCCTGGATTCGATTCCTTAGCACCACATAAGCAAAAAGAAAAAAGCCGGAAGTGGTGCTGTGGCTCAAGTGGTAGAGCGCTAGCCTTGAGCTGAAGAGCTGAGGGACAGCGCCCAGGCCCAGAGTTCAGGCCCCATGACCGGACCCAAAAAAAAAAAAAAAAAATTATATTCCCTTCACAATGGGATCCCTCCCATTACAAGTGTAGGTGACAGCGGCACATTACCAGAAGTTCTGGGCCCACCTTTTATGGTTTTTTATCCCTGAGACTTTCAGCATATCCCATAGTGAATCAAAGTTAATCTTACCCAGATTAACAACAGCCTCTTCCCTGATAGCCTCAGATTGTGCAGTGTCCACTGGAATAACCATATATATTTTGAAGACCATTATGTAATGTATAAACCATAGTATTTGCTGCCTCTACTACTGTGTTACCCAGCACAGTTTTTTTTGTTTTTTGTTTTTTGTTGTTGTTTTTGTTTTTTTTGTGTGTCTGGTTGTGGGGTCTGAACTCTGGGCCTGGGCGTTGTCCCTCAGCTCTTCAGCTCAAGGCTAGTGCTCTACCAATTGAGTCACAGTGCCACTTCTGGCTTTTTGCTTTTTGCTTATGTGGTACTGAGGAATCGAACCCAGGGCCTCATGCATGCAAGGCAAGTGCTCTGCCACTGAGCCACCTTCCCAGCCCCATGAGCCAGCCCCCCCAGCACAGTTTTGTTTTTTGGGTTTTTTGGGGTTTTTTTGGGTCCGGTCGTGGGGCCTGAACTCTGGGCCTGGGTGCTGTCCCTTAGCTCTTCAGCTCAAGGCTAGTGCTCTACCACTTGAGCCACAGCGCCACTTCCGGCTTTTTTCTTTTATGTGGTGCTGAGGAATCGAACCCAGGGCCTCATGCATGCAAGGCAAGCACTCTACCACTGAGCCACCTTCCCAGCCCCTCCAGCACAGTTTTGATCCACACAAAACAACATATTTACACTGTCTCTATTAAATATTTGTGGCCATTCACTGTTGATCTCACAATTTCTGGGTGTTTGGAATCCTGCCTTTGCTGATTTGTATAGATCTGGGCTGTGTACATTCACAGCAATTAAAACTAAATAGAATTGATAGGATAAAGGCACATTACTGCCATTTCAGAGGAAGTCATCAATTGAGTGCAAACACTGAACCTCTTCACAGTTCTGAAATGTCCAATTTTATTATGTAGAACTTTTTACTAAACCAGAGGAATATGTTTTTCTTGAGTGAAAATGAAAATGGAGTTGTAACCTATAAAGGATTCTTTTCACAAAATTCAGCATACCTTTGAGTTCTCTAGAATGCTGTACTTGAGTAGATCAACATGATGTAATTCAAAGAAAACAGTGGCCCAATTTTGTGTGAACATGATAATTGCTTAAAGTTTTATTTTCAATTTTGGCTATTTATACACACACTGGTATTCTTATGAATAGTTTTTTTTTTTAACTATTTGGGCATTTAAAACATTAGAAAATTCTACAGACTATTTCAATCATTTTAACAAGTGAAATTTTAAAGTATAAAGTGGTGTATAGTGTTACATATTCACTTGTTTCCAATCTGAAAAGTTTGAAGTAACTGCATCTTTTCTAACAGGGATTATCTGTAGATACCCCAGTTGTTTATGTAAGCTGGTACAGTAATGAAAACAATCTGCATTTGAAAACTTTATCTATTAAATTACTCCTACAGATAATCTGTACAGTAAAGTAGGGCTAGCTTGAGCAATTCAGATGCACATTATCATCAAATAATGTGAAGTACTTATTTGCAATTCCATATTCATCAAATAAGGCAGAATGTCATCTAGGTTCTTATAGCTGAAAAGTGAATTTCTAAGCTTTCTAGGGAGAACAAAGGTAATAGTTTGTTGCAGTAAGGTCCTTTACCCATGGCTAGAGTTTTGATCATAAATGGTACCACCTTCATCTATACTGCCTTCATTTGAGAGATGATGAAATGAGGCCTTGGGCCATGTCCTTTCCTCCTCTTAATAAACAGGCTGGATTCTCTAGTTTTTCTGGCAGTGCTTTGGGACAAACACTAAAGTCTATGCATATTCTACCCCTCCTACTTTTTGACCCTGGGATTTCCAGGGGAGAATTGGTCACGAGTGAAGCTGCCTTTTAGGCCATCAATGCTTTGTTCTATATTGTTTTCCTCTATTGGAAAATGATGTTTATGATTCTAACTTCTGTAATGTTCAGATGCCTTGTGTGAATAAAAGCAAAACATCTGCCTAGCATTTTAAAACCATTTAGACTCACTTTTGATTGTGATGGTAATATAATTTCAGATTGTGGCCAGCAGTCCTCTTCTTGCTGACCTATAGTGCTGAATTTGGCTGTATAACTGATAAAGTAGCTCTCAGTTCTGAGCTTTCTTTTTAAAAGGGAAATATTTGTCTTTGAGAGAATGTCTATTTTTTGCATGCTGTTCTGGTTGCTACTGAGTTATTTTATACTTTTGATACTTTTTTTCTTGCCAGTGAAGACCATACTCTCCTCCATGTGGGAATTCTTTGAAGTCTATGAATTTAAGCCTCCATGAGAATATCTACAAAATAGCGAATGATCAGAACATTGCTGTATAGTTCATTCAGAAATACACATATATTTTAAAACCATGTCAATCTGTTCCTAGTCAGTTTTTAATTTCAGTAGAATTTATTGATTGAATTCATAGTATGCCCTGTTTTTATCAACTGAAGATGAAAAATTGGTTAATCTGGACATGTTGTACATGATCTGTAGTTTGATGCTTTAAAGTTACTGTATGTGTGTTGGTTAGTGAAACATAGCAGACAAGATGCTCAATATGTTAAGATTCAAACTAAAATGTGTGGGGGTTTTCACTTAGTAGCCCATGATTCAGTCTGTAGCTGAGTGAGTGCGTGAGCGAGCAAGCAAGCAAGTAAGTAAGTGAATGAGTGAGCAAGCGAGCAAGCAAGTGAATAAGCGAGTGAGTGAGCCAGTGAGCAAGTGAGTGAATGAGCGAGCGAGCGAGTCTGCAGCTGCTGCTGCTCACCCTTTGTCCAGGGATTCCTTCTGCGCAGTTCACCCTGTGCCAGGGTACAGAGTAGTACTGGGGCTCGCTCTGCGGGGGTCCCGCCCATGCAAGGGGGTCTGAGGTGGCACGGGGCTCAGTGTGGCGCTCTGCATCCTGTTGGTGTCTGCAGTACTAATCCTTCTCAGCATCCTGTAGCCATAGTTTTGAGCACTAAAACCGCATTTTGTTGTGCTGCCGTCGCTTCCTTGCGCTTCTCTTTCTTGCTTGTGCAGTTCACCTTCATTCGGCTTGTTTGCAGTATTGTGTGCTCATCTTGTTTATGCAGCATTTGCCTACGTTTTTTGTTGATTTTTTTCCATTCATGTCCTTTCCAAACATTTAATAGTTTTATTTTAACTGTTCTTACTTAACAGCATGAGCCCAGGCTCTATTTTATTATCATGTAAGAAATTGGGGTGATAGATAATTTCTCAAATGCAGATTGTGCCATTTAAAAATCAGCTCTAAATTTACTTAACTTGGATTGTCACCAAATCAGAAAAGTCATTCACTAAGTATCTCAAAATTGATGAATGGGGCTGGAATGTGGCTTAGTGGTAGAGTGCTTGCCTCACATGCATGAAGCCCTGGGTTCAATTCCTCAGTCCCATATAAATAGAAAAAGCCAGAAGTGGTGCTGTGGCTCATGTGGCAGAGTGCTAGCCTTGGGCAAAAAAGCTCAGGGACAGTGCCTAGACCCTGAGTTCAAGCACCAGGACTGGCCAAAAACAAAAAAACAAGATTAATGATTGGTCCCAGTACCAAAATTCAAATCAAAGCTTAGAAGTTAATTTTAACACTCCTTTAGATTTTCATGGATTTGCATATATTGTATTGTTTATACAATATTGCTTTTACAATATATCAATTTTTCTCTATAATTTTTTTATTAATAAATGGCTGGAAAGTCTCTGACCCTGACTGCATTTCTGTTAAGTGTTTGTCTAGAATGTGGATTTGGTTTCATTTGTATTATAACACAATTAACTGAGTGATTATCATGATAAAAATAACAGGAAAAAATTAAAACCAGTTCTGAGTACTCAGCATTACCACATTTAAAGATCTGGCTTAATACTGAAATAGAATCTCTGAATTGCTGTGAAGCATAAATTTCCATTCTGAAAAATAAAGCTATTGCAGTTTAAATTGCTTTTTAAAGGCTTTTTGTCAGACTGTTTCGTTCAAAGTTAAAATTTCCTTCTCAAACTCTGGCGTTATATTTGACTTTATAACAAAATTGAGATTCCTAAATTTAGGCTCTATGCAATCGTAGTATTAACAACTCCTTGAGAACATTCGCATCTTGGAGTTGGACCAAGCCTGTCATTGTTAGTGATGATGGCCTGTGACGCGTGCAGTGAGACCGAATGCTAATCAATGCTTTGCCTTGGCTTTCTGCTCTGTGTTGTCTGGTGTTTGCGTCTTACCTCTATGTCTGTGCTATTTGTTCCCCTCCCTGTTCTCTAATCCTCCCCTTCCCCACCTGCTTCCTGTTCCTTTCATTGTCCTCACTGACCCATCAATCAACCAACAACGCCCCCCCTTCGTCGTGGTGCTCTGCCCTGCTCTGATTGGTGGCTTCGTTGCTTGGGTGGCTGTGTGTTATGATGGACCAGTTCACCCAAGTATGGCCTTCTTGCTGACAGGTATCATTTCTGTGAGAAGTGTTTCACAGAGATCCAGGGCGAGAATGTGACCCTGGGTGACGACCCTTCACAACCACAGACGTAAGTACCATCTTGTCATATTTCCCTATTGTCCATGACTAAAGGGTGTGACTTTTGTGTAGTGTTTTTTACACTAACTATATGCACATTTAATATAAATGTGGGTATGTGTATAGACATCCTCAAAGATAGAGGTGCCTTAGCCAAACAGCACTGCCACCTCTGCATTCTTCTCCATTCAAGGCAAAGGTACTATAACCTCCACTAGATTCAGTGCTCTGTCTCGACATTTCCTGTCTTTTTAAAAAATTGCATTTTAACTAGTCACTGTAGTCTCTTAGCTACTTGGTAGGCTAATATTGGGAAGATAGTGGTTTTAGACCCGCCTGGGCAAAAGGAAAAAAGTTTACAAGGCCTCATCTCAACCATCAAAAAATTGGAAAGAGTGGGCTGGGAAGGTGGCTCAGTCAGTGGTAGAGCTCTTGCCTTGCATGCATGAGGCCCTGGGTTCCATTCCTCAGCACCACATGAGCAGAAAAAAAAAGCTGGAAGTGGCGCTGTGGCTCAAGTGATAAAGCACTAGCCTTGAGCAGAAGAGCTGAGGGACAGTGCCCAGGCCCAGAGTTTAGGCCCCACGACCGGACCCCAAAAAAAAAAAAATTGGGAAGAGTAACACAGGTCACTCCCATTGGAGAATTGGAAATTATAAATAGAAAAGTCTTGGTTCAGTCTGGTCTGAGCATAAATGCAACACCTTGTTCCCAAAGTGCTTACCTTGCAAGTGTCCTGGGTTTGATCCCCAGTATGAAAGAAGAAAAGACATATATATAAATAAATAAAATAGTGAAGGGGGTGGGATATAGCTCAATTGTTAGGGAACCTGTCTAGCAAGCACATGGTCCAGAGTTCAAACGACCAGCACCGTCAAACAAAAGAGATTAGTGTGAGGGAAGGAGTGACATTGTCCAAAAAGAAATGGACTCTGTGTGACTTACGTAACTGTAACTCCTTTGTACAGCACCTTTATGTTAACAATGAAAAAAAATGTTTAAAGAAAAGTAAGAAAAAGATGTCTTTCGCCTTCCATCTCAGGAAGGCGAGGCAAGAGGATGGTGAGTTTCAGGGGGGCCTGCGCTGCTGCATGCGAACCCGTCCATAGAATAAAACAGTGCTCTCTCCTGATGCCCTCCACTCACACGGCAGGAAATCGAAACTTTCCCCTTCACACCCGACAACTACTCACAGAAATGGCAGTAGCTAAAAATGAGTTTTGTATTCATACCCTATCCTTTATTTTGGAGTTTTTCTCCACTGTAAACCTCTTTTTTTTTGTTTTTGTTTTTGTTTTGGGTCCGGTCGTGGGGCCTGAACTCTGGGCCTGGGCGCTGTCCCTCAGCTCTTCAGCTCAAGGCTAGCTCTCTACCACTTGAGCCACAGTGCCACTTCTGGCTTTTTTCTTATGTGGTGCTGAGGAATTGAGCCCAGGGCTTTGAGCATGCAAGGCGAGCGCTCTACCACTGAGCCACCTTCCCAGCCCCCAAACCTCCATCCCTTTAAGTGGCTAAGCTAATGCAGGTTAGTATGATTCCGGGATTCACTGTCCCTGTTTTCTGACCTAAAGTGCAAATATTTCTTTATTGGTGGTTGGACTGTTGCTTACTTGAATCAAGGTAGGACAGGCATGGATTTAATTCATCCTGCACTGAGTTAACCTTTTCTTCCCAATGCTTAGCCTCTTACGGTTAGTTACCTGTGACAGTAGAATACCCAGAAAGCATGGAAAGAAATTGGAAAACCACAAATGGTTGACTCATTTATATGTTTAAAACACCCAAGAAGCCCACCGGCCCACATCTGCCTCAGCCTTCCAGTGTTTTGTGGTTCTCTTTTCTCCAGTCTCCATTGCTTCTGGCCACAAGTTGCTGTACCCCAAAGGCAGGAAGAAGACTCTGGCCCAGAGGTGTCAGCATTATGCGCACTTCTGCTATCATTCGGTTGCCATTATTCAGACCACAGACTAAAATTCTGCTTATTCCATTTATTTTTAGTTCTCTTGTTGTCTCTATTCCTTGGTTTAATAATACGATAAAAGTCAGGTACTGGTGGCTCACACCTGTAACCCTAGGTACTCAGGAGGCTGAGATTTGAGGATCATGGTTCAAAGCCAACCCAGGCTGGAAAGTCTTTGGGACTCTTACTGCCAATAAACTCAAAAAAGCCAAAAGTGGCACTGTGGCTTAAGTGGTAGAGCGCTCACCTTGAGCAAGAGAAGCTCAGGGACAGCACCTAGGCCCAGAGTTCAAGCCCCAGGACTGGCTGGCACCCCCCGCCCCAAAGAAAAAAGTGATTAATAACTAGATTGTACGGGGAAGGAGTGGGGAGTGGTTAACCAGTAGGTACTAGGTTATGATTAGACAGGAGCAAAAGTTGTGGTGTGGCTATAGTTAGCATTTACATACATTCTTCAAAAGGCCAGAAAAAAATTTCCTTAAAAAAAGCCCACATTCTGAAACTTTTTAAAAAAGTTTTTACCCCAAGGAAATGGTGAATGTTTGATGAGATAAAAATACTAACCTGATTTAAGCATGATACAAAATGTACATATATTGAATATTACATGATTTCCCTGCCCCATTAATTTATATAACTTTTAATGTGTTTGTGTATCAGTTAAGATTTTTTAAATTCTGTAATTCTATAAATCAGAAGTAATTCATATGTACACCTATCATAACAAAAAGACAGTACATTAAACCTAAAAGCCCAGCCCTTTCAGCATTTGGACAGTATCCTTAAGCATATGTTGAACCTTGCTATACTGTGAAATATTGTAACTTAATTGTGGTTTTGCCATTATCTGTCATCAGTCATTATATATGGACTTAAGTGAAAATGAACATGATTGAATCTCAACAAGTTTGCTAGCATAGACTAGTCTTAATTAAATCTGGTAAAGCTGGTAGCAGTTGGATGTTTTCTAAGAAAGAAAATATGTGGGTAATAAACTAATAGTATATATTGAGTGATAACTGGTAGTGCTTTCTGTAGAATTACACATATTCATTGTCATTTACATATATTTTAGATTGCAGCTGATCATAATTTATCTAAAGAACCAGTTATAGAATATTCCAACAAGCCATTTATACTCAACAAATAAATTTTAGCTGATTATATTTGCCTTTCTTTTTAATTAAAAAAAGGACAATTTCCAAGGATCAATTTGAAAAGAAGAAAAATGACACCTTAGACCCTGAACCGTGAGTATATATATATATATATCTATATATATTCTTTTAATTTTGGTTTCAGATCAGGAAAGTTACTCCTTATGCGGGGATTGTAGGAGAATTCAGTAACAGTACATTACCCTGAGGGATTTCTTTTGTGAAGTTGTCTTATAGATTTTTTTAAATTCAAATATAGATATCTCTGTTACGTATTCTCCAATTATTTTAACAATGGAAAGCTTAAATGGGTGTCTTGGTTTCATCGAACCTCTCTAGAATTTCTGTAGAGAAGCCACAGGCTTCTCTACAGCTGATGTCCTTTCACAGGACGTGTCAGAAAGAAAACACTTCCTAAAAACACAAAATATGAGTCCATGTCCTTGCCACCATTCTTTGGTAATGAGAATGTTACATTTCTAAAGTTTGAGCTTCTGGAAAGACTAGGGCCTAGTGATACCCACTGTTTTCTGCTCTGAAAATAGACATCTGTCTGGGGCTGCTGCTTAGTGAGTACAGGCTCCAGCTATAGTGGCTGTCTGGGAAATATGGATTGAGACATTTGAGGTACGCCCAAGGCTTAGAAGGAGGTCCTGCCCCCCCTTGACATCCAGCTTCCTTGCTCTGCAGAGGTCAAGTGCTGTAGAAAAGACTGCATCCCCACAGGCTATATTTGGAAGCCTAGTTTTGTCTTCACTACTGCTGGAGTCCAGGTGCATGATTATGTTAAACAACTTGTGAAATGTTAGCCCTTACGGAGACGTTCCCAAGCACCCACCTGCACCTTTAATAAACCTGAGGATTGTTCTGGATCTTCCACCTCTTTTTACATTATCTTCTTCCCTTGCATGGCTTGTTAGTGTCTTATGTTCACTTTTCAGTTTCAAATATATTCGAATACATATTGGATGCCAAGCAGTAGAATAAAGAGGTTCCTTTGGTCTGATAGGCGTGGCAGATGAGTCAGTGCAGACAACAGGAAGCACAGCATGAGTGTTTCTAGAGATGAGGGTCTAGAGATGAAGGTCCCTAGCATGGCAATAGTATCACCACTCGGCTTCCTGGAAAAGATGACACTCCTTTAGAAGCAGTTACTAGGGAGAAGGACAACATTCTAGACACAAAGGAATGAAAGAACACATGATATTCAGTGTTGGGTGTCTTCTCTTCCACATGAACAAAGACAGCAGTTGGGTTAAGGAACATGTGACTGTAGGCTTGGACAGCATGTATAGTCCCACTAGACAGTAATTACTAGCAAGAGCTTGGGTCATATGACAGAAGACTTTGAGCCACAATATTTTCTGGTGCCCTAAGCCTCCCCAAGATGTTACAGTGGGGGTAAGTCAGTGAGCCAAATGTGTTGAAAGTTTGACTTCCTTAGTTTCTTGACATGGTGGGGGTCTCTGGCAGCTCCTGGGGGCATGGAGCCCAGTTGTGGGCTCCATGTGTGCTTTTCAGAGCAGTATAGAGAATGGTTCTGTGGGAGTATACAGGCCCTTTCCTGCTGCACCACTGTATTCAAATATGCCATCCACCTTCTGTGACTTGGATCAGGCATTTGTTTCCTGTGCCTCAGGCCTGATGGGGCTGTCATTACCTGTCAGCTTTTTGTCTGTTTCCTAAAAATAATTGAGAGATAAGAGCACGTGGTTATAACACAGAAGGAATTGTTCTGTGTCTCCTGAGTCATTCTGTGTGAAATCACCTAGAGAAAGTATGGGACTTAAGAATGTGTAGTAAGGGGGCTGGGAAGGTGGCTCAGTGGTAGAGTGCTTGCCTTGCATGCTTGAGGCCCTGGGCTCAATTCCTCAGCACCACATAAGAAAAAAGCCGGAAGTGGCACTGTGGCTCAAGTGGTAGAGGGCTAGCCTTGAGCTGAAGAGCTGAGGGACAGCGCCCAGGCCCAGAGTTCAGGCCCCACGACCGGACCCAAAAAAAAAGAATGTGTAGTAAGGTCAGAATTCCTGGACTGTGAAATATACCTTCATTATAGTAATTTTGTATTTGCTTTTTTGGGGGCGCCAGTCCTGGTTTGAACTCATGGCCCGGGCACTGCCCTGAACAAGAGTCTTTTAGGGCCAATCTGGCTCTGAACCATGATCCTCAGATTTTAGCCTTCTGAGTAGCTAGGATTACAGGCGTGTGCCACTAGCACCAGCTATCAGTAAATTGTGTGTGTGTGTGTGTGTGTGTGTGTGTGTGTGTGTGTGTGTGTGTGTGTGTGTGTGTGTGTGTGTGTGTGTGTGTGTGTGTGTGTGTGTGTGTGTGTGTGTGTGTGTGTGTGTGTGTGTGTGTGTGTGTGTCTGTCTGTCTGTCTGTCTGTCTGTCTGTCTGTCCTGGAGCTTGAATTTAAGGCCTAGGAGCTATCCTTTATCTTTTGTGCTCAAGGCTGATGTTCTACTACTCAAGCCACAGCTCCACTTCCAGCCTTTTTTTTTTTGGTCAGTCATGAGGCTTGAACTCTGGGCCTGGGCGCTGTCCCTCAGCTCTTCAGCTCAAGGCGAGCACTCTACCACTTGAGCTACAGCGCCACTTCCAGTTTTCTGGTGGTTTATTAGAGATAAGAGTCTCACGGCCGGGTGCCAGTGGCTCGCACCTGTAATCCTAGCTACTCAGGAGGCTGAGATCTGAGGATCACAGTTCAAAACCAGCCCAGGCAGGAAAGTCCATGAGACTCTTATCTCCAGTAAACCACTAGAAAACGGGAAGTAGCACTGTGGCTCAAGAGGTAGCATGCTTGCCTTGAGCTAAAGAGCTGAGGGATAGTGCCCAAGCCCAGAGTTCAAACCCCACAACAGACAAAAAGAGTCTCACAGCCTCTCAGATCTTAGCTTCCTGGGCAGCTAGAATTACAGGACTAAGCCTCTGGTTCCTGGCTGTGAAACTTTAAAAATTGCTATTATAGCAGGGTACAGGTGGCTTATGCCTGTAATCCTAGCTACTAAGGAAGCTGAGATCTGGGGATCATAGTTCAAAGCCAGTCTGGGCAGCAAAGTCCATGGGACTCTTATCTCCAGAAAGCCGGAAGTGGACCTGTGGTTCAAGTGGTAGAGCACCAGCCTTGAGCAGATAGATAAGGCTTAGGGACAACACCAGCCCTAGGAATGGCACCAAAAGTAAACTTTTGCTACTGGTTGCAAGAGAGAGATTGGGGGGTGGGGGAGGATTAAGCAATTGTACAAATAAAGAGAAAGACTGGCTGTGCTTGGTGGTACATGCGTGTAACCTCAGCACTTGGGAAGCTGTAGCAGTAGGATAACAAGTTCAAGGCCAGCCTGGGCTACATAACAAGACCCTGTCTCCAAAAAAACAGAAAGGAAAATCGATATTTCTTTCTATAGAAATTGTCTTGACCTCTTTTTGTAGAGCAATAGTAAATGTCAGAGGTAGTCAAGAGTGACCCAGAGCTGGGTGCTGCTGGCTCGAGCCTGTAACCATACCTACTCAGGAGGCTGACATTTGAGGATTGCAATTCAAAGCCATCCCAGGCAGAAAAGTCTCTGAGCCTCTTATCTCCAACTAACCCCCAAAGAAAAAGTGACCCAGAGAATATTCAAGTTCTTGCATAGACTTGCATCTGTGTGACACTGTGTAAGACTGCACTTTCTTGTCTTCCAGTTTTGTCGATTGTAAGGAGTGTGGTCGGAAGATGCATCAGATTTGTGTTTTGCACTATGACATCATTTGGCCTTCAGGGTGAGTAACTTTCCTGGGATCCCAGGGGAAAGGAGAGCTGTTCAGCACAGAACCACAGACAAGGTGTCGATGGTGGCTGGGTCTTGTTCATTCTTGTCAGCAAGAATTCAGCAATTAGGACTGGGAAAGTGGCTCAGTGGTAGAGTGTTTGCCTTGCATGCATGAGGCCATGGGTTTGATTTCTCAGCACCACATAAGCAGAAAAAAAAAAAGCTGGAAGTGGCGCTGTGGCTCTAGTGGCTCTAGAGTGATAGCCTTGAGCTGAAGAGCTGAGGGACAGCGCCCAGGCCCAATGTATAGGCCCCATGACTGACCAAAAAAAAATGAATTCAGCAATTAAGGAAGATGGCAGTTGATTCTAAATTTAAATCTTAAGTGTTTGCTTGCTTTAGAAATTGCAGGATCTGGGGCTGGGAAGGTGGCTCAGTGGTAGAGCGCTTGCCTTGCATGCCAGAGGCCCTGGGTTCGATTCCTCAGCACCACATAAGCAAAAAGCAAAAAGCCGGAAGTGGCACTGTGGCTCAAGTGGTAGAGCACTAGCCTTGAGCTGAAGAACTGAGGGACAGCGCCCAGGCCCAGAGTTCAGGCCCCATGACCGGACCCAAAAAAAAAACAAAAGAAAAAAGAAATTGCAGGATCAAAGCTGTCTGGCTTTTTATTCTTTTTACAATAATGTAATTTAACTGCCAGTGAAGTATTTTAATGTGGCATTGGTGTGGCAACAGACACTGTGGAGTACATAACTGATCACACCCATTATTTGTTTTGCAGCTTTGTGTGTGACAACTGCTTGAAGAAAACTGGCAGACCTCGAAAAGAAAACAAATTTAGTGCTAAGAGTAAGTTTATAGAAGCTTTCTGTTTCTTGGACTGCGCATCTTAAAACTTGTATAGATTTTTCTGTCTTCTTTTGGTACCTCTCAACATGTGGTTTGAGCTTAGTTATCAAAGGCTTTCACCTATAAGTTGTTTTCTTTCGGGTTAAATCATTTGGATCCTTACATGAAAGCCAGCTTGTATGATCATGCCGTATTTTGAATGAAAGCTTTGAAGGTAAACTGTAAGGAAGTCAAGCCCCACACAGATGAAAATACTGTGGCTGCAGGGCCCCAGGAGGACCGCCATGGATCTGAATTGGAAACCACTTTTATTTGTTTATTTTTTTTTTGCTAGTCCTGGGGCTTGAACTCAGGACCTAGGCACTGTCCCCAAGCTTCTTTTGCTCAAGGTTGAGCCATAGTACCACTTCCAGCTTTTTCTAAGTAGTTTATTGGAGATAAGAGCTACATGAAATTTTTTTTGCCCAGGATGGTTTGGAACCGTCATCTTCAGATCTCAGCCTCCTGTTTAGCTAAGATTACAGATGTAAGCCACCACTGCCAGGCTTGGAAACCACTTCTTAAAGGGAACTTGAAGATTTTCTTCAGGGGTTTCAGCACAGAGGTGATGTGTGCCCCCATGAGACCCTGTGCACCCACATCTGTGCTTCTCGGAACGGTTACCTAGCCTGGGACATGTGGGTGTCCATCACCTTATTTTGATACGCTTACAGATTATTTTTCTATAGGTTGTTTTTTATATTTTTTCTTTTAAAATCTCCTTTATTAATGGAATACGTACCCCCAGGAAAGCACCATGATTAGTATGTTTCTTACAGAAAAATGAAATCTAGATTTGTTTAAAGGAATTAGGAGTCTTCTAAAATCCCAAATAAATTTACCTTCCCCCCCCCCCCCCCCCCCAGTCATGGGGCTTGAATTTAGGGCCTGGGCACTGTCCCTGAGCTGCTTTTGCTCAAGGCTGGCACTCTACCACTTGAGCCACAGTGCCACTTCTGGCTTTTTCTATTTATATGTTGTTGAGGAATCAAACCCAGGGCTTTATGCATGCTAGGCAAGTACTCTTCCATTAAGCCACATTCCCAGCCAAATTTACTTCTTATATTCCTCATTAAGGTAGAAAAAGATTTAAAGTGAATAAAGAAGAAAACTACTTTTAAAGTCTATTCAAAATTTCATTACTGTGTTTGAGGCCATTAAAAAATTCCATCTCGGGCTGGGAAAGTGGCTCAGTGGTAGAGCACTTGTCTTGCATGCATGAGGCCCTGGGTTTGATTCCTCAGCACCACATAAGCAGAAAAAGCTGGAAGTAGTGCTGTGATTCAAGTGGTAGAGCGCTAGCCTTGAGCTGAAAAGCTAAGGGACAGCGCCCAGGCTCAGAATTCAAGCCCCATGACCAGCCAAAAAAAATTCCATCTCACTCCAAGCACTGATGCCTTTACATATGTAATCTAAGTTACTTAGGAGGCTGAGATCCAGGGAATGGTTCCAGGATAACCTGGGCAGAAAAGTTCAAGAGATCCCTTCAAACCTGTTGCTGGTTTCAGTAGAGTTTATCTTGTCATCTCAAACCTATGTGAGGGTCTGGGATTGGGAGGATCGATGTTCTAGGCTGTCCTGGGCAGAAAAGCATGTGAGACTTCTTCCCACAGCCAGAGAATCTGTACATCATGACATATGACATCCGTCTAAGAAATGACGGAAAGCCTAAAATAGGCAAATGCTGACTCAGATATGCACACTGAAGTGGGAAGTGAGACCCTATCTCAAAAATAAACAGCAAAAACAGGATTTGAGGCATGGCTCAAATGGTAGAGCCACAGTCTAGCAAACATGAGACACTGAGTTCAAACCCCTATCTCTCTCTCTCATATACACATACACATCTCTTCCCTTCCCCCCCCCCAAAAAAAATTCATCTAGTCTTTCCCTTGTATAGGAGTTCTCTGTACTGTGGCTAACTTTTTTTTGGGGGGGTGTAAGGGGTGTTTTGTTGTTCGTGGGGCTCAAACTCTGGGCCTGGGTTCTGACCTGGTAGTTAATTGGAGATGAGAGTCTCATGGGCTTTCCTGCCCTGGCTGGCTTTGAACTGCTATCCTCAGATCTCAGCCTCCTGAGTAGATAGGATGACAGGCATGAGCCACCTGCACCGCGCTGTGACTAACGTGTTAACCCTCTGTTAACACTTGTCATGGTTACCTGGGGCTGTCCCTAGATAGGTAGGAAGAGTTGAGCAGCCAGCCCAGGACAAGCCATCTGAAACTGGCTGAGACTGATCCTTATTAGTCTTTTCGGCCTCTCTCCAGGTGACTGGTGTGCTCATAAAGCCACAAGTAGCCGGGCTCACGCCTGTCATCCTAGCTACTCAGGAGGCTGAGATCTGAGGATAGTAGCTCAAAGCCAGCCCAGGCAGGAAAGGCTGTGAGACTCTTATCTCCAATAAACTACTCAGAAAACCGGAAGTGGCTCTGTGGCTCAAGTGATAGAGCACATGCCCTGAGCTGAAGAGCTGAGGGACATCACCCAGGCCCAGAGTTCAAGTCCCATGACCAAAAAAATAAAAAAACAAAAGCCACTAGTAGTTTTTAAGCTGGTGCTTGATTTGTTGGCCCTGGAATGTTCTTTGCTGTTTTAGGCTAGTCAGTGCTAGGAGGTGACTCTGTTGTGAATTGCACTTAAGCTGTCTCCCAGAGGGTGTACCATGACCTGTTACTGTTAGAGCTTCTAAAGTATAGTTCTGTAATGGGAAGCCAGTGACATTTGTGGGAGACAGTTGGGAAACTGGCCTGCCCCATAGAGGCTTTTACTTACCCAAGCAGAGCTAGAACAAGTCTTTTTTTTTTTTTTTCCCCAGTGGTGGGGCTTGAACTCTGGGCCTGGGCACTGCCCCTCAGCTCTTCAGCTCAAGGCTAGCGCTCTACCACTTAAGCCACAGTACCACTTCCGGCTTTTTCTGCTTATGTGGTGCTGAAGAATCAAACCCAGGGCCTCATGCATGCGAAGCAAGCATTCTACCAACGAGCCACCTTACTAGCCCTATAGAACAAAGAAGACTTCTTCTTTTAGAGGCTGCTTCCCAGCCTCCCAGGTCCTGGGGTCAAAAGCAAAAGGCAAGGAGGAGGAGGGCACAGCCTGCTTTCCTCTGGCCTAGTCTTACAAGATTGTCAGATCTGGGAAAAAGACAGAAAGGAACTAGAGGCATGGGTCAGGTGGTAGAGTGAGTGCCAGCCATGAGCACAAGGCCCTGAGTTCAAGCCTCAAGACCACACACACAACAAAATAAAAAATAAGAAGAAAGGTAAATCTGGGCAGACATTTTTTTCTCAGAGGCAAAGTGTCCGGGATCCCATAGTCCACTTTCTTTCATAAGTAGTTCTTGAATAGTTCTTGAAAAAGGCACTGTGCAGAAAGATTGGGGCCCAAGTTCCAGCATCCCTTTCTAAGCCTTCTCCCTACTTCCGGACTTCCTAGGACTGCAGACCACACGATTAGGAAACCACTTGGAAGACCGAGTGAACAAGTTTTTGCGACGTCAAAATCATCCTGAAGCCGGAGAAGTTTTTGTCAGAGTAGTCGCCAGCTCAGACAAGACTGTGGAGGTCAAGCCTGGGATGAAGTCACGGTTTGTGTGCTCTCTTCCTAGAATGCAGGGGGAACAATCCCCGTACCCATCTCTGCAGGGCTAAGTAGGCTTCATGGCAGTTAGCACATGCAGCCAGCCTGAATGTATGATTCCCAGGTCTGAGAATGAGGAAGAACTGGAGCACAGCTCTGAGTCTGCACTCTGGTCATCATCCCGAGAGGTGACTGAGCTGTAGTTATTCTATACCTTTAAACAATGACATTTCAACCCTTTCTCTGCATTTCATTTCAGGTTTGTGGATTCAGGGGAAATGTCGGAATCTTTCCCATATCGAACCAAAGCACTTTTTGCTTTTGAGGAAATTGATGGAGTGGATGTGTGCTTTTTTGGAATGCATGTACAGGAATATGGCTCTGACTGTCCCCCACCAAATACAAGGTAGTAGTCTATCTCTCTTCTGAGTGCATGTCATTCAGTTTCTTGGGAATGAACAGACCAAAGCTTAGGGATTTTAGAGGAACTGTATACTTCATTCTTCATTACTAGATTAAAGTAAGCCACAATTAACTAACCAAACCACTTAACTTTGTTTACCATTGACTGAATGGGAAATGGTCCTTTTTTTTTTTTTTTTTTGGTCAGTTGTGTGGCTTGAACTCTGAACTTGAGCCCTGTCCCTCAGCTCTTCAGCTCAAGGAGAGCACTCTACCACTTGAGCCACAGCACCACTTCTAGTTTTCTGGTGGTAAATTGGAGATGTAAGAGTCTCATGCCTGGGTTGGCTTTGAACTGCGATCCTCAGATCTCAGCCTCCTGAGTTGCTAGGATTACAGGTGTAAGCCACCAGCACCCAGCTTAGATGAAGGGTCTTGATGACACGTTTCTGCTCTGAGTATATGTGGCTTTAGTCTTGCTTTTTGTTATCAAAGCAGATTACTATAGGGAACAGACATGGGGGTGGGACAGCTGGATGTACTTGTTCAGGTAATATTTCTGCCCTGTTCAGGTTCCATCCAAAATAGAGGTGAAAGGTTCCTGGAAGTGACTTTTCTCCCATTTTCCCTGAGCCTTCCTTTGGCTCTCTTGGGAGTGTGTTGGGCCATTCTGTGGCCAACAAAATGATTGCTGTTAACTTGTTCGGTGGATGGGACTGTGATTGGGGTTTTATCACTTCCTGTTGGGTGGCCACTATAACCATTATCAAAACTTATTTCTGGTGGCTGTTTGGATGCTGGTATTTGGCTTCAAGTTTAAAAGATAACTGTGTATTAAAAGTGATACCTCCACCCCACCTACAGGCGTGTGTACATATCTTATCTGGACAGTATTCATTTCTTCCGGCCACGTTGCCTCCGGACAGCCGTTTACCATGAGATCCTTATTGGATACCTGGAATATGTGAAGAAATTGGGGTAAGTTATACTATCTTTTTCTCTCTGTTTATTTTATGGAATAAGGGGTGGTATGTGTGTGTGTGTCTGTGTGTCTGTGTGTGGTAGTCTTTTCACTTAAAGGATTTTGTTGGGTTTGGTTTTGGTTTTAACTTGGTTGGTTGGTTTCGGTTTCGGTTTCGGTTTTGGTTTTGGTTTTGGTTTTTGCCAGTCCTAGGGCTTGAACTCAGAGCCTGGACACTGTCCCCCTAGCACTCTATCACTTGAGCCACAGTGCTACTTCCAGCTTTTTTTGTTTATGTGATACTGAGAAATCAAACCCTGGGCTTCATGCATGCTAGGCAAACACTCTACCACTAAGCCACATTCCCAGCCCTTCATTTGAAGTTTTATGTATTTTTATTTCTAACATAAAGATCAGACGTTCCCTGAGAGACCCTCTCCAAATACAGACCAACTTATGCCCAGTCCTGGGAAGATACAGTATAAGCTGCAAATGAGTTGCATTCCTTTCTCAAACATGAAAATGTGTTATATTTGATCGAAGTGTCTTGAACAGAGTGAATGAGATTTCTTGTTAACCCTCAAAAGAGAGATATTCAACGGAACTGTTTTTCCAGTGTACAGGAGGAAATCAGGAAGAAATTCAGCGCTTCACTTAGACAGAACTTCCTTGTGTTGCCTTGATGAGCCAGTGAGTTAGCTCACAGGCTCTTTGATGAGGTCAGGGGTCATCTCTGATGTCAACCCCAACCTGTGTGTACTTTTTTTTTTTTTTTTTGGGTCAGTTGTGGGGCTTGAACTCTGGGCTTGGGCACTGTCCCTGTGCTCTTCAGCTCAAGGAGAATGTTCTACCACTTGAGCCACAGCGCCACTTCAGTTTTCTAGTGGTTTATTGGAGATAAGAGTCATACAGACTTTCCTGCCCAGGGCTTTGAACTGTGATCCTCAGATCTCAGACTCCTGAGTAGCTAGGATTACAGGCGTGAGCCACCAGTGCCTGGCTAATTTTTACTTTTTTTTTTTCAGTCATGGGGCCTGAACTCTAGGCCTGGGGCCTGTCCCTCAGCTCTTCAGCTCAAGGCTCCCTACCACTTGAGCCACAGCACCACTTCGGCTTTTTTCTGCTTATGTGATGCTAAGGAATCAAACCCAGGGCCTCGTGCATGCAAAGCAAGCACTCTACCACTGAGCCAACTTTCCAGTTGTGTGTGTACTTTTGAGAGCAAAATACTTCAGCTAGTTGCCAGGGTTAAAGTTGAAAGCAATAAAAGATTATATTGAGCTGGGTGTCAGTGGCTCACACCTGTAATCCTACCTACTCAGGAGGCTGAGATCTGAGGATCACGGTTCAATGCCAGCCCGGGCAGGCAAGTCTGTGAGACTGATCTCCAATAAAACCCACCAGAAAACTGGAAGTGGTGCTGTGGCTCAAGTGGTAGAGTGCTCACCTTGAGCTGAAGAGCTGACGGACAGCACCCAGGCCCTGAGTTCAAGCCCCAGGACCAACCCCCCCCACACACACACACACACACAAATTCTACTGGTTTGAAACCCTTGTTTTCTTTTTTCCTCATATTTCTGTCCTGTGTTTGGCTCCTGTTCTTCAGCTGTAATTCCTTGAAAGTAAAGCACAATTCATTGATACTTCTGGCTTGTGTGTTTGTCCTGTAGGTATGTAACAGGGCACATATGGGCCTGTCCCCCAAGTGAAGGAGACGACTACATCTTCCACTGTCACCCCCCTGATCAAAAAATCCCAAAACCAAAACGACTACAGGAGTGGTACAAGAAGATGCTGGACAAAGCATTTGCAGAGCGGATCATTCATGACTACAAGGTACTCCATCCTAAAGGAACATGGCTTTTTGCAGCTAAGTAGACATCTGTGTGTTTTTCTCTTGCTGTCACATGCTTTATAATTGGATTCATCTACAGGGATTAGAAATCAAAAACTGCTGGGCTGGTGGCTCACACCTGTAATCCTAGCTACTCAAAAGGCTGAGATCTGAGGACCACAGTTTGAAGCCAGCCTCAGCAGAAAAGTCTGTGAGACTCAAAAAGCTGAAAGTGGCTTAAGTTTAGGCAGAAGCCTAAACCTAGAGTGAAAATGGAAGGGTTGGGGATTTAGTACTTGTGCAGACAGTACAAGGCCCTAAGTTTGGTCTTCAGCTCTGCAGAAAAAAAGAAAATGGAGAAGCATTTATGCCATCGATTGGAGCAGCACCATCAGTGCGTGCACTGGAGCTGGTGGCCCATGGGTAAGATCTCCAGGAACTTGTGGATACTCATCTCACCTCGGTGCTTTGCTTTCTCACAGGACATACTCAAGCAGGCAAATGAAGACAGGCTTACAAGTGCCAAGGAACTGCCATATTTTGAAGGAGATTTCTGGCCCAATGTGTTGGAAGAGAGCATCAAGGAGCTAGAACAAGAAGAAGAAGAGAGGAAAAAAGAGGAGAGCACTGCAGCTAGCGAGACCCCTGAGGTGCAAGCTCCCCCCAAGTCTCCCTACTTCTTCTTCCTAGCACTGTGGGGGACAGCCCAGGCCATGCAGGGGTAGCAGACTGGGAAGAGAGTGCAAGTCACTAGGTTCTTTCTCCGCATAGTCAGGTTGTCACAGCAGAAAGAGGGCCTGGGGGCTTGGTTAAGGGCATTTTCCCTGGACAGTGTGGGGGAAAGGGAAGGAAAGCCAGGGGAAGGGATCCTATCTGGGCACAGAGGTAGGCACAAGTTATTTATGCAGGAGGCTCTCTGTTGCCATGCTTTATTGGCTTTTGTGGCAGCTCCTCCTCCTCTTTTGTTGTTGTTGTTGTTGTTGTTGTTGTTGTTGTTGGTCGTGAGGCCTGAACTCTGGGCCTGGGCGCTGTCCCTCAGCTCTTCAGCTAAAGGCTAGAACTCTACCACTTGAGCCACAGCGCCACTTCTGGTTTTTTCTACTTATGTGGTGCTGAGGAATAGTACCCAGGGGCTCATGCATCTAAAGCAAGCACTCTACCACTGAGCTACTTTCCCAGCCTCTGTTTTTTGTGCCTTATACTCAGCTTGTTCACTGATAAGTGTCCATGTATTCCAGACAGTGCAGACTGAACCCCTGCCGGGATTATGTTCTAGGAAGAGTAATTGGAAGGGATAGGTAGTTGCACACTGGGCTTTTCTGATGATGGGCTAGTTCTGAGGAGCAGAGAGGTCTAGGGCACTGTCAGAGGTGCCAGTGACAGAGACAGGACCATCCCATCCCTACCAAAAATATAGGGAAACCTTCCTGTTGTTATGTTGGGATTGCAAAGCATGATAAAGCCATCTTGAGTAGGAGAGGATGGTGGTAGAGATTGGGTTGTAGCTATAAATGCAGTGGAAGTCTACAGTGAATTTTTGAGGGTAGCAGTCCCAAAACTTGGAAGCAGTCTTTGTGGCAGCATATGAGGAAAAACCATGAACTAAAGCAGCCTCATATATGGTTGAAATCACTGTGTTGCTACTGCCACTACTGTAGTCTTGGAGAGGCTGCCAGCACTGGTGGCTCACATCTGTAATCCTAGCTACTCAGAAGGCTGAGAGCTGAGGATCACAGTTCAAAGCCAGCCTGGGCAGGAAAGTCCATGAGACTCTTATCTCTAATAAACCACTAGAAAACCAGAAGTGGCACTGTGGCTCAAGCGGTAGAGCGCTTGCCTTGAGCTGAAGAGCGCAGGGACATTGCCAAGCCCAAAGTTCAAGCCTCACGACTGACCAAAAACAAGAATGGGCTGAGGACATACTACCATTGAAATCCTTGGGAATACCTCCAAAGGAGATTGGATGAGACTTGGCTGGGCTGGAGTTGGTAGCAATGTAGTGTAGCATCGGAAGCCTCATGTCACACACACTGTGTACCTAGGTTACACTGCTGGTGAGACAACACTTGGTCTCCAGTGGAAGAAAGGGACTGGTGCCCCAGCCGGCCCTGGCTGTGCACCAGGAACTTGGTTATATGTGGTTGTTCAGAAGGCAGGATACAAAGAAGTTGGCAGGGAGACACGTGTGTGTGTGTGTGTGTGTGTGTGTGTGTGTGTGTGTGTGTGTGTGTGTGTGTGTGTGTGTGTGTGTGTGTGTGTGTGTGTGTGTGTGTGTGTGTGTGTGTGTGTGTGTGTGTGTGTGTGTGTGTGTGTGTGTGTGTGTCCAATTAGATATGGGCAAAAATGTGCTTTCCTCAGAGACACCTAGGACTCAGGGTTAACTTTGGGACAAAAGGAATGCTCCTGTTCTATTAAAAATCAGATACTTGGTTGCTCACACCTATAACTCAGGAGGACTGAGATGTGAGGATTGTGATTCAGCCAGAATACCCAGATACCCAGCCTGGGCAGCCTTAATTAACTACCAAAAAGCCAGAATCAGAGCTGTTGCTCAACCGCTAGCCTTGAATACAAAATCTTAGAGGGATAGCACCCTGGCCCTGAGTTCAAGCCCCAGGACCAGCACCAAAAGGAAAAAAAAAAGTCATTCTCAATTTCACAGAAATGGGGAAAGCTTATAGTAGTCTTTTTTAAGTGTGAAGATTCTGTAACTTCATGTGTGTAACTTTAACTTTGAGGGGTTGGGGGCATCACAAAGACAAACATGCAAAGGTAAAATTCCAAGGGAAAAAGGCTATTGTTCCAAATGAGAAAAACAAAAAATATTGAGGGTGCTGGGTATTGGTGGCTCACATTTGTAATCCTAGCTGTTCAGGAAGCTGAGGTCTGAGAACCAAGGTTTGAAACCAGCCAGTGCAAAAAAAACAAAGGCAGAGCCGAAATGGTGACCCATGTAGAAAGAGCTAGCAATGTAAAGGTGAGATCCTGAGTTCAACTTCCAGTGCTGTCCTCTTCCCCCACCCCCATTCTGTACCCAAAAAAAAACAAAAACTTTTTTTAGGGGAAGGGGGTGGTTATGGGGCTTGAACTCAGGGCCTTGGTGCTGTCCCTGAGCTCTTTTGCTCGAGGCTAACACTCTACCATTTTGAGCCACAGCACCACTTCCAGTTTTCTGGTGGTTCATTGAAGAGTCTCACCGACTTTCCTGCCTGGGCTGAAATAGATCTGGTTAGCTCTTCTCCCCCAAATTCCTAACTCTTTGCAGAGTTAGGAACATCAGAGTATTTGGCCTGAAATGTGAGCCCTCTTAGACTTAGCCCAGTAATTGGAGCACTAACAGACTTTCCTGCAGACTTAGCAGGAAAACAGGTTCCTGAAGATGTCCTGCCTGGGGTAGTTCTTGAGGGGAACCTAGAGAGTACACAGCACAGCTTTTCTCTATGCACATCTTTCCTATGCCTTCTGTTGGACACATGCGCACACTGTGTATATTCAGGTCCCTCTTCAAGGCAGAGAAAAAGCTACAGGACATAGCATGTGTAGTATCCAGTGGAACAACAGAGCAATAAAAGAATTTTGCTGCCTTCCATTTGTTAAGATACCAGCATCTTGGGTATTCTTTCCCTTGAGAGGGAAGGCAACATGACATACAAGTATAGACTCTGCTTCCACCCTGTCACCTTTCCTTAAACGCCTTCTGAAGGTAACGTCTGGCCTGGGTGCAGGTGCAGTCCACCTGGAAGTTCCTTGACTTAGGCTGGTTCACTGGCACCTCACAGCATGGGATCTGCACATTTGTCTGACAGTCTTGCATGTGATTGCAGGGAAGTCAGGGTGACAGCAAGAATGCCAAGAAAAAGAACAACAAGAAGACCAACAAGAATAAAAGCAGCATTAGCCGTGCAAACAAGAAGAAGCCCAGTATGCCCAATGTGTCAAATGACCTGTCCCAGAAGCTCTATGCCACCATGGAGAAGCACAAGGAGGTAACCATGCAGGCTGGGTAGGAGGTGCTGGGATCCTTTGGGCCCAGGAGGAGGCAGAAGGCACAAAGATGGCTTTCCTTTGGCTCCTTGTGTGGGTGTGTGGTGGAGAGAGGACCACCGGGAAGCTAGAAGCCAGAACTGGCCAGTGTGGTAATACCATGTGACTTGGATACAGCCAAGGGGAGCCTGGGCCTCAGGCTGGTGTCAGGCTCAGCCACCCTCCTGCTCCACAGGCAGAAGTGGCCCTGTCCTGCACTAGCCCCCTTGGAGTTAATGCACCTCCTCTCTACAGGTCTTCTTTGTGATTCACCTGCATGCTGGACCTGTCATCAACACCCTGCCCCCCATCGTGGACCCTGACCCCCTGCTCAGCTGCGACCTAATGGATGGACGTGATGCCTTCCTCACCCTGGCCAGAGACAAACACTGGGAGTTCTCTTCCTTGCGCCGCTCCAAGTGGTCCACGTTGTGCATGCTGGTGGAGCTGCACACCCAGGGTCAGGACCGCTTCGTCTACACGTGCAACGAGTGCAAACACCACGTGGAAACACGCTGGCACTGTACCGTGTGTGAGGTAGGCCTCCCTTCTTGCCACATCTGCAACCGGTGCAGATTCCCACAGAACATCTATGACCGTGATGCAGAATTGGCATCTTTGCACAGCAGAATTTGTGCTGATCTTCTCAGGTTAAGGAGCCAAGCAGGAGGCAAAAGCTCTGTTGTCTTTGTCCCTGCTCTTATCTGGTCTGGCTGCCCTGAGCTGAGGCAGTCTGACTATAGGGACCAACAGGCGCACTCTATGGAGCAAGTGCAGAGGGGGTTGCTGAAATACTGCTTCTTTGGGAATTTCTGCCTGTTCACCTTCTCCTGTGACCCAGCTCAGGGTCAGGGTGCCCTGTATCCCAGTGGCATGTCACACACCTTTGGTCCAGGTCTTAGTCCTTTCATTCACTCACAATGGAGTCCCAAGGGCTGGATTGCTAGCTTCTGCTGAGGTTAACTGGCTTTGATATGTGTTGGGCTTTTCTGTTCTGGACAGACTAAATTCTGCTCCTCTTTCTCTGTGGCCTTCTCTTTTTCCCTTTTTTTTTTTTTGGCTTGTTTGTGAGGCTTGAATTCTGGGCCTGGGCGCTGTCCCTGAGCTCTTCAGCTCAAGGCGAGCACTACTTGAGCCACAGTACCACTTCTGGTTTTCTGGTGGTTAATTGGAGATGTAAGAGTCTCATGCCAGGGTTGGCTTTGAACCGCGATCCTCAGATCTCAGCCTCCTGAGTAGTAGGATTACAGGCGGGAGCCACCAGCACCCAGCTTCACCCACTTTAAAATGCTTTTTTCCCCCCAGCCTTCTCCATTTTCTAATTTGCTGGTGCTAGATTCTTTTTCTGTGAGCAAGGTTTTCAGTCCCAATTCTAGGGCTCCAAACTCATTCTCAATTTCCAGGTGCAAGCATTTCTTAGATGCTTGGGCTCATGTAACTAGCTTGTGCAATATAGACCATGCGTACTGTGTACCCTTTCTTTTGGGAATGAAGTCCACATGCCCTGGTGTGCTTAGGAAGAATGGCTGTAGCGTCTCTCCCTCTTCATGTACTGGGCCTCCTACACTGGATGTCGTGAGTGTTGGAGAGATGAGGCAGAGTTCTGATGCTTTTCTCATAGCAGAGGAAGCAAGGAAGGAAGAGGCCCCGGTGTCCTTTGCCTGGAAACTTTAGCAGACATTACGTTCAAGCATGTGCAGGCTCGGGCCCGAGTTCAGACCACTCTTGCTGGGCCTGTGCTTCTGCTGACCGTTCCCTTTGCTTATCTGCAGGACTATGACCTTTGTATCAACTGCTACAACACCAAGAGTCACACCCACAAGATGGTGAAGTGGGGCCTGGGCCTAGACGATGAGGGCAGCAGCCAGGGCGAGCCACAGTCCAAGAGCCCCCAGGAATCCCGGCGCCTGAGCATCCAGCGCTGCATCCAGTCCCTGGTGCACGCCTGCCAGTGCCGCAACGCCAACTGCTCGCTGCCGTCCTGCCAGAAGATGAAGCGGGTGGTGCAGCACACCAAGGGCTGCAAGCGCAAGACCAACGGGGGCTGCCCCGTGTGCAAGCAGCTCATCGCCCTCTGCTGCTACCACGCCAAACACTGCCAAGAAAACAAATGCCCTGTGCCCTTCTGCCTCAACATCAAACACAAGCTCCGCCAGCAGCAGATTCAGCACCGTCTGCAGCAGGCCCAGCTCATGCGCCGGCGGATGGCCACGATGAACACCCGCAATGTGCCTCAGCAGAGTTTGCCTTCTCCTACCTCAGCACCGCCTGGAACCCCTACACAGCAGCCCAGCACGCCCCAGACGCCACAGCCCCCTCCCCAGCCCCAGCCCTCGCCAGTGAGCATGTCACCAGCTGGCTTCCCCAGTGTGGCCCGGACTCAGCCTCCTACAACAGTGTCCACAGGGAAGCCCGCCAACCAGGTGCCGGCCCCCCCTCCCCCTGCCCAGCCCCCACCTGCAGCGGTAGAAGCGGCCCGGCAGATCGAGCGTGAGGCCCAGCAGCAGCACCACCTATACCGAGTGAATATCAACAATGGCATGCCCCCAGGGCGTACAGGTATGGGGACCCCTGGAAGCCAGATGGCCCTGAATGTGCCCCGGCCCAACCAGGTTAGTGGGCCTGTTATGCCCAACATGCCACCCGGGCAGTGGCAGCAGGCACCCATTCCCCAGCAGCAACCAATGCCAGGTATGCCAAGGCCTGTGATGTCTATGCAGGCCCAACCAGCTGTGGCTGGGCCGCGGATGCCCAATGTACAGCCGCCCAGGAGCATCTCACCCAGCGCCCTGCAAGACTTGCTACGGACCCTGAAGTCTCCCAGCTCCCCTCAGCAGCAGCAGCAGGTGTTGAACATCCTCAAATCCAACCCACAGCTCATGGCAGCTTTTATCAAACAGCGCACAGCCAAGTATGTGGCCAATCAGCCCGGCATGCAGCCCCAGCCCGGCCTCCAGTCCCAGCCCGGCATGCAGCCCCAGCCCGGCATGCACCAACAGCCTGGCTTGCAGAACCTGAATGCGATGCAAGCTGGCGTGCCACGGCCTGGTGTGCCTCCGCAGCAGCAGGCAATGGGAGGCCTGAACCCCCAGGGCCAGGCCCTCAACATCATGAACCCAGGCCACAACCCCAACATGGCAAGTATGAATCCGCAGTACCGAGAGATGCTGAGGAGACAGCTCTTACAGCAGCAGCAGCAACAGCAGCAGCAGCAACAGCAGCAGCAGCAGCAGCAGCAAAACAGCGCCAGTATGGCCGGGGGCATGGCCGGGCATAGCCAGTTTCAGCAGCCACAAGGACCTGGAGGCTACGCCCCAGCCATGCAGCAGCAGCGCATGCAGCAGCATCTCCCCATCCAGGGCAGCTCCATGGGCCAGATGGCCGCTCAGATGGGACAGCTTGGCCAGATGGGGCAGCCTGGGCTGGGGGCTGACAGCACCCCCAACATCCAGCAGGCCCTGCAGCAGCGGATTCTGCAGCAGCAGCAGATGAAGCAGCAGATCGGGTCCCCGGGCCAACCTAACCCCATGAGCCCCCAGCAGCACATGCTCTCAGGACAGCCGCAGGCCTCCCATCTCCCTGGCCAGCAGATCGCCACATCCCTTAGTAACCAGGTGCGATCTCCAGCCCCTGTCCAGTCTCCACGGCCCCAGTCCCAGCCTCCACATTCCAGCCCGTCACCACGGATACAGCCCCAGCCTTCACCACACCACGTCTCTCCCCAGACTGGTTCCCCTCATCCTGGACTTTCGGTCACTATGGCCAGCTCCATGGATCAGGGACACCTGGGGAACCCCGAACAGAGTGCAATGCTCCCTCAACTGAACACGCCTAGTAGGAGTGCACTGTCCAGTGAACTGGCTCTGGTCGGTGACACCACAGGAGACACTCTAGAAAAGTTTGTGGAGGGTTTGTAGCATTATGAGAGCATCACTTTTTCCCCTTTCACGTTCTTGGACCTTTTGTACTGAAAATCCAAGCATCTAGGCTAATCTTTTTACCCCTAGATGGGACTGCGACTTCCAAGCTATGGAAGGGTGGATTGATGTTTAAAGAAACAATACAAAGAATATATTTTTTTGTTAAAAACCAGTTGATTTAAATATCTGGTCTCTCTTTTTTTCCCCGTTTTGTTTTTGTTTGGGGGGGGAGGGGTCGTTTGGATTCTTTTTGTCGACATTGCTGGTGACTCATGCCTTTTTTTAAATGGGAAAAACAAGTTCATTATATTCATATTTTTTATTTGTATTTTCAAGACTTTAAACATTTATGTTTGAAAGTGAGAAGAAAAATAATATTCGGAAACTGGTTCCTGAATTAATGCATCTTATAATGTATCCCGGTAACCGTCTTGACGTTGCGGGAAGATTTTTTTCTATAGTGAACTCTGTGGGCATCTCCAAGTATTACCCTGGACGATAGGAATTGACTCCGGCGTGCACACACGTACACACCCACACACATCTATCTATACATGCTGGCTTAAGCCAAACTCTTGTCTTGCAGATGTAGAAATTGTTGCTTTGTTTCTCTGATAAAACTGGTTTTAGACAAAAATAGGGATGATCAGTCTCCTTAGACCATGCTAATGCTAATAGAGAAGAAGCATTCATTTCTTTCTTCTATGTGAAACTTGAAATGAGGAAAAGCAATTCTAGTGTAAATCATGCAAGCGCTATAATTACTATAAGAAAATTGAAGAAGATTCAATCACTGTATAGAATGGTAAAGTACCAACTCATTTCTTATATCATATTGTTAAATAAACTGTGTGCAACAGACAAAAAGGGTGGTCCTTCTTGAATTCATGTACATGGTATTAACACTTAGTGTTCGGGGTTTTTTTGTTATGAAAATGCTGTTTTCAACATTGTATTTGGACTATGCATGTGTTTTTTTTCCCATTGTATATAAAGTATCGCTTAAAATTGATATAAATTACTGAAGTTTTTAATATGTATTCTGTTCTTTAAGATCCCTGTAAGAATGTTTAAGGTTTTTATTTATTTATATATATTTTTGGAGTCTGTTCTTTGTAAGACATGGTTCTGATTGTTCGCGTAGAGTGGAGAGGCCGGGGCTGCGGTCATGGTGGCCGTGCGGGTGGCGTCTGGGGTGCGTCCCAGCCTGGTCGCCTTCCTTCCCAGACTGAGGTGGCAGCTTGGCAGTAGCCACGCCGATCGGATGCTCACAGGTGAATTTCGTCCCTGCCACGCCAGGGTTCTGAGGCAGCACTTTGCCTCCGGCCCAGTCTCCCCACCCTTCCTCCTGTTGCAGCCAGCTCTCTGTTTGGGGAGGGCTTCCTGCCCTTTCTTCAGGCAGTCCCTCCCCCTTCTATACACAAATCCCAGATCTGATGCAAAGGGTGCTCATGGAACTCCAGGTGGCTCCCGACGCCCCCTCTCCCCCGAAATCCTTTGTCCAGTAGGGAGGATATCTCCATCCGCCTGTGTTGTGGGGCCTCAGTGAGGCCCCCATAGGCCGTGTGCCACCTGGAACAGATCCTGCCACCCAGCCCAGCTGTGGGTGACCTTACTGAGTAAGGTGACTCAGAAAGATTGCAAAGCCAGCTTAGAGGAGGACGTCAGCAGGGGACTGGCGGGAACCCCTGGTCTGCTGCTCCCTCTCCCCCCACCCCCCAGAACTTTTTTGTAATCCCTGTCTTCCAGCCAAAGGGGTGGTTTCTGATAGGGGTAGGGACTGAGGTGTTAACTGTAGAAATCATGGCCCAAATAGCTTCCTTTTTGGCCCTTAATGTTCACAGAAGTATTTTCAGGATACATCATACTTGAGTTGGGAATCTAAATTTGAGGAAACCTTCAGAGAACTTGGAAGGGTGCAATGTAGTATTAGCACAGAGTTTTTGAGTCTTGGTTTTTTAATTATGTGGATTTGCTAAACCAGGTAAAGATAAGGCCGCATCGAGCATCCCTGACCCACCCCCCGTCTCCGCCCCGTCCTCTTGCCTCCAGAACCTGCCATCCTGCTCAACTTGCACATTCGCGGTCCTCTTTGGAGTCCCCTTCCCTGCTGATGAGGGATTCCTGAGCCATGTGTTCAAACCAGAAGTGGAGCCGGAGCCCTGGAGAAGCTGTTCCAAGCCCACGCTCAGAGGGGGTGCTCGCCAGTGTGCAGCCTTTTAACGTGGGCAGTGGAGACGTCTTTTTCAGGTTATCCTGGAATTCAAAACTCTATGTACCAACCTCTTCCTTGTTGGAATCTGCATCCTATGCAACTGTCCATCCGGGTGTCAATGGATGTGGCTGAGGGTGTGGGCTATGGATACTAACCTTAAACCTGTCCTAAGGAAATTTCTGTAAGAGCTGGAGAGCCCAGACGCTGTGTCTCATGCTGTATACTTGAGAGGAGAAGAGAAAAAGTCCTATATTTGTGATCAAAAAGAGGGAACTTGAAATGTGCTGGTGTTTATAATAAAAGCTGGTAAAACTGCTTGGATTCAAAGATGGTTCCGATTGGCTAATGACCCTTATCATTAGCTCAGCAGCTAGTCACTGAAAGGCCGAAGATCTGTTGAATTTGTCTCCACTGAACATGCCTTTTTGATAATGTCTTTGAGATTCCTAACATTTAAGAACTGAAATCAAGTGAGATGGCCGTGGATAACTTCTGCTTCTGTACTCTCAGTTGGAGGTGAAGTGTTCTATTTCTTTTGGTTGCTCTAAAATGGAGCCAAAGGTTTTTCTAATCAAAAAAAAAAAGTTTGGTGCTGCATGGCATAATGAGCTTGGGGGGAAAAAATACTCATGAAGATAGTGATTGTGTTGATAGCCCTTGGGATACCAGGAAGTTCTTAACACAAGACAGCATGCTGGGTACAAAGTGAATCTCTAACCACCCTATATGGGTACTTGTAGGAATGGGAATAAAGTTGGCCCAGGTACCACAAAGGTACATCTCAGGAAGAAAGGAACTGTTCCTTTCACATGCACTAGCCAAAAGCTACATCCTTGTACATAGTAATAAGTCAAGGATGAGTAAAAAACAAGCCAGATAGTGTGGCACTGAAACTGACAGAGTGGTGGAGCCCTGCAGCTGATCCTAATTGTCCATAAAACTACTAACATGCTCCCATCTGTTCATAGAGGATAGCAATTTACTGGCGATGATTTTTTTTCTTCACTTAAAAGTTCAGACTTTTTTTTCTTTGCCAGTCCTGGGACTTGAACTCAGGTCCGGGCTTCTTGGCACTGAGCTTCTCTGTGCTTAAGGCTAGCACTCTACCACTTCAGCTACAGTGAGTGCCACTTGCAGTTTTCTGGTGGTTAATTGGAGATAAGAGTCACAGACTTTCCTGCCTGGGCTGGCTTTGAACCACAATCCTCAGATCTCAGCCTCCTGAGTAGCTAGGATTACAGATATGAGCCACTAGCGCCTGGCTGATTTTTTTTTTTTTTTAAGAATATACTATTAAGAAACAGGGACTGGGGGCTGGGAAGGTGGCTCAGTGGTAGAGCGCTTGCCTTGCATGCATGAGGCCCTGGGTTCAATTCCTCAGCACCACATATGCAAAAAGAAAAAAGCCGGAAGTGGTGCTGTAGCTCAAGTGGTAGAGCGCTAGCCTTGAGCTGAAGAGCTGAAGGACAGAGCCCAGGCCCAGAGTTCAGGCTCCACGACTGGACCCAAAAAAAAAAAAGAAGAAACAGGCACTGGCCGGGCGCTGGTGGCTCACGCCTGTAATCCTAGCTACTCAGGAGGCTGAGATCTGAGGATCGCGGTTCAAAGCCAGCCCGGGCAGGAGAGACCGTGAGACTCCTATCTCCAATAAACCACCAGAAAACCGGAAGTGGCGCTGTAGCTCAAGCCTTGAGCTGAAGAGCTGAGGGACAGCGCCCAGGCCCAGAGTTCAAGCCCCACGACCAACAACAAAAAAAAAAAGAAACAGGCACTGGTAGCACACACCTGTAATCCTAGCTACTCGAGAGGCTGAGGATCATGGTTTGAAGCCAAACCCAGCAAGAAAATTCTTGAGACTCGTCTCCAGTTAACCACCATAAAGCTGGGAGTAGAGCTGTAGCTCAGGTGGTAGCAGGCCAGCCTTGAGCAAAAGCAACTCAAGGACAGTACCCATGCTATCCCTGAGTTCAAACCCCAGAACCAGCACATACACACAAGAAACAGCAAAATGGTAGACTGCACTGGTGATGTGGCTCAAGTGGTAAAGCACCAACAGAGCAGGAAAAAGTTTAAATGAGAGTTTATGGCTCTGTGTTTATGCCCAGTATTTAGTATAAAAGGCGGGGGGCGGGGGGAATTAGTGGCTCAGGACTGTAATCCTAGTTACCCAGAAGGCTGAGATCTGAGGATCACAGTTCAAAGGCAATCCAGTCAACAAAGTCCACGAAATTTATCTCCAATTAACTACCAGAAAATTAGAACTGCCACTGTGGCTCAAAGTGGTAGAGCACTAGTGAGCAAACAAACACAGAAACAGTGCACACAGACCCTGAGTTCCAGCCCCACCACCACAAGGAAAAGGCCTGTGGCCTCTGTGAAGTTTAGGGAACTGAGAAGCAGCCAGCCCCCTGACACCCTAGCAAGGAGCACAGTCCTCAGCCTTAATCTTGAGTGAATCCCCCAGTTTTCTACCAAGGTGAATAAGAAAGAGAGAAGCAAAGCATTATAGTATGTGACCCATAACTTTTCATAGATCCATTCTACTCTAGCTGTGAGGTAGGAAAGTAGATAAGCCAGTGATTTAGGTTCAGAGGCCATCAAGGGCAGAAGGGCAGAGCATAAGGAGAACCCCTAGGAACTTCTCTAGCCCATCCTCATCTGCCAAGTTCACCACGCCCACTTGGAAAAGCAGGAGTATCAAGCCTGCCTGTTTGGTGTGTACTGGCTAACTTTGACTGGGAAAAGAAATATTGAAGCCAGGCGCTTGTGGCTCACGCCTGTAATCCTAGCTACTCAGGAGGCTGAGATCTGAGGATCAAAGTTCAAAGCCAGCCTTGGCAGGAAAGTCTGTGGAACACTCATCTCCAATAAAACCACAGATGGGGCTGGGAAGGTGGCTCAGTGGTAGAGTGTTTGCCTTGCATGCATGAGGCCCTGGGTTCGATTCCTCAGCACCACATAAGCAGAAAAAGCCGGAAGTGGCACTGTGGCTCAAGTGGTAGAGCGCTAGGCTTGAGCTGAAGAGCTGAAGGACAGCGCCCAGGCCCAGAGTTCAAGCCCCACAACCAGCAAAAAAAAAAAAAATCGGAAGTGGCGCTGTGGCTCAAGTGGTAGAGCGCTAGCCTTGAGCTGAAGAGCTGAGGGATAATGCTCAGGCCCAGAGTTCAAGCCCCACAACCAGCAAAAAAAAAAGAAAAAGAAAAATCGGAAGTGGCGCTGTGGCTCAAGTGGTAGAGCGCTAGTCTTGAGCTGAAGGGCTGAGGGACAACGCCCAGGCCCAGAGTTCAAGCCCCACCACCAACAACAAAAAAAGAAATATTGACACCCTAGTATTGCCTAATCCTATTGTCTGCCCCCATACAGTGCTGAGAAGAGGGTGAAACTGAAATGGCATTTCTCTCATCTTCCATACTGTGGCTCTTTGCCCACAGAGACCTCTTACAAAGACATTTAAACCAAACTGGTTATATCCATGAGATTCAGAGGATCCTTCAGGGAAGACAGTGATGTTTGGTGACAATCAGGTGGGAATCCAGACCCAGAGTGCAGAAGAGGCTGGGAGGGGGCACCACCACCATCATAGGTACTTTTTCTATTTCTCCTGCCCACTAGTACTCCTTCCTTGTTACTTCTCTGTTCTCAGGACTGCTAAGGACAGGTGAGGGCTCCTGAAATGAAGATGGTTTTCTATGCACCTTCCTAGGGTGAGGAGGATGATTAGGAAAAAAATGCCTAGTCTTGAAGTTGAGAATGTAGTTCTCATGTTCCCCAAACAGGGAAATGGAACTTCATAGGTCTAGCAAGAAGTCTTTGAACTTGACAAGTGTTAGAACTGGAGTCACCGGTAAGGGCTGAAGTGCACTTGAGGTTGGAGCACACAGGGACCTTGGAGTTTTTTTGTTGTTTGTTTGGGTCCGGTTAGGAAAGGGCCTGAACTCTGGGTCTGGGCACTGTCCCTCAGCTCTTCAGCTCAAGGCTAGCACTCTACCACTTGAGCCACAGCGCCACTTCTGGCTTTTTTCTTTTTAAAAATATTGCTTTCTTTTTTTTTTGGACCTTGGAGTTTTTGTGGGAAGTTGTCTCTTCCTGTTTGTGGCTCTCAGAGCAATAAACCATGAACCGATACAGGTGGGCAGGCCCAGATTGGTTTGCCTGGAACCTGGGAGAATTTTGCTCCCCTGAACCTAGCTATCTATCTTGCCCTCATCTTTTTTTTTTTTTTTTTTTTGTCGGTTGTGGGGCTTGAACTCTGGGCCTGGGCGTTGTCCCTTAGCTCTTCAGCTCAAGGCAAGCGCTCTACCACTTGAGCTACAGCGCCACTTCCGGTTTTCTGGTGGTTTATTGGAGATAGGAGTCTCACGGTCTCTCCTGCCCGGGCTGGCTTTGAACCGCGATCCTCAGATCTCAGCCTCCTGAGTAGCTAGGATTACAGGCGTGAGCCACCAGCACCCGGCTTTCTTGCCCTCATCTTTAACTGAAGCCCATTATCTGTCCTTTCCAAATAACCTCTTCTCTTTCCTAAAAGTGCTCTCCAAGCCAGAGCTGGTATCTCATAGACAAATGTGGAAACTCTTACAGAAAAGAGGATTTCCTAAGTGGAGTGAAAAAAAGAATGAAATGTGAGCCCAGTTCTGCTGGGTGTAGCTGCAGGGACATCCTGCAGATGCGCAGTCTGTAGTGTGGTGACTAGGAGAGACTCAGGCAAGGTGGAGGGATGCACGGACTGCCATCAAAGGCAAAAGGAATGAAGAATTGAGTGTAAGAGTTCCTGGGAAGCCATTGAAGATATCAGGGAGAAGGGAGAGGGCTGGCCTCTGCAGGACGTTGGGCTGACAGAAGTATCTTGGGGAAAGGGATTATGAGGCTCCTGGAGTCATCAAGGGGCAAATGCCAGCTTTTCCACCCAAACCTGCTCATTCTTTTCCTATCTCCTATCAGTAACTTGGGGGCAATCTTTGACACTTTAATCTGTAAACTTTTTTTTTTTTTGGTAGTACTGGAGAACTAAGGCTTGAACTTGGGGCCTCCTCATACTAGCCAAGGTCTACTCTTCGAAATACTTTCAAATGGTACAGGCTATACCAGCTCTTCCTTTCACATGACTGGCATTATAGGTCCAAGCTAATCTGGAAGCACCTCAGGACTCCCTCTTTACTAACACTCTGTCCAAGGACCCAAGTGGCATGGCACTCCTCTGCATCCACCTTTGGAGTGTTCACTGTGTGTGTGTGGCGGGGGGGGGGGGGGGGGGGGGGTGTATAAGAGCGCTTGGCGGGATAGGTGAGCGCTCTACACCTCCTGCCTTTAAAGAACGTTCTGGTAGAAATTATTTGACCTTAGCGGCAAGCACGGGGCGCGTCCGGGCCCGCAGGGAAGACCTGGCCTACATTTGGGTTGGAGCTGCACAGTCCGCCCGTGCCCCGGCAAAGAATCCCCAACCAAGAGGGAGCGAGTCGGGGTTCACGGCGAGGCGCCGCTGTGCCGCGGGTCTGGTTCGCGCGCTCCCGCTTTGGGGTGCACTCAAGTCCGGGGCCCCATTCCTCTCAGCTCCGGCCGGCCCGGGGCGGGAGGGGCGGGCAGCGGCCCGGGCCGGCCGCGTCCGGAGATGCCCGCGCCGACGCGCAGCGCAGCTCGCCGGGGGCACCAAACACCAGGCCACGATCGTCCTTGACGGCGAGACTCAAGGTCACAGAGCTCCATCCAACTCTCCAGCGCGAGGGTCCGCGCGCGCGAGGAGCCGGCTCCGTCCGCCCGCCCGCTCGCTCAGGCAGCGCCTCGGGCAGCCCGTCGCGTGCCGTGACGTCACCGCGCCGCGCCCCCAGGAAGGCCCGCCCCGCCCCTCCAGTCAGCGCGCGGGGCGTTCGGGAGCGGCAACATGGCGCGGGAGCTGCGGGCTCTGCTGGCGTGGGGCCGCCGTCTGCGGCTGCCGGCGCTGCCGGCCTCCACGGCGGGTGAGGCGGCTGAGGCGGGCGGGCTCCGGAGCCGAGACTCGGCTGACGGGCGTGAGGCAGCGGCGCCTGCTGCCGGGCGCAGGCTCCGCACGGCCTTTCGCTCCGTCCCGCCGGGCTGGCCGGGCGCCCCGGGCTGGCCGGGCGCCCCGGGCTGGTGGGGCGTCCCGGGCTGGTGGGGCGTCCCGGGCTGGTGGGGCGTCCCGGGCTGGCGGGGCTGGTGGGGCGTCCCGGGCTGGTGGGGCGTCCCGGGCTGGGCTCCTCTCGTCGGTCGGTCCGTCCCGTGGGCTCTGGGGGACGCGGTGTCCGTCGGGCGCCCGGCTCGTCGGGGGTGACGGCGGCGTCGGTCCTCGGTCCGCGGGCGCCGCTGCGCCCCGGGCTCCGCGTGCTCCCGGTTCGGGCTCAGGGTTTGGTGGGTAAATGCCGACTCCAGCCAACAACAGTTGCCCGGACCCCGGGTGGACTCCCTCCCGGTTGTTGGCCCCTGCGTCCCCCGGGACCCAGGTACGACAAGGAATGGAGAGAGAACGGCCCTCACCCCGCCTGGAGAGGGTCCCCGCGGGGGCGCGGCCTGCCCTCGCGGCCGGGTTGTTTTTATTAAGAGCCCAGGTCGGGGTGCCACGTTGCCTTGGAATTTCTAACGCTCCCAGCATTCCACACACGACTACTCATTTCTGTGTCCGTGGGTCCAGCCGCTTCCCCGTGGCTACACACTGTGGGCCATCATGCTTCATTAAACCGTTGTTCTCAGCAGTAGAGAATAGTTCAGATTACTTCCTGCGTTAATGAGTGAATGCTTAACGCACGTGTGGTATTTCTTTAGCGTCTTAGAATGAATGTTTCAGAACTTAGGCACTTTTAAAATGTTAGCTGAAGCTGTGATCCAACTTCTTTTTAAGTCTTTTTAAGTTGTTAGGCAATGAAACTGCTTATTTCACAGTATTTTCTCTCACACTGCATAGTGGTCCCTCAAGGGTTGGGCTATATTTTCATAGTAGATAGCTTGTGTAAGGATCTGGATTCAATCCCCCAGCGTAAGCCCCCCGCCCCAGCCATTTACTTAAAAGACACCTTGTTTGATTTACACCTGCATGGATATGAGTGCGAATAAAAATGTTTTTACTAGTGTCATGGCCTTTTCTGTGTCTGTACAAATTTCTTCTTGGTAGCTCTTAAGTCTTTCCTACTTAAACTTTAATTTTTTTTTAAATCTTCAACATGTCAACTTTTAAAAATAACAGTATTAATAGATAAGACATCCGTAGGCTTTACTGGTCTGCAGATCACTATTACCTTTGAATAAGTATTTTTACAGCTGTTGGGGATTTATTTTCTACTTACCCACAGTGTACCTTGTGTTATCTTTACAGAAATAGCCTGTGGGGTGTAGTTTCTAGGCTCCACTGTGTCTTTAAGATTTCTTATTTATCTTCATACTTGTATACTAGTTTGTCGGGTTACTGCCATTCCAGGTGAAAATGATTTCCTTCAGGATGTGAGATAGTTGCTCCGATGTCTTCTAGCACCAGTGTTGTAGATTAACAGTCCTGTCAGTTTGATTAGTGTTTCTTTTGTGGCTAACTCTAGGTTCAGTCCTGTCAGTTTGATTAGTGTTTCTTTTGTGGCTAACTCCAGGTTTTTCTTTTTTTCTTTTTTTTTTGGGGTCTGGTCGTGGGGCCTGAACTCTGGGCCTGGGCGCTGTCCCTCAGCTCAAGGCTAGCGCTGTACACTTGAACCACAGCACCACTTCCAGTTTTCTGGTGGTTAATTGGAGTTAAGAGCCCGGGGGACAGTGGGGGGGGGGGGTGAGTAGGGGCTGGGAAGGTGGCTCAGTGGTAGAGTGATTGCTTCATATGCATGAGGCCCTGGGTTCAATTCCTCAGCACCACATAAGCAGAAAAACCCGGAAGTGGTGCTCTGTGGCTCAAATGGTAGAGTACTAGCCTTGAGTTGAAGAGCTGAGGGACAGTGCCCAGGCCCAGAGTTCAGATCCCAGGACTGACAAAAAAAAAAATCTCATGGACTTTCCTGCCCAGGCTGGCTTTGAAAGGTGATCTTGGATCTCAGCCTTCTAAGTAGCTAAGATTACAGGCTTGACCTACCTGTGCCCAGCTGATTTCATCTTACAAAAAGAACCTCACCTGGACCCCATTCCTAAAGCTGGCACCTCTGGGCTGTATCTTCCTTTCCTCTTTCTTGATCTGTCTTGCTTTTTCCCTCCGTTTACTGTTAGAGGTCCATACAATGCAATTTCTACACCTGTTGTGCTTTCACAAGAATCCACTTGAATTTGTGGTATTCCCAGCCTTTGTGTTCAGGATGGAGTGAAGTTGTACTGGTTAGTAAAGAGAGCTCTCTTTAGATATAGATTGGTAGATATGTTTGTGTGTAGCTTGGATTACAGGCATGAACCGGCATCCAGCTTTAGCCAGAGTTTTTTTTCTTTTTTGGTTAGTCATGGGGCTTGAACTCCAGGCCTGGGTGTTGTCCCTGACCCTTTTGCTTGAGGCTAGTGCTCTACCATTTTGATCCCCACAGTACCACCGTTTTCTGATGGTTAACTGGAGATAGTCTCAAGTCAGGTGCTGGTGGCTCACGTCTATAATCCTAGATACTCTGGAGGCTGAGATCTAAGGATCAAGGTTTGAAGCCAGCCCAAGCAGGAAAGTTTGTAAGACTCTTATCTCCAATTAACCACCATGAAAACCAGAAGTGGAGCTGTGACAGAGCAGTAGCCTTGAGCAGAAAAACTCAGGGACAGTGTCCAGACCCTGAGTTCAAGCCCCATGTCTCATAGACATTCCTGCCTGGGTGGCTTTGAACCTCAGTCCTCAGATCTCAGCCTCCTGAGTAGCTAGGACTACAGGTGTGAGCCACCAGCTCCTAGCTAACCAGATACTCTTTTTTTTTTTTTTTTGGGTCCAGTCGTGGGGCCTGAACTCTGGGCCTGGGCGCTGTCCCTCAGCTCTTCAGCTCAAGGCTAGCACTCTACCACTTGAGCCATAGCGCCACTTCCGGCTTTTTTCTTTTTGCTTATGTGGTGCTGGGGAATCGAACCCAGGGCCTCAGGCATGCAAGGCAAGCGCTCTACCACTGAGCCACCTTCCCAGCCCCCAGATACTCTTTTTTGTTGTTGTTATTGTTGTTGTTGTTGGTCGTGGGGCTTGAACTCTGGGCTTGGGCATTGTCCTTGCACTCTTCAGCTCAAGGCCAATGCTCTTCCACTTGAGCCACAGCACCACTTCTGGTTTTCTAGTGGTTTATTGGAGATGAGAGTCTCATGGACTTTTCTGCCCAGGCTGGCTTTAAACCGTGATCCTCAGCTCTCAGCCTCCGGAGTAGCTAGGATTACAGGCATGAGCCACCAGCTCCCGGCTAACCAGATACTCTTAACCAGACAGCCAGCTATTTGCTGGTTAAGTGAAGATAAGAGTCGGTCCCACCTGGCTTTGAACCAAGATTCTAGATCTCAGCCTCTTGAGTAGCTAGGATTATGGGCATAAGCCCCATTGCCCAGCTTCGCTAGTCAGATTTTGCCTCCTCTGTGAAGAGCATTTTAGGTTGCTAAGATGGTATGACAGCATGTTGCCGTCTCTATCAAGCAGGTCCTGGGTTTTAGACAAAGTAGAGGAGGGAGGTGTGGCACAGCTGCTCAGCATGAGGCGGGCTGTGGGCTTAGTGAGGACAGGGCACCCAGGACAGCTGAGCTGCTGGGCATTGCTGAGGCCTTTCCCTCCTGCCAACTCCCAGGCCCGGCCCTGCCTGGGCTGAGAAGCCTGCGGCCCCATTCCCCACTGTGTGAAATGGAATGTTTTCTGAATTGGTGTGTTCGTTCTCAAGCTCTTCTGCACAGAAGTTAAGTTCAGGATTGTGTTATACATCCAAGAAAAAGCAAAAAAAAGGCAAATCGTTTATAGGGAGAGTATATCTGACAGGCAGATGTGTTCATTTCTTTTTTAAATTTTATTGTGTATGTGTGTGTTTTGTTGGTCATGGAGCTTGAACTCTAGGCCTGGGCACTTGAGCCACAGTGCCACTTCCTGCCTTTTCTGTTTATGTGGTGGTGAGGAATCGAACCCAGGGCCTCATGCATGCAAGGCAAGCTCTCTACCACTGAGCCACCTTCTCAGCCCCAATTTACTTGTGTTTGTGTGGTACCAAGGAATCGAACCCAGGGCTTCATGCGAGCTAGGCAAGCATTCTATCACTAAGCCACATTCCCAGCCCAGATGTGTTCATTTCCATCCAGTATACATAGCCTTGTTGACCGATCCCATGTTCTTGAAATCATCATATGATGAATGTCTACCAAACAACCCCTGGGGCTGGAAGGACAGGACTGGGTTCCTTCTGCTGGTCTGGTGAGGGCTTAGAGGCTGAGTGGTTTCGGTACAGCCCATGCTGAGGCTGGGCATGAGGATGTATCCGCATCCAGTGGGTGAGCCGCTGTCCTCCTGTGCCCTCCTGGCTAACATCAAGACAGGGCACCAGCTGTTTTTCAGTGAACCCCTTGGTCTTGGTGCATGTGAAGGGGTGAAACAGAAGCAGTGTTTTTCTGCACAGTGTTCATCACTCGTTGGTTTCTGCTGGACAGTTGAGATGGGAACAGTAAGGATGTTCTAGAAGCTTCTGAGCACTAGTTCTTAATCTCTGTGCACGGCTGTCTTTTCAGGAAAGCCAGTTCTGTGTCCTCAGAGGACCGCAGTGCAGTTCAGGGGTCCCAGGCGAACTCTGGCTTCGAGCATCTGTGTGGGACGGCCGTACAGCACTCAGGCCGCTGAGGACAAGAAGGAAGAGGCCCTGCACTCGATCATCAGCAGCACCGAGACGGTGCAGGGTGAGTGGTCAGCCGTGGTGGGCCAACAGGCTCGCCTTGGCTCGGGAAGAGCAGTTTTCCAGGAAGAGGTGGATACGCATGGAGCTGCTGGCCCCAGAGGAGGATGGCCTCCATTTCTGTCCGGCCAGGAACTCTTGGCTTTGTCCTGGTCTTGCTCCCTCTGGTGGCCACCCAGGAATCTGCTGAGTGGCAATGCAGTAGCACATCTGCTAGTAATCAAGGAAGCTGGATGGAAACTGAGTAATGGCCCAGCTGGTGAAGGACTGAATCCTGAGTACAAAAAGGCTGTCTCCAGTGCAGGCCCCAGGGCTTCCATTTCTGGCTTTTACGTGAAATGAGAAGAACAGAACTGTGGATGTGCAGAAGAGAATGGGGCTGTCTTACTTCTTTGCTTGTCAGATGATTTATTGGCGCACAGCTCCTTTGGAGAATCTGCTGGGGTCTGGTGCTTGAGGCAGGCCGGCTTCTCACGGCCCTGTGCTGTGGAGAAGCAGCCTCTGGTCCATCCGAGGCCTGTGCTCTCAGCGGTGGGAGAGCTGCCCTCCCTGTGCCTCTTTCCCTGTCAGCAGGAGCCCTCGCTGCGAGGCCGATGGTGTCCGCTTTCCTTGTGTCTTCTTGGTCACTGTGCAAAAATACTTACAAGAAGCTGGGTATGGTAGTGCCAGCACTTAGAGGCTGAGGAAGGAAAATTATGAGTTCAGGGCCAACCAGGGATCATAGAGACCCCGTCTCTCTATTTAAAAACGTAAAATTCGAAATCTTAAACACTTTTTTTTTTCTTTTTTTTTGCCAGTCCTGGGGCTTGAACTCAGGGCCTGGGCACTTTCCCTGAGCTTCTTTAGTTCAAGGCTAGAATTCTACCACTTGAGCCACAGCGCCACGTCTAGCTTTTTCTTTTTTTTGAGGGGGGAGGTGGGGTCCGGTCGTGGGGCCTGAACTCTGGGCCTGGGTGCTGTCCCTCAGCTCTTCAGCTCAAGGCTAGTGCTCTACCACTTGAGCCACAGTGCCACTTCTGGCTTTTTCTGTTTATGTGGTGCTGAGGAATCGAACCCAGTGCTTTATCCATACTAGGCAAGCGCTCTACCACTGAGCCGCATTCCCAGCCCCCTTAACACTTTTGAATGGTACATGGCATGTTTTCCACCAAAATGGAGATGAAGCTTTTTTGTTTATGATTCATTACTAGGTTCTGTCTCCAAACACGAGTTCCAGGCAGAGACAAAGAAGCTTTTGGATATTGTAGCCCGTTCCCTGTACTCAGAGAAAGAGGTAGGTGTCCATTTGTCATTACCAGTACTAACCAAACTGCTGCTACATCATCCATGAGACTGCTTTAGACTATGGCTGGCCCCAGTCCTAATCTACCCCTTAGAGTATCTTTACCAAAGTCTGCTTCAGTTTCATGGATAAGAATTCCAGGTGGTTCGTTGGATCAACTCTAGGAGCTAATTTAATTTTCTGGTATTTTAAGAACTCCAAGCATGGAAGTGGGTCTGTACTGAGGTCAGTCTCTGTGCATGCTTGCCTGCTCTCTGATTCTCTGTCACTGCTGTGTGCTGGCATCTGTCTATTTGCCTGGTCATTGGCATCAGCAGCGGGAAGACAAAGGCCCTGTGTGGTGTAGGGCAGAGAACTTTTTAGTTCCTTTGTAAAATTTCCTTGGGTGTGGGGCTCCCGAGCGTGGTGCCGCCTGTGGCCCCGCCACCCCACCTGAGGCCAGAGGAGCATGGATTTCTTTTTTCCAGTCCTGGGACTTGAACTCGGGCCTGGGCGCTGTCCTTGAGCTTCTTTGGCTCAAGGCTAGCACTGTACCACTTGAGCCACAGCACCACTTCCAGCTTTTTCTGTGTATGTGGTACTGAGGAATCGAATCCAGGGCTTCCTGCATGCTAGGCAAGCTCTCTACCACTAACCTACCTTCCCAGTCTCAGGATCATGAATTTTAAGGTCAGCAAGATCCTAGCTCAAAAAACCCAGTAATTAAACTTCATGTAGAGGAAATAGGAGTTGGAGAAAGAGAAAACCGCACTGTTGGTCCCGTGTTAAGTAATGTGGTTGCTATGGAGACGGGGGGCAGGGAGAAGCCCCAGGCTGCAGGAGCAGGGGCTTCGGTTCCCAGGCGTTCTGTCATGTCCCTGGCTGTAAGCCTCCCCTGTGGCTGCCGTGCAGTTTCTGTGAGAGCTCTGTAGGTAAAGACTTTTCTGAAAGGTGGAAGCTCATGTTTGCTAGAGGAAGTGAAGTGGTCTTTTCATGGAGTAGAGAGACCGGCGTTGGGTGTTTGTTACTCCTATGCAAGAGGCAGGTAAGCTGGGTACTCATGGCTTATGCCTATAATCCTAGCTGTTGGAAGGCTGCGATGTGAGGATTGCCGTTGAAAGCCAGCCCGGGCCAGAAAATTCATGAGACTCTGATCAGCCAGCACAAAGCTGGAAGTGGAAAATGTTTACTTAGAGCGAAAAAGCTAAGAGACAGGAAGTGGCACTGTAGCTCAAAATGGTAGAGCTGTAAGTATAAAAAGCTCAGGGACAGTGCCCAGGCCCTGAGTTCAATCCCCAGTACCGGTACTTAAAAAAAAAAAGAAAAGGCCCCTCATCAGGTGGTTCTTAACGTCTAAGTTGACAGAAGGGCACGTCATTCAGACTTTACTGAGAGCCCCAGGGGGCAGGAGCAGAGCACTGTGCGGGGGAGGGGCCACCTTTGGTGACTGCTCCCAGAGGAGGGCCGTGTGCAGAGCCTGCGGCCTCTGGCAGGCTCTGATTTTCAGGTGTGGCCACCTAGCTCACCAGAAAGATGTCTGGACTGCGCCTTCATTCTCCTCCCCTCTCTTCCTGTAGGTGTTCATTCGGGAGCTTATCTCCAATGCCAGTGACGCCTTGGAAAAACTGCGCCATAAGCTGGTGTCTGGTGGCCAGCCGCTGCCTGAAATGGAGATTCACCTGCAGACCGATGCCGAGAAAGGCACCATCACGATCCAGGTATGACTATCTCTGTGCCCAGGCATGTGGGAAATTTCCCACCCCGTAGACCAGGCTGGAGTGGTGCGCTGCAGCCTCGCCAGCGTGCACACCCAGGGCACCACAACTGCTTGCCCCTCTGTGACATACCAACTCCTTCCTGATTCTCTCATTAAGCTACCACTTGGCCAGCACAGGGAGTTGGAAAACACGAGAGACAGAGGAGAAGGAAATTTAAAGCTATTCCCAGTCCATGGCTAGCCTTAGTGATCTTGTGGTACCTCTTCAAGAACAAATGCTCTACCTGTGAGCTATACCCACAGCCCAAGGCTTTAATTTTAAGAGGATCAAGGTTTTTTGTTTGTTGGTTTGTTTGTTTTTTATGGGTCATGCGGCTTGAGCTCTGGGCTTGGGCGCTGTTCTTGCACTCTTCAGTTCAAGGTGAACACTCTACTGCTTGAGCCACAGTGCCACTTCTGGTTTTCTGGTGGTTTATTGGAGATAAGAGTCTCACACACTTTCTGCCTGGGCTGGCTTTGAACCCCAATCCTCAGATCTCAGCCTCCTGAGTAGCTAGGATGACAGATGTGAGAAGTTTTTTTGGGGGGTCCGGTCATAGGGCCTGAACTCTGGGCCTGGGCGCTGTCCCTCAGCTCTTCAGCTCAAGGCTAGCGCTCTACCACTTGAGCCATAGCGCCACTTCTGGCTTTTTTCTTTTTGCTTCTGTGGTGCTGGGGAATCGAACCCAGGGCCTCAGGCATGCAAGGCAAGCACTCTACCACTGAGCCACCTTCCCAGCCCCAGGTGTGAGAAGTTTTTGACTTCCAAACTCAAATTTCTTTTTCATGTTTTCTTCTACAAGTTTTATAGCTTTAGCTTTTACATTTCCATCCGTGATCTATTTCAAATAATTTTTTTTTCTTTTGCTGTACCACGGATGGAATGTAGGGCCTTGCACATGCTAGACCTGCCACTGGTTACATCCCCAGCCCAGGAGTGGATTTTTTCTCCCCCAGAGCTAAGGACTGAACTCAGGGCCTTACACTTGCCAGGCAAGTGCTCTTTCACTGAACTAATCCCCAACCTCCTGGAGTAGATTTTGGTGGGTGGCATGAGGTGAGGGCTGGGGTTTGCCCACCATACATGGCATCAGTCATCTCAGGGCTGTCTGTGAGGGGAGAGGTCAGGCGCATTGCCTGCATCTGCGCTGGACACTGGCTTTCTTCTGAATTATTGCAAATTTGTAACAAGTCTTAACATTGGCTAATGTGAGTTCTTCAGCCTTGTTCCTTTTCAAATATTCTAGGTATTTTTTACTTCAGTATACATTTTAGAATCTTCTACAAAACTTAGGGAGATTTTTTTTTTTTTTAGATATAATGGATCTGTAGATCAATGTGGGAGGAAACAAAGTTGAAAACAAACTGTTAAATATATTTTCTCCTGACTTATTATCTTAACAGAAACATTTTCCTGAAGAGTTCTATAGCGTGCCTGGGAAGGTGGCTCAGTGGTAGAGCGCTTGCCTTGCATACGTGAGGCCCTGGGTTCAATTCCTCAGCACCACATAAGCAGGGAAAAAAAAAGCCGGAAGTGGCGCTGAGGCTCAAGTGGTAGAGCGCTAGCCTTGAGCTGAAGAGCTGAAGCCCAGAGTTCAGGCTCCACAACTGGACCCCCAAAGAGTTCTGTAGGAAGTTCTATTGTATGAAAGTAAACATGTCAATGTAAATTATACTAAATGGCTAGTAGTTAATTCTAAACATTTCTTATTTATAATTGTTGCACGTTCCACAATTAAAGTATCAGGCCAGATTTTGGACTCTAACACCAGAACCTCAAAGAGAATTCACTGGAATCTCCTAGGTGGTGTGATTTGTCTGTCCCCAGCCTATGGAACACAGGCCCCATGCGGTGACTGCGGCCCTGGGGCTTTGGCCCAGAGGTCTGACAGTGTCTCATCCGGGATTAAGTGTTGCACAGTCTTCTCTGGTACCTGTGGTTCTTCATGCGTGGCACTGATCAGCCTTGTTTTACCATCAGGGGCCTAGCAGGGCTCTCTACAGGCTGTCATTGGGTAAAATGTGTACAGTGACTTTCTAGAAGGAAGCAGAGACCACTTTGGGGTGCTTTTTCCATCTCGTAAGTTGGTGAGGCTTGATGGACGGGGCCGTATCTCGGCCCATCTGCGGCAGGTGTTGCCGTGATGGGGCCTGGCACGGCCCACCGCGGATGCAGCCCCTGCAGTGGTCGTCTGAGAAGCGGCCTGTGCCTGCGTCTATTGGGGATGCCGTCACAGCGTACCCTAGGCTGGGTCATTCAGAAACAGTTCTGAGGCAGGAAGCCCATGAGCAAGGTGCCAGCGGGGTGGCCTCGGGTGGCAGAGGGACGAGCTCCCGGCCCCTTCTGTGAGTTCTCGGATTCCGTTTTGGGGGGCGGGCTGGGGTGGGGGGCTTCCTCCTGACCAACTCTGTAGGCTAGGGGTCAGCATCGAGCTGAGGTCACTAGCCTTCCAGGCACAGCCACCTGCTGTAGGTGGGGGTGGGGGGTTTGGCCTGTGGCCCTAGGTGGAGCTGCAGCTGGGCCAGGAAGGGGCGGCGACGCGACCCCTCTTCCTCCTGCAAGGTTGGGTCAAAGTCCTCCTGGCGCTTGTCTGGCCCTGGAGCACCAGCAGCCGAGCGGGGGGGGGGGGGGGGGGACGGGGGGGGACCGGGCGGGGAGGGTTGTCCTCTCGGGTTGGGTTTGGTGCTGGAGAGGGAGCCCAGGCCTCCATGTGGTGCAGTGCTGCTGAGCACAGGGGTGTGGGGCACGCGTGCGTGGGTCCTGTGCCGGGCGGCGGGTTGTTTGAATGAAGGTCGTCGCCTCCACTTCTCTCTGAGGTCGGGGCTGGCGTGCTGTGTCCCTGCGGCCCCTGCGCCCTCCTCACCCTGCCTCCGCTCCCCAAGGACTCCGCCTCTCTCCCCAGGACACGGGCATCGGGATGACACAGGCGGAGCTGGTGTCCAACCTGGGCACC